>NW_023270231.1:12877961-12945951 GCF_011800145.1 Mirounga leonina | reverse complement strand
AATAATAATAATAATAATAATAATAATAATAATAATAATAATAATAAAACAACGCTAAACTTCATTGAGGGTGTACAAAGTACCAGGCACTATTCAGGCTCCCTTCCATAGACCATCTTTCAATGATTCTAAGCTGCACATTTAAAAATATGTTTTAACATCCCTGAAGTTGGGCTGTGTGTCACCACTGCTTACTGACATCTTATAACACTGTCAGCCAGCCTGCAATCCTGACGGAGGTTTCCCTTCCTGTGTACAGACATCAAAGGTGTCCTGGTTTGGGATAAAATCCTAGAGACAACAGTGGAGCACTTTTAACCCCTAGGAGCCAAATGGTTGTGGGGAAGGGTTGAGGAGGCAGTGAACCCACCTGTTCAGCAACATTCCCCAAGCAGGAGTGCAAAGTAAGTAGGCTAACTCTACATGATTGCCACCACGCTGGCTTCAGAGCCCAGCACCAAAGCCTTTAAATTCCCCTGTGGGTCCTTATAACAAGGCTGCATCACCAAAACTTTGAGGGCAACAAGGACGCTATTCAAAGCACAGACACCAATAATCCTGAGTTAAAAAGTAACTCCAAAGAATTGGATTTATGAAACTAATATAACGCTGTATGCTAACCATAATGGAATTTAAATAAAATAAATTAAAAAAAAAAAGAATTGGATTCTGAATGGGAAGATGTTTTAAGAAAACTAGAGCTTTATTTTGTTTATCTAGCTGGGTTTTGTTTTTTTGTATGTATAAAAGCAGTATGTGAATTAAAAGAAATCTAAGTTTGAAAGATTTATTTCAGTAAGTAGGAGAAAAACATTTTATTTAATTTAGAAATATTGGTTTATAATTTAATTGGTCGCTTTTTTTCTTTCCTAGGAGCACATAAAATAATGGTGCTTCTTTAAAAAAATCAATGTTGTGTTGATTTGTAATAATCCCAAGCTGGAAACAACCCAAATGTCCATTAACAGTTGAATGGATATGAGGTGCCTGGGTGGCTCAGTCAGTTAAGTGTCAGCCTTTTGGCTCAGGTCATGATCCCAGGGTCCTGGGTCAGTCCCGGGATGGAGCCCCATTTCAGGCACCCTGCTCAGCGGGGAGCCTGCTTCTCCCTCTTCCTCTGCCCCTCACCCTGCTCATGCTCTCTCTCTCTCTCTCAAATAAATAAAATCTTAAAAAAAAAAACCAAAACAGACCAAACAGGGGCACCTGGTTGGCTCCATCAGTTAAGCATCTGCCTTCGGCTCAGGTCATGATCCCAGGGTCCTGGGATCAAGCCCTACGTCAGGCTCCCTCCTCAGTGGGGAGCCTGCTTCTCCCTCTGCCTCTGCTACTCCCCCTGCTTGTGCTTGTTCTCTCTCTGTGTCAAATGAATAAATAAAATCTTTAAAAAAAAATTTAAAAAACTAGTTGAATGGATAGACAAATGTAGTGTATCATATAATGGAATACTACTCAATAATAAAAAGGTACAAACTCTTACACATGCAACAACATAGATGAATCTCAGAAACATTGTGCTGGGGATAAGAGTCAAGGAAAAAGAGACTATACTATATGTTTCCATTTATATAAAATTCTAGAAAATAAAAAATAACCTATATGGACAGAGAGCAGACCAGTGGTTGCCTGGGGATATGGGTAGAGAGAGAGAGAAGGGTTACAAAGGGGCACAAAGATGGGAATGCCTGTTATACTGATTATGAAGACGGGTTCACAGATGTATATATGTATGTCAAAACTCATCCAATTACACTTGTTAAATACATACAATTTAGTGTGTTTTAATAATCAATTTCTCAATAAAGTTGTCAAGAAAAAATAAAGAAAAACCCCATACGTTCGATGTAATAGAATCTTAATTTGTTTAAAGTAATCTTATAAGTACTATTAACAGCTTCATTTTCCAGATGTGGAAACTAAGGCATAGAGAGGTGAGCTGACATACCCAGGAACACTCGGCCAGTTGAGAGGTAAATCCAACTGACCTCAATTCCCAGCTCTGCCACTAAGTGACTGCAGGCAGCCAAGTCCCTTTCCCATCCTGGGCCGCTATTTCCCCATCCCCACCATGAAAAGATGATACAGTGATTGCTAAGGGACTTTTCAGTACTGAGTTTCCAAGACTGTCCTTAGTACTTGTCCAAGGTCACATGGCCACAAAGGAGGGGATCCTCCCAGGCACCCGGATTTCCTGACCCTCCCCGTTTCCCATGTCCATATTCATTTATTCTATGAGCACCCCTCCTGACATCTCCTTATTGTATACAGCAGTGGTTCTCAACTCTGAGCTGCATCAGAACACTCTGGAGGGCTTGAGAACCCACAGATGACCACAATTCACCCCCATACTTTCTGATTCAATAGGTTTCTGATTCTGGGCGGGGCTGAGAATTTGCATGTGCAACAAGCTCCCAGGCGATGCTGATATTGCTGATCCTGGCACCATACCTAGGACCCACTGGCGTATAACAGCATCCCCAACCTCATAACTGCAGGGACTCTAAAAAATGGTATCCAACCTTGTGTTCAAGAAATGCGTCTCTTCTATCAAAGCTTTCTGCCTCCCCGTCCCACTCTGCAGGGCCTGCTCATGGCCACTTAGCCTCTCCCTGAGCACAGCTCTGTAGGCAGGCTGTATCAGCCCTTTGCTAGTGTTTGCTGAGCTCCTGCCCAAAACAGTGTCTTGCCGGAGGTCCCACAGCCAGTGAGCAGAGAGCCAGCATTTGTATCTGATCCAGGAACTCAGGTTCTCAACCACTTAGCTGCTCTGTATGTAGAAGGCCCTCAGTGAGCATCGTTTTCTTTCTGATTTATTTCATATTAAACAGCTCTCTCCCCTTTGCATCCATTTGCAGACAGAAGGTCAAGCAGGGCTGGGGGCTGGGGCGGGGGCAGTTGGCAGTACCTGGCCTACGGGCTCTCCAGGACCTTGGTTCTGCAGGTGCAGGACTAGACCACAAAGCCCACCTGCCCTAACTCTCCAACCATCAAGGGTCTTCTGGGTGCCTTTTGTGTCTTTGGATAGACAGCTGTCATCTTGTGCTGTAACCCACACAACTTCTATCATCTTGCTACCTCTTTTTGCCCCTGTATGCATTTATCAGGGACTCCAAACACCTGGCTTCCAACCTCCCCTCTCCTCCAGGCCTGTCCACCAGGCCTGTCCACCAGGACTACTGAAAGAAGCCTTTTCAAAGCTGAGCCATGCATTTCACACTAGAGGTGACCTGCCAAAGCCCTGGGAGGACAGGACACTGTCCTCCCTCCCCCACCACCACTGTTCTGTGGGCAGCAGGGTCAGAGTAGTTTCCCGGGTTGCCCACCTTGGCAGATAGGGCCTTCCTGACACCTTTCCTAGACACTGCAGCTGGCTGGTCTAGGAAAGCACAAGTCAGTGCGGCCCGGCTGTGTCTGAGAATCTGAAAAGCTGCAGACGCCCAAGTGTTTGCAGATTGCATCACAGGGCGCAGACTGATCTAGTCCAGAAGCTCACCTTGTCTGTCCATCTCACTGCTACTTCCTTAGTTTCCAAGATCACAGAGGACTAGAGTAACTGACTACAAAGGATCTCTGCACAGGAGTTGAAAAGGGAATGGTTTTCACCTCCGAGAAATAGGACTTTCTTTAAGGGTTTATTTTCCTCCCATCATTTCTTTTTAAAGAAGAAAATAAATAGAATGTGTTGTTCCCTGAAGGGAAGCCCTACCTGCAAGTCAACATTAAACACCAAAGTGTGCTGAGCTGAAGACAGCTGAATTAAAGTCAGCAGTGAAACAAATCAGCAAATAAAACAGCTATTTCAGGAAGCCCTGGAAAGCAGCAGATACAATATGAATTATTCATTCATACTGCCAGAATGACTTCTGGGCATTGTCTTCTGTGCTCTGTTCTCTTGCTCTTGTTCATGCAGCCATTCAAGCACAGAGAGGGGACACAATACCCTGGCCCTGGGACATGGGTGCCTGTGCGCACACGTGCACGCACACACACACACACACACACCACAAGGAGGCCAGGTGGCCGCTCCAGATGGTGAGCCACACAGAAAAGAAACCCACAGGTTGGCAGGCGCCTTCGGCTCCAGTGCCAGGGGAGAATGTATGAATATCCAACTGGCCCAAGAGGATTGTAGGGAGAGGAAGGGAGAGGGAGAGCAGAGCGGTGTCACAAAAGATCACCTGCATAGTGCAAGAGAGACTATTTACAGTGTTTCTAATATTCCACAAGTTTCCTAATTGCTTGAGAGGCAAGGGGGCTGGGGGCTTGATCGGCAATGGGAGGGATCTGGAACATCAGCTGATCCCTACACTGAGCCTGTGTGAGCTCTGGACATCAAAGGGTGCATCCAGCAGGCTTGGTGGAAGGGCTCCATCTGGATTCTGAAGTCATCAGTCCTCCTCACTGCCTGACTATAGGAGAAGCTCTGCTATATATCTTATATCCATCCAGGTGACCTTGGCCAAGTCTCTTCCCCTCCTCGGGCCTCTGTTTCCCCAACAATGAAACGAGGAGGATGGACTCCATCTCAAACAACTCTTCCAGGTCTGGCATTTCGTGGTGCCATTTTGTCATGAAAATCTGGCATGCAAAGGGTGACTTGCATGTTCCTCTGTAAGGACCCAGTGTCAAAACCCTCAGAGTAATAATACGAGCACATGCTCTATCCCTTACATGTATGACATGGTATTAAGTTTTCACAGCAAGCCATGTAAGTAGCTCCTATGATAATCCCCCGGCATAAATGAGTGGAACCTTAGAGAATGATATGGAGTTGTCCAAGGTTGCTCAGCTGGTAAGAGGCAGATTGAGGATTTGAATTTAGATCTTAGCGACTATTCAAAAACTGAGTAGAAATCGCTGACTACACCATTGGGTGGCCAGAAGAGGGGATTTTTTAAATACCAAGGAATTTAAAACTACTCCCTAGAGGTTTAAACAATAAAGTCTGGGAATAAGGGAAAACTGTGGGACTATTTTTACCCCCAGCTACAAACGACATTAGGAATTTTATGGGAATACTATGGGTGAGGCTGTGGGAGGCAAGGAGGAAAAGAACTGTGCATTAGATAAACTGAAAGAGATGCTCATCTTGGAGCCCTAGGAGCAGAAGTCAAGGCTGATGACCGACAAAACAGGAGTCAGAGAAGCACCTGATTCCTCAGAGAGAAAGGGCCTCAAAAACTTCATCACTTGTCTCACCACTGTTTTTAACCTACCCAGGTGGAAAAGTTTCATACACAGAGATGTTCAATGCAGCATTATTTATCATACCAAAAAAAAAATGGACACAGCCTCAAAATCAATAGGGAATAGGTAAACCATATAGGGACTGAATGGTTGTTAATAACCATTTGATGCAACTGTTTGAAATGTACGCTCATGAAGCCTTTTGATGATAGAGGAAAGAGTGCTTATATTACAGAATTTAAAAAGAAATAAAACAGCAGGATATAAAACTGTGTGTGCAGCACAGTCTTACCCACCTGTAAGAAAAAGGGAAAATGACTACAAGGAAAAATGCCAAAATATTGACTGTGTTCGTCTTTCGGTGGAGGGGGTAATGTTTAGCGATTTTTTTTTTCCCCTGCTGCTTTTATAATCAGAAAAAAGACAGAAAAAATACGAAAAATACCAAGTACATTTTTCTACACAACTTCAGTTCTTCTATTTAGAACCTCTTACTACCCCTTCATAAAAAAAAAAAAAAAAAAGTCATTCCAAAACGAATCCTAATTTTCTTAGAGAAAAATGCAAAGTATAGAAAAATACTAAAACATTGAAAGAAAACAAGCCTCAACACTCGTTACATGATCCTTGCTGAGAAGTGGAGCCATGATGCCGAGTGGAGGCCGGTGAGACTCCCATATGGCCCTGGGCCGGCTGCCAGGAGAGGAACTCACCCAGCCCTCCTCGGTCACCTCCCCAGAGCCTGCAGACCCCGAAGGGACCAGCCCGGGAGGCTGTCTAGGAGCTGATGTGAAAGGCCCTGGGGAGACCCGACAATGATTTCTAGATCCTCCCCGCAAAGGCATCTGGGTAGGCAAACAGAAAAATCCCAAACCATTATCAGTCACCCCAAATTACAACCAGTTAGGTTTCGCCGGAGGAGTGCTTAGTGGAGGGTAATAAACGGGGGGCAGCTTGGAATATTTTGTGTCAAACAGAACGTTGGTGGGGCTCAGAGCAGCCTGTGACAACACAAACTGTGGTAAGAATAGCCTGACAGAATACTCGGCTGTAGGAGCTGTTAAAATAACTCTCACCCACCCACGCCCCTGAACTCCTCTGCCCTGACAAGGTTCTGGCCCAGACAAATGGCAGCTTCCTGCTGCTTCTGGTGAGGACATGGCTTCCAGACCACTCCATGCGTGCTCCACGCTACTTCACACATTCCATGCCTTTCTCCTTGCTGTTCCTGCTGCCCAGAACACCTTTTCCTGGGCACCTGTTGATCTAAAGCAGGAGCTGAAGAGTTCTTTCTTTACCATATACGTCCTTTTATTGTTTGTGCGTCTGCCACCTCCACGAGTTTTAAGAGGGCTTGAGCAGTGTCTTACCGATCACGGTAACCTCAACATCTTATGTGAGTGAGCGCTCACCGAATGAATACACGAACTCACAAAAGAACAAAGGAAGGAGGAAAGATTTCACTGGAATGCCCAGCAGGGTTCCCAGCGAGGCTTCTACCTTCCAAAGTTTTGCTTGACCTAACAAAGGGAAATTTGCAAATGAAGAAATCGGTCAGGGTCCTCAAAGTACTTCCGCATGCCTGACCTTATTTGATTCGCAAATCACCATCAGTGAAACAGCTTCCTTACCATCATCATGGCTCCCCCATTTTACAGATGAGCAAACCGGACACTGAGACTTTCCTCACCTGACAGGGCTCCCGGGGGCCCCGGTCTGTGCCAGGATTGGACACAGGCCACTTGAGCCCAGGCCCAGGGCTTGCTCGCCTTTACCACAAACTCTCTCAGTAGGTCTCCTTCCTCATTCCCATCTGGTAACTGGAGAAGTGTGGCAACAGCCAGTTCCCCTTCCCTGGGGAGGGCACATCCCGCTGGGTAGCCCCTCCTCCCCTTTCATTCCCATGAGTATCATCAGCAGCACATAGAAGCGAGTCTCTCCGGCACAGGCATTCTGTGACCCTTGGACGGTCCTGAGGGAAGGAGCTGACGCCTGCGGGTGGGAAGGATCCTGGTGGATTGTCTGTGGGTTTCAGCTACTGGGGAGCCACGGGCGCCATCACCACAGATGATCCCCAGGCGGGAGCAGGGCGTGGGCCGGGGCCTCTCCCAGCCCAGCTGACATGGAGGGCCCTTGCCCGACACTGATGGACTACTATTGCTCCTTTCTCACGGACAGCAACACAGAGGAGCCTGGAGCCCACCTAGGTCAGGCCTTTGGGACCACAGAGTGCTGGGTGCCCAGCTGTGAAAGCTTACGTCAGACTCTTCCCCTCTGTGGGCCCCATGCAGTGGGCGCCCCCGCACGGGACAGGGCTCAACAGTGTGGGCTCCTGTGCTTCCTTCTACTTCCCACCTCTGACTTTGCTTATTGACATGCTGACTGCCTGTCTCGTCTTTCCCATGGAAACAGAGCCGACTTGCCCAGCTCACTGCTTCTGTCTTACCACAACATGCAGCATAGAGGCGGTTCCTATCTGCCGGATGAACCAATCACAGGACTTGTGAGCAGCCCTTCCTTTCCAAGGGGGAAAGGTTTTGAGTTTGTGGGGGCTTTTTGGGGTCTTTTTTGCCCTCTTGCCCTCCCTCCCAGGTAAAGTCACTGAGCCCAACACTCACAAAGCCAGCACCAGCCTCCTGCAAAGAGTCCCAGAGGCACAAAGCACACAGCCCACACACCAGGGCCTGTTACAGGCTCACCCTTGAACTCAATGCCCTCCATAAACCCCAAGGCAAACTGAGAACTCCCCAAAGAACAGGCCCTGGAACCTTCCTTGTGAAGACTTTGAACTGATAGAACCAAAACAGGTCCACAGAGGGGAAAGGAAACTCGCCGACGGAGCGGACTCCGTGGGCATCCAGCAACCCCTTTCTGCAGACGGGCAGGAGTCAGACGCTGTAACTGGGTTCACTGAACACCCAAGCATCCTGGGAACTTCAGGAATATTTATTTTGTACAAAGGATACTGCTAGTGCCAGGCACGACCCAGGTTCCCAAAAAATGTAGAATGGAGGAGAGAGAGGATAGTTTTTTAAAAAGTAAGCTAAAACATATTTCAGAAATTTATCCAAATACTTGAAATTTTGCTTTTCCCTAGAGAACGTACAAACCAATGAGAAAGGACCTAACAACTGAACCCCTATCTGCTCAAGGGCATCAATCTTGAAAAACATTCATTTTTGAAAGAGCCTAAGCTAATGATCAAGTATCTTTTTACACAGCTACTATGTGCCTAGTGCCAAATCCTACATGAGCTTAAAATCCCGGGAAATAAACACATAAGCATATTCATTCACACATGATACTATATCCATATATATATATATATATGGAGGAATGAAAACAATGAAGACATCGTTCAAAACGAAACTTTCATGAAAGGTGCCACAGGATTGCCCAAAAGGAGAGATCCCTGCTTGCTGGACTGTTCCCAGGAGGCTCCTGAAAGGAAGCAGGAAGTAGCCTGGTCCCTAAGGGCAGTGATTGTTCAACCAAATAAATCACAGTGTACGTCTCCATCCCTCACAACCGTTCGCCGCGCAGGAGAGGAAGCTAGGCCCGAGAGGGGCTGGGATGGGCCTGATGGCGCATAGCTGTGGAGGTACAGCCAGCCAGACCCAGTGCAAACACAAAGGCTCCCTTGGGGGCCTGGGGTGGCAAACGGCAACAACCCTCATCCTTCGGGGTGGGAGATGAGAGGCCTGGGCATGGTCCAAGCTGGCTGATGCCAGAAGCAGGGCTGTTCTCTGTTTGTACGTTAGTAGCTTCTTGTCTCTTTACTTAAGGACTTTACATGCAAAGGGCAAGAACTGCCGCAGGGTCTGGAAGAACGGCAAGGGACTGGAAGAAAATTCCGGAAGGAAGAGCCAGGCTGGTGACGGTGTAGCTCCAAGGAAGCTTGGTGGGGTGGGGGGTGGGGGGTGGGGGGAGGTGAGTGCCTCATCTTAGGGAAGGCAGGAGAAGGAGGTGAGCAGACCTGCTCAGGGGAGTCTGGGAGGCCCAGGGATGAGAGGCAGCATGGCAGGGGCTGTCCCCGGCCCCCTGGAAGGGCCCGAAATATAGACAGGGGTTTCCAGGTGGGAGAGAAGGCTGCTAATGAAGTGGAAGGAATAGGTGGGCTCTGGAGCACACAGGTCTGGGTTCGAATCTGAGTTGTCATGTACCAGCTGAGTAGCTTCAACCCATTAGCAATCATGGCAGTGACAGTGCTCATTTACCAATGATTACCATTTGGCAAGCACGGACCTAAGAGTTACATATACTAACTCGGGGTAATCCTCACAGCAATCCCATGAGAAGATTCCACTTTGTATAATTAAGGATTGTTCTCTGCATTTCAGACAGAAAATGAGGCCTGGAGAGGCTAAGCCAGTTGCTCAGGGCCCTACAAACGGCAAGTGGCAGAGCGGGGATTTCAGCCTAGGCAAGCAGTTTCTGCGCTCTATTAACCACCCGGCACCATGCGATGAGTAAAACAGGGAATACAGATATTAATACCATGCAGAGTTATTTTGACGATCAGAAAAGAGAAGAGTGGGAGGTCTTGGCACCAGGCTGGAACTCAATGACTGATACCAGAACAGTCAACGGACAAACCCAAAGCACTGCCAAGGCCACTGAGGCACAGGAAATAGCATGGAGGGCCTACTGTGTGGTTCTTGCTTCGTCAGGGTTATTTGATCACCTGGCGTGGGCATCCCATTTTTCAGATGATGAAACTAAGGCTCAGGGAGGTTAACCTGCTTAAAGTCACAGAGCTGGGAGACAATCAGGACAGGAAGCCAACAATATCTCAACTACTGGTTATACTCAGTAAGCATGCATATTTTTCAAATTGCGTTCATTGATGTTTACTGAGCTCGCCCCATGCCAGGTTGTGTGCTTAGCACTCTCTGTGCCCTGGCTCATTTTACACTCCCAACCACCCTTGAGGTGGGTACTCAGATTACTGCCAGGTCACCGAGAAAAGGGTCCGATAGCTGGGAAGGAGCAGCTCTGGGGTGTGCATCCCCATCGGATTCTACTACACCAGCAGCCACTCCAGGATGACTGGGCAGAGAATGCGGAGCCAACCAGGGTGGAGAGCATGCAGGGAATGAGGAGGTCACTGGGCAGCCATCCTGGCCTCAGCTCTGAATGGACAGTCCACTGATCAACACCGTTAGGATCTGAGTATAAAGGGACACCTGAGTGGGCAGAAACAGCACAGCTGCGGCAGGCCTCCGAAACGCCTCGCTGCGTGTCGAGGCCCCTGCACCCCTCACCGGGTGCCCAGGGAGCACCCGCTTCCGGTCTTCCAGCATTTCCTCTGGGCCCTCCTTCCCTCATGTCCTGCCTGACGGCACTTGCATTTGCGTTCTGCTGCTTTTGTCTCTCCTTCCAGAATGGAAGTCGCTTCGAGGCAAGGTGTATGTCAGATTCACTTCTGAATGTCCTCAGTATTTTACACATCCTGTGTGTGCATTACACTTCTCCGTGGCACACAGGACAACTTCACAATTTTCACATACACGGCACTGGATCTCTCAGTGAGAAAATGGATACCCTTTTCAGTTCCCCTTCAGCGTTTCAGATTCCATTGAGAACAGAGTCTCAGTCTGGTGACACTGTGTCTTTAGCCTCCAACATCTTCCAGGCTCCCTTTTTCATAAAGCAAGATCATGCCCCAGGCTCACAGCCTCCCTGTCAGCTAGCAGCTAGGGATTGAGAACATCATTTTGCTTCATGGCTTTTGCCAACAATTGGGAAGAGGGTGCCCCAATGACTGAAGTTTAGAAAACCCCTGAGCCCCCTCTCTGCAAGGTCTTAGGTGTTAATGAGCGTTTGTTGAACAAATCACTGAGTAATCCAGTGAGCCAAAGAATGAGTGAATGGATGAATGAATGATCGTGATAATGACTGGTTCCCTTCTATCCCCCCGCCCCTCCCCATCCTGCCCTCACTAGATGCCATTCATCTCTGAGTGGAGAAAAAGAGAGCACTGCTTAAAAGTAGAGGGCCCAGGGTATGTGGGGAAGTTAATCCACAAGAGGAGCTCTCAACTTCTGTCTGGGTGCCCACCAGCCTGTTGGACTGGCCCTGGGGACCAGCAGGGGAAGGTATGAAAGACAGCTGTTGGGATTTTGACACTGAACACCCATTTCTACCTCTTTGGATGAGCACCCTGCCAATTTTCTGGGGCAATCACCTCTCTAGGATTCTTAGCCCATGTGCTTCGGTTGGGAGGTGATTTCACCCCAGCTCTGGAGATGGGTGTTTGCTGTGGGCCTGACCGACCCCCACTCTGTGCCCATGAACCCACAGATCCAGTTCAGGGGCAGGCAAGTGACCCAGTATGAGCCACTGACAGTTGACCCCAGGGCTTCTGCCTGAGCCATGAAGGAAAGAGACCTCTTTCTGCACCTGTCCTAAAGCCTAGGAGCCCATCGTGTGAAAACTGAGAATGAAACCACCACAGCAGCTGGAAGAGTCAGGAGATGAGAGAAGCTATGACCCAACCGAGCAAACAGCAACTTTTCCAGTAAGTGGCCTCTAGTATTTAATGTCCAGTGGGACTGAGGGATTTTCCACGGAACCCTGGAGGAATAACTGGAGGTAGAAGGTGAAGCAGGCGTTTTAAGCAGCAGAGGTGGAGAGAGCTCACATTTGGAGGGCCCATGTGGATCACCACCCTTTCTGCTCTGTTGAGTACTGCTTTGAGGAAATCAAGGTCACTAAGAAACCTTGTACCTGTGCCTTCTGCAACCTGTTGGTTACGAGGTTGGGGCTGTTGGAATTGCTGGTCCAGACCACCTCTTCTCAAAGCAGGAGGGTTTGGAAGACCCGGCCCGATGGGCCAGAAGCAGTCAAGCCCACTCCCAGCCCCGTGCTGCTCTCTGTCTGCCAGCAGAAGCAAAGCGAAGAGCCAGTTTAATGACGGAGGAGGAAAACAGCATTCTTTGAGGATCTACTAGGTGCCCTATAGGAGACCAGGCTGTAAGTCCCAGCTGGGAGTAGCGACTCACTGACTGTATGACCTTGGGCCAGTCCTGTGATGGGTGTGCAGTAAATATCAGAGGGCTGGTAATGCCTGCCTGCAGAGCTGTCCTGAAGGCAAGGCTGCTTGGCCATGACTAGGCCCTGCAGAGAGGGACAGGGAGCAGAAAGCTTTTAGCGGGAAGAGAAAAAGGGCTCTCTTGAGCCTAGACATGGAAGACATTTAAAACAAAAACCTCCCTAAGCTGGGGGTTGCTATGTGGGAAAGATTTCAGGAGGCTTGCTCAGAAAAATGTGTGTGCATGAGAAGTGGACAGGGGGTATTAACAACCGAGATGCCCAAGAGGACCTGCACCTCTGTGGCTGGGTGACCCTTCAAGTCCCTGTCACACAATCATGGCGCCTCAGTACTGCGGACTTTGAAATAATTATCTCCATCCATCTCATTGTAGATATGGGGAAACCAAGGCCCAGGGAGGGGAAGTGACTTGGCCATGGTCACTCAGTGGCAGAGCTGGAAGGAGAACCCAGCTTTGCCCTTCCATTTAAGCACTCTAGAACCTTGGGTGTGTCAGTTAACCTCACCGTGCCTCAGTTTTCTCCTCTTGTAAAATGGGCGTAACAGTAGTTCCCACCTCACAGGGCTCCTGGAGGGTTTACAGAACACGTGTATATGACACTAGGCCTCATGTCTGGCATACGAAAAGCAGTCGAGGCCTGTTAGCTATTGTCATTTCCAGACTACTCAGGGACTTTTCCACCGGGAGAGAAACCCCTTTCTTCCCACCTCGCCAAGAACCCAGACTATAGTTCGGGGACTGGTCACCCCACCCCAACCAAATTCCTGCTGGGCCAAAAGGCCTTCTTAAGGCTCTTTCCTGGGCTGATCATTTCTATCTTTCTTTGTGTTTCTCAAGTGGACCCTAACCAGCCTACTCCTCGATCCTCTGCATCCCCAGCTTTCTGGAGGGAGCCTTTGCATTTCCTCCTTGGAGAAGCCCTTGTTTGTGATGGCCATCGCTCCCGGCTGGCAAGTCAGAGGAGCTCTCCTCTGGCCCATCCAACATCGAGGTGGGATAAAGGCAGGCCTGTGCTCATGGCCAAGCTCCCACCCCACCCCGGAACTCGTTGAGAGGTGTGTTTCACGAAAGGGACAATGATGTGTAGCCCTTCCGTCTGCCAGCAGCGCCGGCAGCTCTTCCCATCCGGCCGTGGATTAAAGAGGCCTGGGTAAGTGCCCAGTGGAATAAAGCCGGCAAACATCCTGGGGCCGTGCCCCTCCTTGGCAGTGAGACAGAAGAGAGGGTGAGGGTAACAGCTTGGGTCTCCTTGAGGTGCACCCTACCACAACTTGTGCACAGGCACACGTGTGTGTGAGTACACACACACACACACACACACACACACTGCAGTCACATCCCCAGAGCTCAGGGCCAGCTCTGCCACTTGTGTGCCCTGCTCACATCACGTCATGTCTCCATGCAGCACCCCACACCTGCCAAATGGGGCTGACTGTAACACCCACTTCATGGGGTAATGGGGCCCCGGCATGCCAGGTGTTTGCATGGTGCTTAGAGCAGGTGCTTGGTACTCTACACTTGGTAGTTTTTATCATGGTAGGTATGTCAAGTAATTAAATCACCATCACAGGAACAGCACTCCTCCTACCCTCCGGACCAGGGTAGATCCCAGCTTCGCTTCAAATGACTTACAGTCTTTCCCTGCGGATGATGACCTTGACCAAGGGCAAGCATCAGCGCTGTTTAGGTCACTGCGGTTTCCCCAGCGATCAGTGCACAGAGCAATTACGATGATAATGAATACATAGGGATTTGGGTTTTTTGGCCTGACTTTGCCTGACAATGACTCTATAAAAACATCTCCAGATTTCACTCAGGCTAGTAAATGAAAGAGATCCACATATGGCTTCCTCTTCACCGTGTTCAGACCCCTCCCCTGACCCTCGATTTCAGGAATGTATGTGGGAAAATGAGGTCTGTGTCCAGATTGGGCCATGAACTGACAGAATGGCAAAAATGGGGTTTTCGTTCTACCTTGGTGGGGGAGCCACAAACAGGTCCCAAAAGATCGAGCAAGATCTTCATGAGACCTCTTTCTCAACACCAGTATCTCAACAGAAAGTGCAAGGGGGTCCTGGAGCAGCCACTGGGATCTGCGGCACAGAATTCCAAACTCCCTCTCCAGGCAAGGCAAGGGTGAGCACTGTGGAAGGACGACTGGAATCCGGGAAGAAGCCCCTCCAACACGGTCACTCAGGGGCCAGTCCAGTGGGTTAGGGGCTCTTGCCAGTACCCGGGGATGATTTCTGAGGACCCCATCAGGAAAGGAAGAGGAACCTTGAGTAACAAGCCCCATGTCACAGATTCAGAATGATTTTCTTAGGATTAGGAAACCATGGCTGCCTAAGACAGGGGCTACAGGTATATTCCTGGCTCTGCTCGGCGCCCCCTGCCCTTCATGGTTCCTGAGATGCCCAAGAGACCCTAAGAACATTTGTCCATGCCCCAATGTCAGACAGAAAGCATGTGGGGGACTGATGGAGACACAGCACCTGACTTAACCACAGGGCTCCCACTCAAATCATTTTACAGGGACCAAAACATCCACTGTCTCATTAAAAAATAAGGCATGTCTGGCAATCATTTCTAAACCACCACCAACTTACGGAACAATCTCACTCAAAGAGCATTCCAAACTGGGCCCTGGGAGGTCCTCAGCTTTTACTTTTTAACTAACTCTAACTAGTCACACAGGTTTCTCAACAACACTCAGCTGAATTCCTTTGCTTACAGCAAAACAGGAGGTATTCCAGTGTATTCTGCATGCATTTATTCTCTCAACAAGCACTCAGGCATGCCCGCTAAGTGCGAGGTGTGTGCTATCTCTTTCAGGTGATTTTGCATCTCCAAAATACAGATTCCTAGCCTAACTCCAGAGCTGCTGACATGAATCTGTTAAGAACCTGCCCTTCCCATATCCTTTTCCTCTTTGCTGCTTCTATCAGACACAAGGCACCTAATTAATTTCGGGGAGCCCCAAGCTCTGTGCAGCTGGAGGTCAAGGGCCAGGGCATCCCAGGCCACGGCTCTTGAAGGTGCCTGCTTCCCTTGGCCATCTGGTTCTGTTATGAGATGGGATCTGTCATTTCTCCCCGACAAGGTGGTGTAGGGTGGAGCCTCGCACATCACACAAAGTCCTTGAATGCTTACAATACTCTTGTTCCATCCTACTCCAGCCTCATTTATTTTAGACCTTGGATTTGGATGCAGAATGTCACTGCCATTGTGAACGGCAGCTCCACAGAAAAACTGGGCCACAGATGAGTAAGAAAGGTTCTGGTGAAAACTGTGAACAACAATACTTGGTAATAATAATAATTAATACTTGCTGAGGATATACTAAGTTCCAGAACTAAAGTAAGCTCCTCACAGCAACAGTCTTATTTAATACTCATAAAAACCCGATGAGTTAGTGATTGACATTTTCCCCTTCATACAGGTGGGAAAACTTGAGACTCTGACAACTTAATTATCTTGTCAAGGGTCACACAGATTGTACAAGTAGATACTGGAATGGAAACACAAGTGTCCTGACTCCAGTGCCCACACTCTTAGTCATGGGAAACTCGATAACTGGATATTTATCATGTTGATCCCTGTACTTAGAAGATCATTTGGGGAAGCAAGAGTCATCACAATCTGAAAATTTAACCTGTAAACCAAGCACTTAAAAAATCAGCGCTACTCAGGGGCACCTGGGTGGCTCAGATGGTTAAGCGTCTGCCTTCAGCTCAGGTCATGACCCCAGGGTCCTGGGATTGAGCCCCACATTGGGCTCCTGGCTCAGCGGGGAGCCTACTTCTCTCTCTCCCACTCTCCCTGCTCATGCTCTCTCTTTCTCTTTGAAGCTCTATGTCTCACATGAATAAATAAAATCTTAAAAAAAAAAAAATCAGCGTTACTCAAATATTATTCTCCACTTAATATTAGTGTCCTGCCCAGCCCAAGCCATTAACATTTCAAGTCGACATCCTCATGGGTTGGCTGGATGTCTCAGCGATTGACAAAGCAGTGCAAGTACAATGCACATCAACTTAAGGGAAAATAGCTAATATTCTAAGTGATGCAGGGTGAAAGCATCCTCAAACCAGGCCCAAAGAGTGGCAGAGTTCCTGTTAACAAGTGAGGAGAAGATCCACTGGGATGAAGAAGAGACAAGAGGCCCTTCAAAAGAGAAGAACTTCAATGACAATCGGAATTAAATGAGGCCCTTGGGAACTGCTGAAGCTCTCTCCAGCTTTTTGCAAAAATGACCTTATGAGTCTGCTGGGAAAGTCAAATGAGAAGAGAAAGCTCTTTTTTTTTTTTTTTTAAGATTTTATTTATTTATTTGACAGAGACAGTGAGAGCAGGAACACAAGCAGGGGGAGTGGGAGAGGGAGAAGCAGGCTTCCCGCTGAGCAGGGAGCCCGATGTGGGACTTGATCCCAGGACTCTGGGATCATGACGTGAGCCGAAGGCAGCCGCTTAATGACTGAGCCACCCAGGCACCCGAGAAGAGAAAGCTCTTATTGCTATTGTTAATTGTGCCCAAATAATTATGCAAAAGGGAAATCAACACTTTGTTCATACTAAGCATTACAACATAATTGCAACTATAACTTAAGTTTTGTTAAATACAAAATACACTTACTGTTATAACTTTCACTTCTGTTTCCCAAAGTTCCTAGTAAAATCCACACCCCACCCCCCCGCCCAGTATTTACTGTAAATGTTTGGCCTCTATTTTAATGAAATAAATGAAACCTTTCCTTGGAACAGGAACCCCCTGCACTGCTTTGTCAAGCCCTCCCTGCTTCCTGCTGTGGGAGACACGCTGCTGAGGCTTGAGCAGTACCACCCTTGCTGCAGAGACGCAGAGAGGTTTTCCCTCCTCCCAGTACTTTCCCATCTATTGCTTCATTGGGTGACTTCAAGAACTCCAGGAGTTAAGGAAACTGTGTACTGTTATCCCTCACACGTATCTCCACTTTGTCACTTGCAAAAGCTCTTCTCAAGGCTGCTATCTCCTCCTGACCCACAGGACAATTCTACAAGGCAAAAGTAACACTCACATGGTACAGCCGAGGAAACAGACTCAGATCCAAAGAAATGCCCAAGGTGCCCTAACTTGTTGGTAGAAGCTTTAGGCCTGAGCTGGGTTTTAACTGCTTATTCTTTCCCACAGGATACCTGGCTCTCTCAAGCTTAGAAGGACGCAGGAAAATTCTGCATGCAAGCTAGTGAACAACTTTTCAGGCCCAGAAAGTCTTTTCAGAAACTACCTGCAGGGCTGCCTTAAAACACCCAAACATATCTTCTTTCCTTTCACAGAAAGGGTCCGAGGTCTTTAAGCACAATCGTGATAATTAATACATTTCCACTGCCCTCTCCTGACTGTTCTAGGTGGAAAATAAGCATGAGAGGAGCTCGAGTTCAAATGCTCAGCATGTAGAGGCCTTGCAAGCCTGTGGCTTGACAGCTTCTTGTCAGTATACTTAGGTGTGGCAGTGCCCTCTACTCCCAGCTGAGCCAAGGATTATCAAGAAATGTCACCAGTGGAAGACTGGGTCGGGGTGCTGGGAAAAACATCTGAGAGGTCTGAACCCCTAAGGACTAGGAAGAAACACCCCTGGAAGCAAGAGTTCAACTTCTGAGGTATAAGTCGGCAACATCTTTGAAATCAGCCCTTTGTGCTGCTGCTGACAAACAGCATGGTGTGGTGAAGAAGGGATTTCTAGAATCTGGCCAACCAGAGCTCTGTGACCTTGGGCGAACTACTTCCTCTCTGTGAGGCTTGGTTTTCCTCCTCCATACAATGGAGATTCAGCACTTAACACCTGTTGTGAAAAATACCATTAGCATGGTGCCTACTTCATAGTAAATGCTCAAAACACAGGCTATTATGAATAAATTCTAGAGCATGGCACATGACTGCACTCAATATGGGTTAGGTCCTTCCATGCCAAGAAGGTATTTCTGTGTCCCCTAGTGAGGGGACTTCACGACCTTCAAAACTATGACTACAGCTTTGTGCAAATGGGAGAAAGAACTAAAGTCGGGCAAGTGTGGGGGTGGGAGTCCCCCATGTGCAATGGGAGTGTCTGAGACAGGCTGCAGAGGCCCTAGGGGGGCTCTCAGGAATGGGGCGGTGGTTAGGGGACAAGAACTCCAACCTTGTGGGAGCCCAGTTGTTCCTTGGAGGGTATAAACAGGAATGAGTTGCTTCACTTTGGAACTGAAAACGCCCTTTGCTCCCTGTCTGGTGCCCAGATACCGGTACTTGGCAGTGGGCACGAGGCTAAGCCCACTGGATCAGGGTGGGAATGCTCAGGAGCCCCCACAACAGTGCTCTCCATGCAGGCACAACTATAACTTAAGTTTTGTTAAATATAAAATACACTTATTGTTATAACTTTCACTTCTGCTTCCCAAAGTTCCTAGTAAAATCCCCCCCCCCCCCCGCCCAGTATTTACTGTAAATGTTTGGCCTCTATTTTAATGAAATAAATGAAACCTTTCCTTGGAACAGGAACCCCCTGCACTGCTTTGTCACTGTGCTTTCCTTTCCTCAGGAGTCTCCGAAGGTTCCCCGTCACTTACAGGCTTCCTTCGCTGGGTCAATGCTCTTCCTCATCTACCCTTTGGGAGTTCTCTGCCTTTCCACAAACCCCCTCGTCCATGCAGTATGGTCTCATCCCTGCGTCCCTTCTCAGTTCAATGTCTCAGCATGTGAAGTTTTCCGTGACCCCTTGGGCCGCCCCCAAACACATGAGTTTCAGCCCTTCAAAGTCCCATAAAACCTCAGGGCCTCCATGAGGTCTCTGGAAATCTCCCTCTGCTTGAACCCCATCAGCTTGAATCCAACCCCACATCTATTTTCACTGCTTAAAACTTGTGTGCTGCACTGTGAGCAGTACTGTGAACTGTGAGCTCCCGGGAGGCGGGGGCTGTGCCGCCTACATCTGTGATTCACCCACAGCACCTACCATGGCGACCCAGACCCAACTGATGGGATGGATCAACAAAATGTGGGGTATTCATACAATGGGATATTATTTGGCAATAAAAAGGAATGAACTGCTAGTACAGGCCACAACATGGATGAACCTTGATAACATTATGTTAAGTGAAGAAGCCAGACACAAAGAGCCACATATTACATGGCTCCATTTACATGAAATGCCCAGAATGAGTAAAAGCTATAGAGACAGAAAGTAGATTAGTGGTTATGTAGGGCTCGGGGTAGGAGTGGGAGGAGATGGAGGCGGTTATGGCTAAGGGGTGCAGGGTATCTTCTGGGGTGCTAAAAATGTTCTAAAAGTGATTGTGGTGATGGTTGCAAAACTTTGAACATACTAAAAGCCATGTAATTGTATGTTTTAAATGGGTTACTTACGTGGCATGTGAATTATATCTCAACAAAGTTGTTGGAAAAAATTCTAGTACCTATCTCATAGTATTGAAATAAAGATTAAATTAAATGTATCACAGTGAAAGTGCTTATCTAAACTAACTACATAATAGTGAATATTCCTTAAACCTTAATTATGCACTGGGAGCTCTGTTAATAAGCGCTTTGCAAAGAGAACCTCATTTCAACGGAATAGCCCAGTGAGGTAAGTACTTACCCACTTCATAGATGAGGAAGTTGAGGCACACAGAGAACAAGTAACTAACCTACAGTGACTTAACTGGCAAGTGGCAGACACCGAACCATCACATACAGAGAGAACAATATTCCCCAAACCCAGGGAACCCTGGACTTGAAGTGGGAACCAGTTGGCAAGAACAGATGAACAACATTCTCCTTCACATCAAATGAGAGTGCCCCTGACAGGCCCTACGGCTTGTCGGCTGGCATTCTCTCCTCCTAGGCAACTCGCTGAGGGGCAGCTCCCTTCCCCGCCCCCCCCGGCCAAGTCCTAGGCTCCCCACCCCGACTCCTCAGCTCTTCAGCAGCCCAGCTGGTACAATTTTGCTTCTCTCCTCTCAAAGCTCCTTCCTTCACATAAATCTGTGTGTTCTCACACATGCAGAGGGTCATGGCTCCCCTGGAGCCCTTGGTCCCTACAATGGCCAGGACTGGTTTCTTTAGCACCTCTCAACATTTTTAACACAGGAAAAATCCCTTCCAATTCAGAGTTTAAAAATCTTTTTTTTTTTTTTTTTAAAAGAGGAGATCCTATCATATCCCTGTTAAAGGCTTTCCAGTGGCTTCTCACTGTGTTTAGAACAAAGCCCATGCTCTTGCCCAAGCCTAAAGGCCCCTCAAGTCTGGCTCTCCAGCCTCCTCCAGCTCTGATAATTTTTTCCAAAGCTCACTCTACTCCAGCCACCTAGTACACTCAGACCCATGCCAGGAATTCCCTCCTCCTGTCTCTGCATGGCTAGCTCCTGGGCTTTCAGATCCCAGTTTAACTGTCACCTTCCCAAAAAGGTCTCATCTGACTGAGTCATCTTAATTAGGTCCTCCTTACTTAATCTCCACCATGGCACCCTTTTATTTCCTTCATGGAATTGAAGACACATGGCAGTTTTATGTTTGTTTCTTTGTTTAGTCATGTAATCTCTGTTCCCTAGACCCCCTGCAATGCAAACTGGTCTATAAGATCCACACAAGCAGGGGACCACGTCTGTCTTGTTCATCACCAGGCCTGCATGGTGGGTGCTCAACATGGCTTTCAAGGCTTCTCCACCTTGACCTTCACCATGAGCCCTTGTTGACACTTTAGGCCAGATGATTCTTTGTTGCAGGGGAACGGTCCTATGCATTGTGGGATATTTAGTCACATCCCTCATCTCTAACCATTAGATGCACCCCTTCTCCCAGTTATGACAACAAAAATGTCTCCGGACATTGCCAAATATTCCCTACACTGGGGGCGGATGGGGGGGGAGGAGGTGTCAAAATCTTCCCCAATTAAGAACCACTGATATTGTTGAAAGATTGAGTAAGTCAAAAGTAAGGAAAAGAGAATTCATCCATAAGTGCAGTATATAGTTTAAGAGTGGGGTGTCTCCACACCAGGCAGGGCTGTTTGCCACCATGTAGAAGAGTGGAGGGGGAGAGGACAGCTACAAGTCCAGGTGTCTGCAGGACCCCAACAATTTTGTCCCATCAGTTGGTGTAGACAGCTGGGCAGCTGGTAAGGGAGTACAGGATGATGCTCCTTTTTCTTGGAATGTCACCCTCATCTTTATATAACCCAAGATCTCCCAGCTCAGTGCCCATTTCTAACTATGGTCATACTACATTAGAAATAATGCATGCTTTGCAATCGAGATTATTAACAATGACTGATATTTGTACAGCATGTACAACATCTAGTTTAATACTAAAGCTTCGGCATCATCACCTCCTGGACACACCAAAGAAACCAAAGCAGGTTAGGTAGATAGGACAGGTTAGGTAGCTTGCCCATGGGCACAGGCTGCAAGGTGAAGGTGCAGGGATTTCAACCCACTCAGTTTAATTCCTTGCAATAACTACTAATTTATATGGAGTTGGATATGGATATGGATTTCCTAGCAAGTCAGAACACCAACCACACAATGAACATCATCTCTATTCCCTATAGTTAAGCCAGTTTCTAAACACACAGGAGGGGTATTCTGGGACATATGCTCAATCCCTTTGGCTTGGAGTCCCAAGGAGATGCTAAACCAGAAGGTATTGTTTTTATTTTATTTTTTATTTTTTTAAGGATTTATTTATTTATTTGACAGAGAGAGACAGCGAGAGAGGGAACACAAGCAGGGGGAGTGGGAGAGGGAGAAGCAGGCTCTCTGCTGAACAGGGAGCCTGACTCAGGGCTCAATCCCAGGATGCTGGGATCATGACCTGAGCTGAAGGCAGATGCTTAAGAACTGAGCTACCAAGGTGCCCCAAGGTATTGCTTTTAAAAATGAGAATGGGCCCTGGCTCAATCCCAAATTACAGAAGCAGAGATGGCACATCACACTGGAAAGGCCTCTGAAAGTCACCGACTGCTGAGGTTCTCAAACTGGGTTCTGTTTGAGAATATCTGGGATACAGGAGACCCCCATATCCAGGCAGCTGGTGACATTGGGAAGCAAAGGGAGGGCTTCACACGCCAGGGTTCAATGTAAGATTTCACATGAAATGGCTCCATCGCTTAGGAAAAAAAAAAAAAAAAAGTTTGAAAACAGATGAGGAAACCGGGGACCAGAGAGGAAAAGTGACTCTCTCTAAGCCACACAGACCCCCTGTCCACTGAAGGCGAAGGAAAGCAAGGACTTTGCAGGTGGATAAAACTGTGTTTGAATCCTGGTTCTGCCATTTAACTAAGTTCTCTAAGCCTAAGCCTCAGTTTAGTTATTTGAGAAATGAGAGTCATCATATTGCCCTTTATCAAGTTTTGTAAACAAAAGAGCTAATGAAGTGGCAGGAAGACTCTGAGTGTTCAGGTGCTGGTTGTCAGGGCAACCTGGAGCCAGCCCAGTGGTCAGAACAGAGGCTAGGAAGCCACAAGATGGATCTACGTTCAAATCCTGGCACTTCCTCCCCCAGCTACGTGACTGTGGGCAGATCATTTCAATTCCCGAGCCCTGACTCCTCATCTGCTTAAGGGGCTTACTTCCTTGCTTACAGGTGTGGGGAGGCCCAGATCATGTGACGCATGCAAAGCGCTTGCCACGGTGTCTGGGACATAACAGATGCTCAGTGAGCACCTGCTTCTTTCTGACTTCTGTGGCACCTTGTTTGGGTAACTGCTGCAGAGATGTTCCTGTGAGTGCCCAGGGAACCTCACCTCCTCCGGGGCACGCAATGCCAAGGAATATTGGGAGGCGCACCTGCACCAGCAGGAAGCAGGTCTGGGTGATGAGTGGACCGTGACTTGGAAGCCCCCGCCTCACAGCTCCCTCAGAAAGAATGTTTCGCATGACTGCACCTTTCATCTTGATTTTTTTGAGAGGGGGTAAAAAATAAAGGCAAGAACTTCAAGGTCAGGTTCACTTCCCTGCAGGCTCCTCCTGGGCTGAAGTGAAATTTCAAGAATGCAGCCTCTGGGCCCAGTTTACATTCCCACCCTCTCTGGTATCCAGGATACCAGAGGGACCTGTCGCATTCCATCCCACCAATCAGCCTCCTCAGTCACATCCTGCTGGGGGCAGGGCCCGCCACTAGTTCTTGGGAGAAGCATCAATGCCTTAGCAGGAGGGTCAACCATTCATTCCTGTGCAACATACATGTTCAGAGCTTGCTGGAGCCAGGCACTGGGGATACAGTTTTATGGAAAAACAGCCCAAGTCCTTGCTCCCGGGGAGCTTGCAGGGCAGGGAAGAAGACAGCCAGAAATAACGTGAGCAGTGCTCTGAAGTGGCCGCACACAGAGGCATGAGACTGTACATAGGAGGTCTGACTACTCAGCAATGTTAGAGGAGGCTTTCTAGAGTAAGTGACGATTGAGCTCAAGGCTGAAGGGTACGTAGGTGTAAACAGGTGGAGAGAGGAGGGAAGAACATTCCAGGTAGAGGGACGAGCATTTGCAAAGGCTCTGTAATGCCTTTGCCGACCTATTGGTGGGGGACAGGACGGGGTTGGAGAAGCAAAATCAGGGTTACACTTATGTGAGTGTTCTATGGGCCCTGTTAGAGCATCCAAATGTTTCCCATAGGGGGATGGCACTGATCAGACTGCCTAAGAACTTTGTAATAAGATCATCTTGGAGAATGGAGTGGGAGGGGAGGGTAAGATGAAAAGAAAGTACGCACGTTAGGGAATTTTAGTAGCATGTCCAAGTCCCCAAAATGATGAACCTGGGCACCTGGGCTGACAGGAGGTGGGGGGGGAGGGGAGGGGAGTATGATGCAGGTGGAGCTTGATTTGGCTGTCTTTTTTCCAAATGTCCGCCTCCTTCTGGAAGGCCCTGACAGGCACACCAGCACTGAACTCAGTGTTTCCGGACTGACATTGCTTCAGAGGAGGCTCTCCATATTGCAAAAGTCACAGGGGTACTGCCCATCATTAGGAACCTGATAAAACGACATCTGGCCTTGCACCAAGATCACTGCAGAGAGGAGAAGCCCTGCGGTGAGGCTCATATCACCGAGGCCACATTATCAGACTTGAAGGCTCTGAAGAGATGGTCAAGGACTGTAATGACATAATGCATTTTTCGGGCACCTCTGCTGCAAAATGGACATCCCCTCCAGTTCTAGAAGAGGGGGGTCTATAGATGTTTGACATTATACACAAGATACATGCTCAAAAAACATAAGGAAAGAAGGGAGACAGGAAGAGGAGAGGGCAAGAACATAGTTAATAGGCTAGTGAGTAGTTTCTTTGAACACCCACGGGCCTCATGGAGTTCTTGGTCTCACGAACATGGAGATGATGGATGGCTTTCAGCCTGGTAAGATGGATAATCAAACCTGGCTACCCCACATCTGGGGTCCCACTCTCTGAGATCTGGAAGTCAAGAGGCCCAAGATAAGGCTGAGACTCTAAAGGTTTCTGCACTTTTTTAAAGAAAAAAAAAAAATTAGAGAAAATACAGTGAAAAATAAAAACAAACACAAAAACTCCACAAACATAGGCAACAAAAACCTTTTCCCTCTTCACCCACAGACGCAAGCCCCTAAAGGAACATGAAAGTTAAGATTTCCTGTGTGTCTTTCCAGAGATATTTCCACAGACATACCAGCATGTGTACGTACCTAGCATGCATACACACATGCAGATGTACGTTCAGGCTGATCATACACACTCATACTCTAGTCCACAGAACTAAGAAAGCAAGCCTCAACTACATAACAGTTTTCTGATTTATAAAATGAAGAAAGAAAAACACTGCCAATAAACTATAGCCCAATGCTTTCTTTACTTCAGAATATTTACTTCATATATACTGAAAAAGCTTTCACTTGGACTTATTTAGACATGCACTTAATTATACAGCTCTCTTTTCCATATATGGAAAGAAAAACATAAGCAAAATAAATTAGCTAAGGTATTGATAAGACAGAACCCTTTCTCAGTGTTGAGTCATCCACACCTGTGCGTTCCTCATGCTGCCACTCTTCGTACCACTGAACGCTGGGGCAACATTTGCTCTGATAACGTCTCTGTGATTTTCTTCCAAGCTCCTGAAAATTACTTTGAGTTCAAATTCTGGTGTCTGTCTGATTTTACCAGAAGATGCTAAAGAAAGTTTTTGTGATAAAAGAACAAAGGTCTGTCCACATCCGTTCTTTTTTTTTTTAAGATTTATTTGACAGAGACACAGCGAGAGAGGGAACACAAGCAGGGGGGAGTGGAAGAGGGAGAAGCAGGCCTCCCGCGGAGCAGGGAGCCCGATGCGGGGCTCAATCCCAGGACCCTGAGATCATGACCTGAGCCGAAGGCAGAAGCTCAACAACTGAGCCACCCAGGCACCCCAAGTCCACATCCGTTCTTAAGTGGTTTGTGGCTGAAACTCAACCACAGCACTGGCTACGTTAGCGGGAGCACCAGAGTTTGTGCGGGTGTGGGCAAGGACCGCAGCCAAAAGCATTTCTGAGATGCACCCCCAATTTGAAGATGTTAACACACAAAACAACACAAGTTAATCTTAAAATGAATTATACTACAATGCATACATAATCTCCCTCATCTGACTCTCAGTTGACTTGGGATTGCAAACTCAAGTCACAACACAAGCCAGGCAGGACACTGAGTGAGGTGGGAAAGGTGGGGCTGTGTTAACACAAAGTAGTTCTAAAGTAGTGATTCTCCAAGGGTGGTCCTGGACCAGCAGCTATTTTAATGTTTCCATGGAATAGAGAATCCCTTCAATCCCCTCCATAAGACTAATATATACGGATGTATAAGTATTTTTTTTTTAAGGTTTTATTTATTTGTTAGAGAGAGAGAGAATGAGAGAGAGCACAAGAGGGGGGAGGGTCAGAGGGAGAAGCAGACTCCCTGCCGAGCAGGGAGCCCGATGCGGGACTCGATCTGGAGACTCCAGGATTATGACCTGAGCCGAAGGCAGTCGCTTAACCAACTGAGCCACCCAGGCGCCCAGGATGTATAAGTATTTTGAACCCCATTGCTTTTAACACGAACATACTATTCTGATTGCTATTTGCTTAATTTTGTATCTTGGAATTCTTTCCCTATCAGCACTTGTAGCTCTAGCACATGCTTGTTATTTATCTACACGACACTCCACTGTATGGATGTCCCTTAACTTACCTACGCAGCAGCTCCCAGCATGACACAGTCAGGCTGTTTTCTGGTTTTGTTGCTCTCCTACTCAAGGTTACACGAGGAAGTGGCAAGGCTGCAGTGTGAAGCATGACCCCAGTGTGGGAGGGTGATCCCAAACCTGGGAAGGGCTATGTGAGTCACCCGCAAGTGACTGTCTTGAGGTCAGTTTGGGGCTCTGGGGAGGCAGGAAGGGATTGGTTGTAGAGGATTCTGGATGCACTAGAAGATTCATCAGCTTTAGGGGTGAGGATGGTGAAGAGGCCCAGCTCTTTCCCCATCTTCCTCTTCCTAATCTGCAGAGCCCTGTATCCCCTAAACCTGGCCACTGTCTGCCCACAGTCCCAGACTCCCTCCCTGCATGCTGCTCTATGCTCTAGGTCCCTTTCTCCTGCCCCGCCAGCACCACCCCCTTCTAGATGAACAGAGGAAAGAGCAAGGCAAAGGGGGGCCTCAAGGAATGAGTGCCTGTGGAGGTGGGAGGATGTCCTAGTTTCATTATCCCAGGATCTGCTCCCACCAAATCATCCGCCTCCAGCACATGCCACATACATATGGTGGGCTCTATAGGGGTAACAGTAATGGTTACTGAACACCAACTACACTGAGCACACACAATCCCAAGTCATCCTCACAATTTGGAAGGTACCAATTGTTAGCTCCATTTTATTGATAGGAAAACTGAGTCTTGGAGAAGGTGAATGCCTTGGCTCAAGTTATACAACACCTAAGTGGCCTCCTTGCACAGAATTCCCCAGTTTTTCAAGGGTTCCTTCCAAGGGGGTGTTTCTTAGGCGGCAAATTGAAACTCAGAAGTCTTTTTAGTGGCGAGTGCAGGTCCCAGGTCAATCTCCAAGACCTTCCCGTTCAATGTATTATGTCCGTGAATGCAGTGGAAGGGGACTCAGCTTGGTGGTGGTAGAGGGGGGAGTTGGCAGGAGAGTGGAGACTCCTGTCAGTAATCATGTGAGGAACTTAGAGTGTTAACTAAAACCACAGTGTTTAATGAATATTGTTTTACGTCATTTTACTTTCCCCTTTATTTTTCTACCCTTTTAATTATTGTTTTGCCCTGTTCCTCTCACTTTCATTCACTGACCGCCCCCCCCCCAAAAAGGGGTGGAAGCAAGGCAGGTCTTCCTAAGCTCTCCCCCCTTCCAGTGGGCCATGGGCACAAGGTCCAGGAATTCATTCAATGTGGCAAAAAGGCAGTCTACTAATTCCAGGTTCATTAGCATGGCTCGTTAATTATCAATGCTCCCCTCCCCAGCCACCCCTCTCCCCAAAACATCCAAAACAGCAGATTAAGTTTTAACTTTTGCTGGCAGAACACCTGCTTCTGAAATTCCTCCTCCCTTTACCTCCTAGGATTTACAACACAAAAGTAAACATTTACACTGGTTAAGATTTACCAAAAGGAAGTGTGGCCTGCAATGAGTCCTTTGAAGTTCTGTCTCAAAAGAAGAAGGAGCCCTTTTTAAATATAGAAAATAAGAAACCTCAAAGCCTTGTGAGTGATGTCGGACTTGGGCCTGGCGGTAACCGGGCCTTCTCAATTTTTCACTTGGGCCTTGACGCCAGCATACGTTATCCTAAGTATAACTCCAAACTACAGGTCTTTCTGCTCCAGGGTAAATGAGGTTATCAGTCAATAATGCAATCAAGTGGCTTCCTGGAAACTCTAGGATAGAACTTTCTTCCTGA
Source organism: Mirounga leonina (assembly GCF_011800145.1). Lineage (NCBI taxonomy): Eukaryota > Metazoa > Chordata > Mammalia > Carnivora > Phocidae > Mirounga > Mirounga leonina. The sequence goes on along the minus strand of NW_023270231.1, from coordinate 12,917,811 downwards.
GATATTACCAAGGGGGTAGAGAAGGGTACCCTGCAAGGGGAGCCAAAGGGCAAGGCTGACTTTACAGGCAGGAAAGATCCTGAGGCCTACCTGTTCCTCCAGACAGAAGGGATTTTCTCAATGAGGCATGTCTGTTTTACTGGAGGTGGGAGATGGGCACAGCCAGCCCGGGATAGATGTTGGTTAAGCGGACCGAGTATCAGATGCCCCAGCAAAGAGTCACCAGACACTGAGGTCATGCAGATACCTTTGGGGAAAAGGAAATGAAATAATTCCCCATCCCTATCTCAAGATTGCTGGTGTAGGGCAATGGGAACGCTAGAATCAGAAAAGGAAGGATGACTGCACCTGGATGATGTTTGCATCCGATCAGAACCTTCTATTTCTTTCGTGATAGCACCCAAAATGCTACCCACCAAGAATCCTGAGCACCCGGGGCAAGTCCCGGGCAGTGGTGGTGTGTACCAAGTGAAGGAAGCGTGGACGAAGCAAGGCCTCACCAGGAAATAGCACCGTTCATAACTGACTTTGTCCTGGGCGCCTGATGGCCGCTTTACCCAATTAGCTCACTAGTCTTAAGTGCAGCCCGGGAAGCAAGCATTCTCTCTCTTTTTTTTTTTTTTAAAGATTTTATTTGAGAGAGAGATAGTGAGAGATAGAACAGGAGCAGGGGAGAGAGGGAGAAGCAGGCTCCCCGCTGAGCAAGGAGCCCAACGTGGGGCTCGATCCCAGGACCCTGGGATCATGACCTGAGCCGAAGGCAGACGCTTAACAGACTGAGCCACCCAGGGGCCCCAAAGCAAGCGTTCTTATCCACACATGCAGATGAGATCGCTGAGGCTGAGCTAACTTGATCAAGGTTGCAAATGGGGCCTAAGCCCACACTCTTTCCCTGGTACTACACAGCTTTCAAATGGAAGATGTGTATTAAAAGCTGGCTGCATGATATACTAGAAGAATCAGTGAACCTGGACTCCTCAAATGCGGGAGGCCCAGCTCAGCTCTTCTTAGCTGAGTGACTGAGCAAGTCATTTAGCCCTCTGCAGGTGTTTCTGATCCCACTTCTGTCCTTGGCCTCAGCACTTCAGTGGGCTGCACATTGCAGGATGGAGTCCACATCCACCCACTTTGCTTCAACTTCCTGGCTGATCCAGCCAAGCGTTCAGAAGTTTTGTCAGCATGAATGCAACATATCTTGATAAGGGTTTTTCCTTGCTCTGGGTTCCCTCTAAAGAAAGAAGCATGCTCCTTCCAACATGAGCTGATATTATCGTTAGGGAATCCTTCCAGAGTTGGGAAAGCAGACAACTTGGTGCTATACTACTTCATTTTACACTTGGGCTTCTGTTAGCGAACATCAACAAGGACTGGCCTTTCATTGTTCTTCAATCAAATTCAGCCCCAGCAAGGCCTCATCTTTACTTGGAGAGAGAAACACATCCAGAGACCCTGAGCATTTATTCTTGCCGCCTCCAGCTTCCTAGGGTCTCACAAAGCCACAATCTCACCCAGAGGAACACCCTGGTTCTGATGCTGAATTTGATCCAAGGACCAATTACAAAGCTATTTCTCTGCACTTTGAAAGCTCCATTTCCCAACTTGTCAATTGGGTAAGAAAGGCTTTACCTCACAAGGCTGTCAGTGGAGAGCTAATGAGACCCCAGAAGTTAAAACTCTTTTAATCATAAACATTCTAGCGTTTACTATGTGCTGAGCCCTTTAACACACCATTTGAATAAGTCCGTATTAGACATGCGTGTCAGAAACAAATACAAAATATAGGATACAGGGTGAACAAATGAACCAATCAATAAATGAAGGAATGGAGGGAAGGAGAGGAGGAAGGGCCTAGGAAGGCCAGTGGGGCCCTGAGTCAAGCTCAGAAATTTTGGGCATTGGAGAACCATGAGAAGTTTCCGAGCAGAAGAGCAATTTATTCTGGAAGCCCTACGGAAGAAAATTCCGATAGGACTTGCAACGTGAACTGCTGGAAAATTATCTTGCGAGTCTGGCTAGCCTGTTAGCCAGGGACTGTTGCAATAGTCGATGCCAGAAATGACGCCTTAACTCAGATGGTCACCATGGGGACACAAAGGACAAAGGATTGGCAGATGGGTGGTACAGACTTTAAAGACCTCAACTGCGGGAAAATCTCGATAGCTGTTCCCTCAAAACTGCAGGTTTACAAGGATAAACAATCTCAGATGTGTGTTTTTGTTCTAGGTCTCAGGTGTGAAATAAGGCTGTCATGTCAGTGTCTCGAACAACTAACTTCTATCCCCACATTCACCTCATCACCTTTAAACAAAACAAAACCGAAAGGAATCCCTGCTCTACCCTCACGGTCACTGGAGCATCTTATTCACAAGAACCAAAAGGTGGGAACAACCCCAGTGTCCATCAACAGATAAACAGAGAAACAAGAGGTGGTGTGTCCTTACAATGGAATATTATTCTGCCTTTAAAAAGGACATTCTGACATGCGCTACACCATGTGTGAACCTGGAGGACATGATGCTGACTAAAATAAGGCAGTCACAGAAAGACAAATAGTATGATTCTACTTAATGTGAAATACCTACCGCAGTCAAATTCATATAAAGTAGAATGGTGATTGCCAGGGGCTAAGGGAGAGGTGAATGAGTTGGAGTTGAATGGGGACAGAGTTTCGGTTGTGCAAGATGGAAAGAGTTCTGGAAATGGATGGCGGTGATGGCTGCACAGCAATGTGAATGGGTGGAACACCACAGAACTGGACACTTAAAAATGCTTAAGATTGTACATCTTGTCATGTGGATTTTGCCAGAATTTTTTAAAAAGTTTGAAAAGGAAGCAAGCAAGCAAGCAAGCAATCGTTGCTAGGTTGTCAGAAAATGGGATGGCATAAAACAATGCAGATCTCTGCCAATGAGGCACACCCCAACTTTTCATTATTGCTTAAAAATTCCCTTAACCCCTTCCCCCTATCCCACCGGATGCTGACTCAGTCCCTTGTAGTATCTGAATGGCAGAAGTCAGCCTTAGGGTAGACGCGGCTACCTTATCCTGTGTCTTGGGACACCTGGAGTTCCCAGTGACCAACACTGACCATGCCCATCACTCCAAGACCCCAGCCCTCTCCAACCTCAGGAACTATACCCCCATATCCTGGTTGGCATTTCATGTGAGAGTGGCAGATTCCAGAAAATGCTCTGTGGCAAGAAGAGGTGAAGTGCCTTGTGGGAGCTATGTGCAAGGGCTCCTGTCACAGAGCTCCAGGGCCTGCCTTCTGAGAGGCACGGGAAGGACACCAGTGCTCACGACGCTGAGCACAGAATGAGGCCGCAGAGTTCAGCTTGTTTCTGCCCACCTCTGTCCTCATCACTGACTCAAAGAAGATCGGGCCTAGAATGAGGAAATGCCTCCATCAATCCTTCCCCTTGCAAAACGCCGGAAAACCAGCTCCACTGGATCCAGTCCCTTACTCACGAATTTTGAACTCAAGCTATTAGGTGCATACACATTCAGGATTACTACGTCTTTTTGAGGAAGGAACTGACCCATTATAACAAGAGCTCTGTCTCTCTATCTGGTAACACTCCTGTTTTTGGTATATAATACTCCTGTTTTGTTATTATAACTGTTCCAGTTTTCTTTTGATTAGTATTTTCCCATCCTTTTACTCTTAGCCTAGCTGTGTATTTATATTTAAAGGGAATCTCTCCGAGGCAGCTTATATACTTGAGTCTTGCTTTCCCCACCCCCAACCCAACAGTATCTATCTTTTAACTAGAGTGTTTAATCCATTTACTTTTAACAAATTATTAATATAGCTGGATTAAAGTCTACAAACTTGCCAGTTGTTTTCTATTTGTCTCGTCTGTTTCTTTTTTCCTACTCTAGAGAAATCATCCACAATACACTATTATGTTTGCTTTAAGCAATTATCTTTTAAAGAAATGAAGAAAAATGTTAAAGTCTTTTATAATTCCGGGGCTCTTAATTTCTCATGGAGATCCAAGTGTCCATCTGATATCATTTTCTTTCAGCCTGAAGAATTTCTTTTGACATTTCTTTTTGTGTAAGTCTGCTGGTGAGAATTTCTCTCAGCTTTTATCTGAAAATATCTTGATTTGACCCTCATCTTTAAAGGATTTTTTTGTTGGATACAGCATTGTAGACTGACGTTCCCCAGCCCCCTGGCTTAGCATTGTAGAGATATAATTCAATTATTTTGGGGCTTTGTTTCTGATGAGAAGACAGTAATAAGGCTCACTGTTCTCCTGTACATCACGCGTATTTATTCGCTGCCTGATTTTAAGGGTTTTCTCTTTTGTCTTTAGTTTTCAGCAATTTGGTTGTGATGTATCTAGGTGGGATTTTTCACATGATTCTCCTATGTGGGGTTTGTTGAACTTCTTGGATCTGTGGGTTGATATTTTTCATCACTATGGAACTTTTCAGTCATTAAGTCTTCCAATATATTTTCTTCCTCAATTTCTGTCTCACTCTCTCTCCTTTTAAGAATCCAAATACACATTTGTTAGACTGCTGAATGTCCCACAGATTGCTAAGGTTCTGACCTTTTCTCCCCCAGCTGTTCTTCTCTCTGGGCCTAGTTTGGATAGTTTCTATTGCCCTGACTTGGCGTTCAGTGTCCTGTTTTCCTACAATATCCAATCTACAATTAGATCCATCTAGTGGATTTTTCATTTCAGATACTACAGTTTTCATCCAGAATTTTTATTTGGTTCCATTTCTCTACTGGTTTATTTTCCTTTGAATCCTTAAACATACCTATAATATTTTAAGGTCATTTTTCTGCTAATTCCATCTCTGCCACCTGTGAGTCTGTCTTTACCGTCTCTCCTCCTATGTCTAAATACCTTTTCTATTCTATGCTGGACATGGTGAATACTGAGCTGCTGAGAATCTGGATTTTGTGTTCTTCCTTTAAAAACATTTTGTTGTGGGGCACCTGGGTGGCTCAATCGGTTAAGTGTCTGCCTTCAGCTCGCGTCGTGATCTCAGGGTCCTGGGATCAAGCCCTACATGGGGCTCCCTGCTCAGCGGGGAGCCTGCTTCTCCCTCTCCCTCTGCCGCTCTCTCTCAAATAAATAAAGAAAATCTTAAAAAAAAAAAAAAGATTTGTCATGATGGGCCATTAATTTATTGGCAGATCAGCTTTATTCCCTTGAGGCTTTTTAAGCTTTGTCAAGCCATGGGTGAGTATAGTGATACAAGTAACATGCCAAGAATGGTTGAGCAGAGATGCATAGGGAACCTGAGTCCCTGGTGTCCATGTGGAGCTACCACTCCAACCCTGACTGGCTTGTCTTGTGATTTATTTTTTTAATTGGATAAAGAAGTGAAGTTAAATCTTGAAGCTAAGCCATTGTTATTCATATATTCTGACTTGCGCTGCCAGCCACTAAACACTCTGTTAAAGGTACTGAATATCTACTAAGTAGAGCAAGTGCTAGGTGTTGGGGATAAAGTAATTAACAAGTTAGATGCCGTTCCTGACCCGTCAGCTTATCGTCTTGAGCAGGGTCTGGCAAACTACGGCCTGCAGGCCAAACTCATGTATTGCCTGTTTCTGCAAATAAAGTTTTCAGTGGGACACAGCCATGCCTATTTGTTTATGTATTATCTATGACTGCCTTTGTGCTATAAATTTGAGTGGTTAAGACAGGTAGTATGGTCCACAAAGCCTAAAATATTTACTATCTACTTCTTTATAGAAAGAGGTTATTGACTCTCGTTTAGGGTAGCAGTTCTCAAACTTTCTGGTCTTAGGACCCCCTTCACTATCTTAAAACTTGAGAACACCAAAGAGGTTTTGTTCATGTGTGTTTTATTTATCAATATTTACTATATTAGAAATCAAAACAGAGAAAACTTGAAAATATTTATTAATTTCTTTGAAAATAACAACAGTAATCCCACATGTTAACATGAACATTTTTATAATTAAATATAATTTTATATTTATAAATTTATAAATTTAAAAAATTAGTGAGAAGAATCGCATTACTTTGTATTTTTGCAAAACTCTTTAATGTACAGCTTAACAGAAAGACAGCTGAGTCCGAAGAGATGTATTTGCATCAACCTGTTGGAAAACTACATGTCACATAGCCTCTAGAAACGCCACTGTCCTCTCGTGATAAACACAACATAAAAAAGGCAAATAACTTCTTAGTATTACTATGAAGTTCTGACTTTGCAGAGCCCCTGAGAGAATCTCTGGGACCTCCAGGGACCACACTTTGAGAATGGCTGTCTAGAAAAGTCCTAGGCTGACATTAAACAGAAAACACATGGGGTCTAATTAGCTAATTATCATCAAACAACTGATTTAAAGGAAAACAATACTGCTCTATGAGGGAATAAACACTGAATCTGGCCCCATTTGGGGAGTCGGGGAATGATTTCTTGAGGAAACTATGTTTCAAGTTGGGCTTGGAAAAGATGGTTAACCAGGTGAAGGGCAGGAAAGGGGAAGCTCTCCCTTCCTTCAGCGAGTTTGCTCCTCTTGTCTGGCTGAGGAAATTGGGTTAGGCTTTGGGGAAGGATCAGGAATGAGGATGACTTTGCCATGACATCTTCCCCTGAGGGGACCAAGTCAGAGATGTGCTCTGGGAAGCAGACGGGAAGCTGTAACCCCAGGGTCCTCCTGACATGCCTGGAATTTACCTCAGGGACAAGCAAACCCTGATCTCTCTACAGATGGGGCACCATACGGAGGCCCAGATGCTGAGACACAGGGGACACAGGGGAAACAGGGGACACAGGCAACGCGGGCCTGAGGACAATTACCCAAGCCCTTAGGATGCAGTCCTATGGTCATACAGGTAGCAACACAAACCCTTAGCTAACTGTCTTCCTTTAAGGCATTAGGAGCCATTCCTCATCCAGATGGTTATTTGCTGTAAAAACTACTGGGTGAGGGACCACAGCAGCTCCCTTTCCACTAGGTTGCCAGACCTAGTCCCATTTCCCTACCAATTACCAGCTCTGCAAACATTCACTCTCAAAACCAGATTCTGCCAGGTTTCAGGATGGGTATCGGCTGCAACGGTTCTTTTTCCCCCTGACATGCCCATCCTTGGGGTGTGAAAACCCACCAGATTCTAGCTACCGTCTCACCTCAAATGCCCCTACTTGAAAAAGAGTTGGCAGAGAAGTATCCCTGGCTGATGGAAGGCAGCAGATTCGACTCTGCTCAGAGAGTAAGGATGCAAAGCAGTTAGCCCACACACAGAAAGTATTCTGCGGGACATAACTGTATTCGTTCCCTGAGTCCTTCCGGTAGCCCTGTGAGATCCATTTATGTATTATCTCATTTTGCAGATGAGAAACTGAAGCACAGAGAGGTCTTGCAGCGGACCCAGGTAACAAAGTCAGTAAGGAGTGGAGCCGGCATTAAATCCAGGCAGCATTAAACCCATTCAGCTACTTGAACATACATTTTACTGACTCTCTATATTTGAAAGGACATGAGGAGTTAGTTGTTTATTTTTTTATTTTATTTTTTAAAGAGTTTATTTATTTGAGAAAGAGAGAGAGAGCATAAGCAGAGGGAGGGACAGAAGGTCAGGGAGAAGCAGGCATCCCGCTGAGCAGAGAGCCCGATGCGGGGCTTGATCCCAGGACCCCGGGGATCATGACCTGAGCCGAAGGCAGACGCTTAACCGACTGAGCCACCCAGGTGCCCCAAGGAGTTAGATTTTTTTTTTTTAAAGATTTATTTATTTATTTGAGACAGAGAGAATGAGAGAGAGTACATGAGAGGGGGGAGGGTCAGAGGGAGAAGCAGGCTCCTCGCTGAGCAGGGAGCCCGATGCGGGACTCGATCCCGGGACTCCAGGATCATGACCTGAGCTGAAGGCAGTCGCCCAACCAACTGAGCCACCCAGGCGCCCAGGAGTTAGATTTTTTTTTTTTTAAAGATTTTATTTATTTATTTGAGAGAGAGAATGAGACAGAGAGAGAGAGAGCATGAGAGGGGGGAGGATCAGAGGGAGAAGCAGACTCCCCGCCGAGCAGGGGGAGCCCGATGCGGGACTTGATCCCAGGACTCCAGGATCATGACCTGAGCCGAAGGCAGTCGCTTAACCAACTGAGCCACTCAGGCGCCCCAGGAGTTAGATTTTTTAAGAAGTACCTGTGCAGATGCTCAACACTGCTTGTCATCAGGGAAATGCAAATCCAAAGCACAAGATACCATTTTGCACGCATTCGGACGGCTACTGTACACAAGCCCAGAAAATAACAAGTGTGAGGGTGAAGGGGTGGGGAAATGGGAAGGCCGAGTGCACTGCCCCTGCGGGTGTAAAATGGTGCAGCCACAGTGGAAAAGAGTGCAAGGACTCCTCAAAAAATTAAAAGTGGAATTGCTGTTATGACCCAGAAATTCCATTTCTGGGAATAAAGCCAAAAGATTTAAAGGCAAGGACAGAAACAGATATTCGTACACCCATGTTCGAAGCAGCATTATTCACAACAACCCAACAGTGAAAGCAACCACTGTGTCCATGAATGGATAAATGGATACACAAAACGTGTTGTGTACACACAGCGGAATACTATTCAGCCTTAAAAAAGGAAGGACATTCTGCACACGCGACAACGTGGATGAACCTGGAGGGCGTTACGCGGAGTGAAACAAACCAGTCGCAGGAAGACAAACACCGTGGGAGTCCACTCATATGAGGTACCCCGAGCACTCAAACTGGGAGAAACAGCAAGTAGAACGGTGGCCACCAGAGGCTGAGGGGAGAGGCGAACAAGGAGCTGAGAGTTTAATGAGGACAGAGTTTCCGTTTTACAAGATGGAAAGAGTTCTGGAGATGGATGGTGGTGATGGTTGCACAGCAACGTGAATGTGCTGAACACCACAGACTGGATGCTTAATATGGTTCACATGGTCAATTTTATGTATATTTTACCCAATCAAAAATACATGTTTTTTTTTTAAAGATTTTATTTATTTATTTGAGAGAGAGAAAGGGAGAAAGAGGGAGAGAGAGAGAGAAAGACGGGGGAGGGGCAGAGGGAGAAGCAGACTCCCCGCTGAGCAGGGAGCCCGATGTGGGACTCGATCCTGAGACTCCAGGATCATGACCTGAGCCGAAGGCAGTCTCTTAACCAACTGAGCCACCCAGGAGCCCCCAAAATAATAAATAATAAAATGTTTAAAAAGTAAACTAATGTTGGGCACCTGGGTGGCTCAGTTGGTTAAGCGACTGCCTTTGCTCAGGTCAGGATCCCGGAGTCCCAGGATCGAGTCCCACATTGGGCTCCCTGCTCAGCGGGGAGTCTGCTTCTCCCTCTGACCCTCTCCCCTCTCATGCTGTTTCTCTCTCTCTCAAATAAATAAATAAATAAATAAATAAAATCTTAAAAAAAAAGTAAACTAATGTTTTAAAAAGTAAACTAAAAAGTAATACACCTCAGAATGTTTATTATTGTAATTACAGTAGGAATTGCACTGAATAATTTTTTAAGTGGGGGGGGGTGGCGACAACATTTCTGAACTTCTGGAACTGAGAGGGCCCTTGCAAACAGATTAAGTGCTCCGGTCTTTCCCTGGTTTGCATGCCAAGCCAAAAGAGGTGATTAGCAGGCTTAAACTACTGGTTTCTAATCAGAAAGTTAAAAAAAAAAAATCCTTTGTCAAAGAGAACAGGAACAAAGGGCCAGTAGGCCCAGGGGTTATACAATAAAAGCTGGATCATGCTGTGTAAAAAGGCCCCTCCATCTCCTCCTAACACCAGGGTCTTCATGATGTTGGAGGGCTATTGTACTGTATTGATAACACATCATTCAGTGTGGCCTGGCCCCTCACTAAGGCGGGCAGCGCCCCTGCTCGCAAGCAGGACATTTAGGAGACAAATTTCAGGAGTCATTAGCAATTGCATCTCAACTGTTCCCATACACTTGCCTCTCCTTCCCACACAATCCTGCTTCTCTCTCTCTCTTTCTCTCCAGTGAGTAAGGATACTGGGAATACTGGAGAACAAGACTCCTTCTGAAAAGACCTCTGTGTTCACTTTTCCAAACAGCTATAGTGTCTACGAGGGCAGGGGCCAAAGAGGGAAATAGGAGAGGAGGTCGTGGCGGGGGGGAGGGCCCTGAGTGTGGCCCCCGGGAGCCGACAAGGGACCATGTGCCCCGTGGGTCATCACAACCCCACCTCCTCCACAACCCCCGGCCACGCTGCCCACCAACTGCTGAGCAATACCTCCCAGCCCCACTGCCCTGCAGAGGAGGGTCTGTGGACTCTGGCTGCCTATGGACTCTAGGAAGGAGGCAGAAACTTCCTCCAGTGCCTGGATTCCAGTCCCTGCACCCTGGAGAGTGCGAGAGCTTAACTAATTCTCAAATCAGGACACATACACAAAACCCTCTGAGAAGCGGTGGAGGACTCAATGAGTGTTAGCCATGTTCCATCAACGCGAGCCAATGACCTCCAGGAGACAATGCGGCAGTGACAAGCACTGAGCCCTGGATGGAAACCCAACCCTCGTGCCAACTTGCTGTGTGACCCTGACAAATCCCCTGATCTCTCCAGGCCTCAGCTGCCTCCTGTGGAAAGTGAGGGCAAGTGAAACAGTAAATGCACGTAAAATTCCTCGGTACATGGCGGCTGTCACAACCTCCGGGAAGTTTCCCCAGCACCCAGCGAGATTTTTGAACTTTATTATTTTTGAATCTAAAATCCTGACCAAATGAGAGCACAGCATTGCCCTCCTCCTAGAGGCAAATCAAGCGTAATTTGGGGAGATGAGAGAGAAAGGGAGTAGATTCAGAAATAATATCCTTATGAAAAAAGCACGGAAGAGACTCAGTAATGACCCACAATCTTATAATACCTGACTCCCCCATGACATTGCAGCCAACGCCTGAAGGATTCTGACACAGCCCACATTAACTAGAACTGGACGCTCCCCTTTGATCAACTCAAGAAGCATTTGCTGAGGGCAGGCTGCGCACGGAGCCCTCAGAGGCTCTGCCCTGCCCCTACAACTCAGCCTCTCCTTTCTCTTCAAAGAACCAAGGAAGGTTCTGACCCTACTCTGGATTGAGAGCACATTGCCCTTACCCTGACCTCATGCATCAAGAGGTCAGGCTGTCTCCTGTGCTGAGGTCCCCTGCAGCCACAGCAGTCTGGGCTAACCCGAGAGTCCCCTCGGGTACCCCCACCTCCCCGCCCACCACACGCACACAGATAAGCAAGCTCAGAGGAGGGACCCTGGGCTTGTAAAGCAGGTTCCGTGGTGCTCCAACGAAGAATAAGGAGCTGCAGCTTGATTCTCAGAGACAGGTGACGGGCAGCATTCTGAGACCATAGGCAGCTGGCTCTCTCCTCACCGACATGATTAAGACAGCCTGTGTGATGCCCGTTGGGTCAACAGTTACCGGTTTGGCAAACAGCAATATGGAACCTTGCGCAGAAAATCACGGTAGCTGATGCTGGGAAACTCCGGGGGAAAGGACTCGTGGGAGTTCCACGGTCCAATAGCTCTATTCTTTAGTGCCTCCTGACAAGGGGGAGGCTTGTGCATTCTAGCGGCCCTGGGTGTGGGGTCAGGTGGAGCTGGCAAACTGTCCTTGAGTCTTTTCTTCCACATCAGGGGGTCTTCCTGAACGGCAGACGGAGAGCTGGGCTTCCGCAGGAGATGCCTCAACCCCACACAGGTGGGCTGTGCTCCCAGCCACTCAGAGCCCTGGGCTCTCTCTGGGTCCAACGCTTGCCCTCCAGCTCCAAAACCTGACCTAGGACTTCAGACTGACCAAGAGAGGAGTCAGGAGGTATCTATTCATCACCCTTTATTCTGTGACTTTCCCGTTGCCTCTCAGCTGCCTTCAGGGGTATCCCCTCGTTTGCTAGCACCGATCATGTACAAGACATGGTGCTGGGCCTGGGAGACTGACAGGACACTACACCATTCGGTGGAGAACAGACATGAAAAGGATGATGGCTCTGTGGTGGATGCCTATGAGAAAGGGGCACAGCAGGGGCCCTTCCCCGAGCTGGGACAAGGCAGGCTCCTGCAAGAGGAGACCTTGAAGCTGGGGGTAGCAGCGCATGGAGGGGGTACACCAGCAGGCAGGGCGCACACTCAGTTCCTGCAAAGCAAGGAGAGCATCTCCTGGGGCAGGGAGGAGAGGGTTTCCAGTTTAAGGCATATTAGAATCATCTGGGTAGCATATCTAAAATGCAGATTCCAATAAATAAAAATAAAATAAAGATGCAGAATTCTGGAAGCCCCACTGAGATTGTAATTCAGTGTTTTTCAGGTGGGGGCCCAGGAATCTGTTTTATGAGCTCCCTGGGGGAGTCTAAGGCAGGAAGTCTATGGACCACACTCTGAGAAACCCTGCTTTGAAGGAATGGAAAAAAAAAAAGCCATTTGTGGCTTTGATGGAATATTGGTTTATTTTCCTGGAATGTTCCCAAAGGGACTTTGGACAGCTCACTAATGATTCGTTCTTCAGTCATTTTACACAGACAGACATACCAACATCAAACAAACTGGAAATGAACCCCAGGAGAGTGTCAGGAGCCCCATTCACATGGACGGCTGTCACTGTGTTCCATGGGATGACTGGGCATTATCATCTCAGGAATGTGTCGGGGCAAGGTCCACACTTACGCTAAAAGGCTGTCCATAGGTGAACCAGGGCCCAGCAAGCGGTGATGGGAAAGCCTTCTGGAATCTGGCCACACCTCCTTGCCAACCTTATGCCAGGAAAGGCAAGGCAGTCTACGGACGTCTTACAGACTTTCTCTACAGCCCGCAGCTGGCTCCCTGCCCCTCCTGTCCTGGGTCCTCCACCGGGAGCCTGGTCTCTGCTACCCCAGTGCCACCCCACTCAGGCTCCTCCTGGCTTGGACCCAGCGTCTCATGTGGGGACACTGCCTCCACCAGCCTAAGCCTTGGCCGTAGGCATTGTTTCTGCTGGTAGCCTCATGGCAATATTCTTCCCTACTCAGAGCTAGTCCCAGGGAGTCCGCCATTTATTTCGCTGGCTCAAGCCCCTGCCTGGGAAGCTTATGAGGATAACCCTACACCTCCTTGTCTTGCTCTTGCCACTGTTCTCTGAGGGCTGGAACCCTGCCTTTGTGATCTCTGCCAAGTGCCTGCTGGGCCACCTCCTCATTATGTGTTAGAGCCACAGGCACTAGCCTCCCAAGAATTCCCACCTTCCAACCGCCCCATGTCCCCAAGGGCCATGTTCTGCCACCCTGGGGATTTCCCACAGAGCCCGCATCTGCTCTGGCCCAGCTGCTGAATACCCTACAATCGCAAGACCTGCCTTTTCTCAGCAGGTGTGATACCCTTTGAACTGACCTTCACACCCCATCCAGCTTCACTCCCTTATTGCACGTGAAGCTCTGGGAACAGGCTTAGAAACTCTTTTCCCCGGACAGTGTTTATGACCGGTTGTGAGAATCTGCTGTTTACTGATATCACAAATACGTGGTGTGCCCAACATCATAGCTTCGTAAGAGGCAGTCAGCCACAGAACAAAAACAAAATATTAAAACAAACAGAAAAACCAGGGCTACGCAGTAATAAGTCCTATTGAATGGTCTAGCCAGTGCTACTCAAACATCAGCATGCTTATGGACCACCGGGATCTTGTTAAAATGCAGTTTCTGCTGCTTGCTTTGGCAGCACATATGCTAAAATTGGAACGATACAGAGATTAGCGTGGCCCCTGTGCAAGGAGGACCCACACATTCATGAAGAATTCCATATTAAAAAAAAAAAAAACCACACCACCACCACCAAAAATGGTTTCTGATTCAGTGGGCCTGGGGTGGAATCTGAGATTCTGCATTTTTAACAAGCTCCCAGGCAATGCTGATGTGCTGGTCCACAGCCCACGCTTCCAGCAGCAAGACGGTAGGGATCACACTAATGAGTGGGAGTTTGCCACACAGGAGTGAGGCCAGGAGCAGGGCCCAGAATCGAACATGTGCTCAGATACAGGAACCACTAAGTCCTACTCATTGCCCCAGAATCAGAACAATTGACTTAGAAGTTCTGAGAAAGAATGACCTAGGGATGGCCAACTGCCTACAGACTCTCCTGGGCATGGCAGCTGCTGTGGTTGGTACCACATGATCCCTGACTCTTATCATAGTTCCTGGTACCAGGTGAGTCCAATTCAAGGTCAGCTCTGTGATTTTTCCAAATCAGCACTGAATTTTCGGACACTGAGTTAACTGTGGTTGCTGGGCTGAAGGGTTATGAGACAGGCTGGGGCCATGCAGGAGGATAAGGGTCACCTAAGGCTGTGATAATGTCTTAACTGTTAACATTTTTGAGTACTGAGTCTGGGCCTTGCAGTCTGCTAAGTGCCTTACATGGAAGGATCCATGCTGCAATTCTCACAATAACCCTTCAAACTGGGTAGCCATTTAAGAGCGGGAGCTCTGGAACCAGACAGCCTGAGACTGAATCCCAGCTTTGCCACTTTCTAGCTGTGTGACCTTAGGCAAATTACTTAGCCCCTCCATGCCTCAACTTCCCCCTCTTTAGATGGGGTTACAGCACCTCCCTCAGACGGTCGGGTGAATAAATATAAAAGTGCGGCACTTAGCGCTCAATAAAAATCTTGGCTATTCTTTTAGCCTTATTTGTATGAGGCAAGGAAACTGAGGCTCAACGAGATTAAGCAGCTTGCCCAAGTTTACACAGCAAGTTAGAGGCAGAACTGATTGGAAACCAAGTTCGCGAATTTATGAACAAATTCTAGATCTGCTGTAAGTACGTTTCGGGAGGTAGCAGAAACCTCTGGTGGCCTCCAGCCGCAGTCCCACCTGCCCAGCAGTGAGGGCTCCTATTCCCTTCCTTAGATTCCTAGGAAATCTCAGCTCACAGCAGCAGCTTCTTCCCAGAACCATCTGGTACAGGCTTTTCCTGCTTTTGACTAGGAGAGACTTGACTTAAGGTAGATCACTTCCAGGCAGGAGCAGGGAGGGACAGGGTGGATGAGGGAAGACCTCCTGAAGGAGGTGGCATCGCCTGTGGCCTGTGAGGGAGGTGGGGCGTCCACGGATACAGGCGGGGCTGGGACCCGGGCCCACACGGGGAGAATGGCAAAGGGCAGGGCCTGTCTGGGGGCTGCCACTAACCCAGGTGGACCATATGCAGCGGACCAATCAAGGGAGCTCAGGGACCGCAGCGGACAATCACTGGCACCTACGTGCTACTGGCACTCTGCCAAGTATTTTTAGATAAACTTATTAAAATTGGATGAAGTGTGGTTGTATAAGAGGACCTTTTGTTTCTTATACACACACATATAGACAAACACTGAAGTATTAGTGGCAAAGAGACACGATGTCCAACTTAAGAGTAATAACCAACTTACTTTTTTTTTTTAAGTAGGCTCCATGCCCAGCGTGGAGCCCAACATGGGGCTTGAACTCACGACCCTGAGGTCAAGACCTGAGCTGAGACCAACAGACTGAGTCACCCAGGCGCCCCTATAGCCAACTTACTCTTTTTTTTTTTTTTTAATTTTTTTTAAATTTATTTGACAGAGAAAGGCACAGCGAGAGAGGGAACACAAGCAGGGGGAGTGGGAGAGGGAGAAGCAGGCTTCCCGCCGAGCAGGGAGCCCGATGCGGGGCTCGATCCCAAGACCCTGGGATCATGACCTGAGCCGAAGGCAGACGCTTAACGACTGAGCCACCCAGGCGCCCCTAGCCAACTTACTCTTAAATGGTTTATCTATGTAATGGTTTCATATGATTACATAGGTTTGTATAATATGCACACATATATAGACTCACATACTCACACATAGGGAAAATAAGAGACTATAAGGTAAATGCGTAACATGCCCAAACTGGTAAATCCGGGCAAAGGGTATATGGAAATTTCTTATATTTTTGCAATTTTCCTGTAAGTTTAAAATTATATCAAAATTTAAAAGCTACCAAAAGATGCATGGGAAAGATAAAAAAAAATAAAATCTTTAAAAATAGTCTGAGGTCAATTCTACTATTACCCCCATCTTATTAATGAGGAAAGTGGGGCAAAGCATGAGAGACATAGGAAATGAGGCAGGACCAGCTTTGAGAAGCTTTGACGGTCAGGCTCAGAAGGTTGTCCCTCAGCAAACTTGGGGGTGGGGGGAGGGCGGCTAAAGAGCGTGAGGAGAGGGGTGGTCAGAGGACTGATCTGAAAGAAGGCCACAGGTTGGCTAGAAGGGAGAGACCTCTAGTTTGGTCTCTGTTTTCTAACAAGCCTCAGTAGGAATAAACAGAAAAGGAAGCAGGTGTTGGAGCCTATAAAAGAAAGGGTGGCAGAACTTGGCAGCCAGATGGGGGGAGGGAGGAATCCAGAGGATGGAAACAGGGGTGGCCTGTGTGTAGTGGGGGAACTGTGTACATGGGTACCAGGCGTGGAGGAATACCTACATTTTGCTGCATACCTTTTGGGCCTTTAGAATTTGAACCATGCATGTTTTAGTCATTATGGGGGCACCTTCTCATGGGAATGGCAGAAAAGGCAAAGCTGTTTGAGACCAGGACTGGATTCAGGTTTAAATCTGTAGTAGAGTACAGGGTTTGTCTGGACCCAGAAATGATGTCCAGCAGGAAACTGGAAATGGGCACTTGAGGTTTCGCTAGACAAGATGCAGCAGGAAGCATGGGGTACAGGACACTACTAGGGAAGAGCAACAGGAGATAAGACCACAAAATGCCCTCCCTTTCCTGGAGAAGAGTGATCGCCAATGGAGGAGGAGGGTCAACATCACCATTAGATGCCTGTGCACTGTTGGAGGGAATGTAAGTTGGTGCGGGCACTAGGAACAACAGTTTGGGGGGCGCCTAGGGGCTCAGTCAGTTAAGCATCTGCCTTCGGCTCAGGTCATGATCTCAGGGTCCTGGGATCCAGTGGCATTGGGCTGCTCAGTGGGGAATCTGCTTCTCCCTCTGCCGCTCCCCCTACTGGTGCGCGCGCATGCGCACGCTCTCTCACTCTCTCTCTCTCTAATAAATAAGTAAATAAATGAATGAATAAAATCTTAAAAAAAAACCAGTATGTAGGTTCCTCAAAAAATTAAAAATAGAACTACCATATGACCTAGCAATCCCACTTCTGGGTATTTATTTGAAGTAAATGAAAACACTAATTCAAAAATATATCTGCACCCCATGCTCACTGCAGCATCATTTACAACAGCCAAGATATGGAAACAGCCTAAGTGGCCACTGATGAATGAATGAATGGGTAAAGAAAATATGGTGTATATATACAATGGAATACTACTACCATTAAGAAGAATGAAATCTTGTGTTAACATGGCTGGACCTTGAGGGCATTATGCTAAGTGAAATAAGATAGAGAAAGATAAATATATATGATCTCAAACGTGGAATCCAAAAATAAAACAAAACAAAACAAGCTCACAGATACAGAGCACAGACTGGTGGTTGCTAGAGGCAGGAGGTATGGTGGGCAAAATGAGTGAAGGGGTCAAAGAGTACAAACTTCCAGTTATAAAATAAATAAGTCCTGGGGATGTAATCTACAGCATGGTGACCATAGTTAACAATACTGCAACTGCCTACTTGAAAACTGCTAACAGCAGATATTAAAAGTTTTCATCACAAGAAAAAAAACTCTACGTATTGAAGGATATTAACTGGACTTACTGTGATGATCATTTGTAATATATACAAATACTGAATCATTATGTTGTACACCTAAAACTAAATTTACATGTCAATTATATCTCCACAAAATAAATAAAAATTAAAGAAAGACACCAGGAAAGGAGGAGGGTCAGCCAGGTTGTCGGATGCTACAGGGAGGTCGAGGAAGAGCTCATCATGGGGCTCCTGTGACCTTTCTGGAACTGTGATCAGAGGATGAGGTGGAGGAGGAGGAGGGTGAGTGCTGGAACATGAGTGGGGGCCAGTGGCTATGGAATTCCTCCATGTTCTTCAGAGGGAGGGGCATGAGGTGAGAGCACACAGACTGAACATTTATTCTTGGAGAGGGAATGCTTGAGCACATTGGAGAAAAATCCACAGATGCCTGACAAAAGGAAGAGATTTCTTTGATATGAGGCCCAAAAAGCAGGCCAGGTTGTAGCAGAGGCCAAAGGGATTCTAGTCCTGGTTGGGTTCAGGGGTTCTCAACCTTAAGATGGCATCAAAATCACTTGAGGGTTCTTTTCACACACATGGAGTCTGGGTTCCACATAATCCATGGGTTCTGATTATGTTGACTGGGGCTGGGCCTGGAAATCTGCATTTGAGCCACTTAGGAGGTTCTGATGTATGCAGTCAACAGATGATGCCAGACGCAGGGGAAACCTGGCTCCCTGGCCAAAGTTAAGAAGAAACCCTGTTGGTTGCCACCACAGTGAGGACCACAATCTACTCACTGGAATTATGACGACCTTTATGAAGAGGGAGACAGGGGATCATTAAAGATGTATCTTTTTTAAAGTTAAAAGCAAACCCAGTTTTTCTAATTATAGAATCTTTACAACTTTATGGCTTGACCTCTGATATCATTCACAAGGACTTATTTTCTGATACAGCATCCTCTTCATTTTCCTGATCTGTAATTATTTTATGTTTTTATTATTTGTCTGTAAGCTCCACGAGGGGCGACGTTAGCCTTTATTCACTGCTGAACCCCCTTCCTAGTACAGCTCCCACCAGGAACCAAATACACAAAGGTAGTGGCATCCTTTTGTTTCAGTTCTACCCAATGTACAATGGAAGTGGAAAGTAATTCATGCCCAGTTAGAGCCATTTCGGGCCTGAGATGACCCAAATGACTTCTAGTGAACCCAAAACAAACATCCTACAGGATGTTCTGCTGAGCAAGCAAGAATGCTGCAGACCAAGCCCATATGCTGGGCAGATACCAAGAGTCCAAGAGGAACTTGATTCTTGCTAAGTCTTTTGTGTCAAAGTAATAAGAGATGGAGCTCTCTTGAACACAATCAAGGGTGAAGCAAAGATGCTGATCACCACCATGGACCAAGGAATTTGGTCAAGGACATTCATCCCTGGGGGGTGGATTTTGAAAAACCACTCTACTCAAAAAAAATAGCTCACTCACCCTGCTTCCTGAAGAGGGACATCTGCTAAAACAGGAGTAGAGCAAACACAAAAGTCTGGCCTCTCCAAACAGATCCCGAGCAACTGGAAGAAGTTGCCACTGCAGAAATCAGCATAGTGAAAGAGGCTCTGGTCTGATTTACCAGGAATAAGTCAGTGTTGCTCTCCCTGACCGCCTTGCCTGATCTACACGATGGTGAAGAACATGCATTTTGGGGGCGGGCAGTCTGAATTTGAATCCCAGTTCTGTCACTTATTAGCTTACAATCGTGGGCAAGTTTTCAAACCCCTATGTATCACTTTCCCCATCAGCAGAATGGAGACGGTATCATTCTTACCTCATTGGGCTGCTATGAGAATTAAATTGGATAATGCATTAAAAGCCCACAGCTCAGATCCTCGCACAGTCTAAGGTCTTAATAAATGTTAGCTATTATTAGTTCTTACCCACAGGCTATGATCTATATGGTGACATTGTCTGCATGCCCCACTCTCTTGGAGTCTCAAGGACACAGATGTGTGCATGAAATCCAGATGGGGTTCTGCTGAGGTCAGACAGAAGATGTGCTGGAGGCCCAACCCCTGGGCCTGCAACTCCACAGCAGCTTAGATCAATTTGTCCAAAACCATTACTGCTACAATGGGAATTTAAAGATTTTCACATTAAAGTAAAGATGAGCCTAAATCTCTCTGAACCTTAACACGCCAGGAAAGAAATCACAAGACAGGTACAGCAAGGTGACTGACATCCGCCAAAGATCTACTTCTCTCCTCCCACAACACTTTTTAAGTATTTCCTAAATCATCTTTAGTTTTAAAAACTTCTAGGGGGTACTTTCATATAATCTCACTGAAACCTGTTTATAAAACCATACTGACCTATAGTCACGGTTCTCCAATCTGGGCTCTACCCTGGAAATCCCGTGCCCAGGCCATACCCCAGTCCAATTAAACCAGAATGTCTGGGAGTGGGCCAGACATGGGTACTTTTTGCACTCCCCTCCTGTGAGACTAATGTGCAACTGAACTTGAGAACCACTGACTGATCCTTTTGTCCCCCAGCTCCAAACACAACCTCCTATCCTCCGTTGTGGAAAGGAGATCAAAGGTTATTATTCCCCCATGGTAGAGCAATGGAGACTAGGGATCAGGGAAGGCAAGTGACTTGTAGCTCCAAAGAAGGGCCAGAAACAGAATCTAAAACTCCCAACTGGGGACATTCATTTCCTGACTCAGTGCACTCCTACTGCCTGCCAGCCACTGGGCTACCTAATAACCATGAATGCAGAACACACGGGTGGTCATGCTGTTCTACTACAGTGTAAGGTGCCATGGGGCCCAGGCAAGGCCCAGGGGAAGGCCTTTCTAACCTTCATGTGTGAGATGAACCTCAATGTAAAGAAGATGTCAAGCAATGGTGGGGTCTGGTGAAGGAAGTGTGAAGGTCCAGCTTGCACACTAAAAGTCTGGGGATGATACTAAAATGGTCATAAGCCAATGAAGACCATTTCAACTGGCTGCCCCTACCTGTGCTCAGAAGGTTCTTTAAATCTGGTCAGTTTTTGCCTGCAATCACTAACAGAATATCTTAGGTCATTCTGGCTGCAAACATTTGGCCAGTGGTTCTGAGACTTAAGGGGCAGGAGAGTCAAGTTTTGGATTTAGTAGGTGGGATGTGAGAATCTGCCTTTCTTTTTTTTCTCTTTTTAGGATTTTCTTTCTTTATTCAGGAGAGAGAGAGAGCACAAGCAGGGGGAGCTACAGAGGAGAGGGAGAAGCAGGCTCCCTGCTGAGCAGGGAGCCGGATGTGGGGCTCAATCCCAGGACCCCGGGATCATGACCTGAGCCGAAGGCAGCCGCTTAACCAACTGAGTCACCCAGGCGCCCCGAGAATCTGTGTTTCTAACAAGTTCCCAGAAGAAGCTGATGTGCTAGTCTGGGACCACATTTTGAGAACTTGGGCTGGGTGACCAGTAAGGAAGCTGGAGAAATACCCACGGTCTCCACTGCAGCTGGTAAATGTTTGTTTTATGTCAGCGATGGAAATAAAGCACTCAGGCTGGTTTAGAAACTCCTTGAACTGTTAAGATACCTTTCAGTAGTCTTGTCTAGCAAAAGTCATTGTTTACTGGAAAGATGTTTACCTCTGAAGTATGATCAGTTTTCCCAGAAAAACAGGAAGAAAGTGGTTTATGTCTAAGAAATCTGGTACTCAAAATATATGAATTGAGCAGTAATTACATAATGATTGATAAAGCTATAAAATGTACTGAGGAGGGGCGCCTGGGTGGCTCAGCTTATTAAGCATCTGCCTTCGGCTCAGGTCGTGATCTCAGAGTCGCAAGATCAAGCCCCGCATCTGGCTCCCTGCTCAGTGGGGAGCCTGCTTTCTCCCTCTCCCTCTGCCCCTCCTCTCCACTTGTGCTCTCTCTCTTAAATGAATAAATAAAATCTTTAAAAAAATAAGATAAAATTTATTTATTCATTTGAGAGAGACAGAGAGAATGAGAGAGCACAAGAAGGGGGAGCTGCAGAGGAGAGGGAGAAACAGCTTCCCTGCTAAGCTGGGAGCCTGACGTGGGGCTCGATCCCAGGACCTGGAGATCATGGTCTGAGCCATAAAGGCAGATGCTTAACCACCTGAGCCACCCAAGCACCCAAATAAATAAAATTTAAAAATAATAATAATAAAAAATAATAATAATAAAATGTACTGAGGAGGTCTTAATTCCTGCATTTAGAACTATCTGGAGAGTGGAACTTGAATATAATGACACACCTCTAATTCGGTTTTGGCTAACCCTATGAGGTATGTTCTAACATTCTCTTATTGCCAGTGAAGATACTGAGGCTCAGGAGGATTTAAGTAACTTAACCAAGCTCACAGAACTAGCCAGTGACAAGGCTGAGATATAAAATCCGAATTGTGGTCAAGGGGACCAGCAATGGACAATGTCTCCCTCAAGGGTTTGTGAGGATTCAGCGAGAAGAGGGACTTGCCTCTTCTACACACCTCCCCTGCACTCCCTAGGGCTGAAGTCGGACTGGGGGCAGGGGGCCCTGAAAGTTCCCAAGGGTGAAGGAGCCCAGCAACCCTTTCTCGGCAGAACAGCTCAGCATGGATGTCCTGGCTCAGTGCCACTGAGAAACAGATACAACTGTTTCCTCTGATCCTCTCCTGAGTATGGATATACAGATCCTATACATTTTTTTTTTTAAGATTTTATTTATTTATTTGACAGAGAGAGAGAGAGAGAGAACAAGCACAAGTAGGCAGAGTGGCAAGGCAGAGAGAAAGGGAGAAGCAGGTTCCCTGCTGAGCAGAGAGCCCCCACTCAGGGCTCAATCCCAGGACCCTGGGATCATGACCTGAGCCAAAGGCAGACGCTTAACTGACTGAGCCACCCAGGCGCCCCTAGATTCTAGACATTCTGATGTAAAGAGAAGTCCCTCTGGCTTCCAGAATCCCCTGACTTCCTGCTTCCCTGTGCTTTATTTCACAACGGAGGAGAAAATACCAGATTTTGCCACCACTGGGCTTCAGGGTAGCCAAAGAACTAGGACAATGGTATGCTCATAGCAATCATAGCCATGCCGGGAAACAGTGCCTGCTCTGGAAACCACTTCCTCTTGCTCTCTTGGCGTAAGAAGGAGGACCAGGTTACCTCACCTGCTTTCTTGGGTTTCCCCGTCTGTGAAACAGGAATAATATGGTACTCTCCCAGCCTACTGTGAGGACTCAATGAATCGACTGCCAATGGCTGTACAGGGCAAAGACCAGCAGCAACACCTGGGGACCGGATGACATGCAGATTTCCAGGCCCCACAACAGCCCTACTGAGGCAAACTGGGGTGGGGGGGAGGTCGGAGTTGGGGAGTGGGATTTAACAAGTCCTCCAGGTGGTTCTGATGCTTCCGCAAGTTTGACAACCTCTGCTCTAAAATATAAGCTCCACAAGGACAGGATTTCTGTTGGTCCACCGAGTCCCCAGTGCTGGAATAATGCCTGGCATATTACAGACATCCTAGCCATTCACAGGCACTCAATAAATATTTTTGAACGATTAATTGAGTCTAGATGAAACAGAAGAGGAAGGAAAACCAAGATCCAGATAGCCTGGCATTTCTAACTGTATTTGCATAGCTTGATGACTCTCTCACTAATTTGTAGTAAATATTACAAGTTGCAGACTGACTGTTGCATCTCACCCTTGCATTCCCAGCTCCTAGCGCAGTGCCCAGCTCATCCTGACAGGCTCTTGGCAACACCCTGTTGAAGGCACAAATGTCTCCCAGTTCCAAATCTAAGTTCACCCCACAACTGCCAACCGGTGCAGCAGATGGGTCTGTCCCTCCATCTTCCTAAGATGGGTAAAAGAATTCCAGAGAACACCAAGCCCCCAGTTGTAATGCAACTTATCTGTTTAACTGTTTGCCCTTCTCCCTCACCCAAGGGTACACCCTGCTGCCGCAGGGACTTTGCTCTGATCCTTAGCACTGGCACGGGAGCCTGAAGCCCAGTAGGCACTCAATAAATACCTGCTGAATGAATGGCCAACCCCTGGCTGGGTGGGACGGGATAAATACCAATGCCCTTCTGCGCCACTGCTGTGCGAAAATCAGCAAGAGGTTGGGGGGGGGGGGGGGGAGGACTTCTGGAGTGAAGAGACATGGTATCAAGCAGTTACAGATGAATTCCAGATACCTCCAGTTTCTGCAGCAGTCTTTTCAGTTCTGCCACGACAACTGCGATTCCTTACCCCTGCTTCACGCACAGCCCCGGTGCCAGCTCTCCGGCAAGTCACTTCACTCCAGAAATTCCAAAGAAGGGCTTGTCTCCGATAAGACCGGGGTGGGGGGAAAAGAATTTATTGACTTACTTATCTAATGAGTGCTGCCGAGGTGATTTGCAAGCTCTGATGTTGACGTGGCTCAGATGAGCCCTGGTTTACCAGAAGACACCGGCGTTGGCAAGGAAGGAACGATCGTTCGAGTTCCTCTACGGATGCCCAGGAGGGCAAATGCGCCTCACCGGGAAGAGCTGCCATTAGAAAGCCTGACGTGCACTTGGCACTGGGCTAAGACTTGCCATGTCTGGTGTCAGCTCATCCTCGGGGGTAGGCACGTCCTACTCTGAGGAGAAGAAACTTATTCGAGGTCACCTACCACATGTAAAGACAGAGCCAGAACTTGATTGGTGCCCTGTGAAGATCTTTACGAAGACCTTATCTACGGCAGGGAATGTGCGGTATCGTGGGACCGATGTTTGGCTGGAAGCACACAATCGTTTTTCT
This sequence comes from Mirounga leonina, assembly GCF_011800145.1. NCBI lineage: Eukaryota > Metazoa > Chordata > Mammalia > Carnivora > Phocidae > Mirounga > Mirounga leonina. The sequence goes on along the minus strand of NW_023270231.1, from coordinate 12,893,421 downwards.
CCTCAGTGAACAATACACGGATAGGTGTGTTTCTGTTGATTCCTCTGTAGTCGAAAAGTTCCTTTTCCCTCTTCTTCCCTCTCTCTCTGCCCTTCCTCTCTCCGAATTTACTGAGAGTGCAGCGGTGCAAAGAGTAAGGCTTTGAAATCAGATGGACCTCGATTCAGATTCCAACTCTGCCTCTTTCTACCTGTCTGACCTTGAGCTTGTCACTTGCCCATTCTTAGTAGCCTCAGTTTCCCCATTTGCAAAACGCCAGAAAACTACAATGAGCAACAGTGCTTGGCATATGACAGGTACTGGATAGAAATGATAAAATGTAACTATTATTATCTTCGCTACCACCAACGTTAAAACCAGTTATTGTTTGCCTTGTTAGCAGTACAAAGACAAGCCATGTGCTTGGAAGAAATTCCTGGAATACAAAGTGAAATGCTCACAGAGCCCTACCTACCTAAGAAAAGCCACAACAGATGCAAGATCAGAAGGCTGTCCCAAGGTCACCTCATCCTAGCAGCCACCTGATGCCTGTATCTTGATACTTTATCCTTCCAAGTCAGGTACCAGTCAGTGGATCGGAAGAGCTGCCCCATTGACCAATCAAACAAGCCACTGGGCGGGGAGAAAGCAGGCGTGGGGACGGCAGGGCTGCCATGGAACCGGGGGGGGGGGGGGGGGACGGCAGGGCTGCCACGGAACCGGGGGTGGGGGTACGGCGGGGCTGCCACGGAACTGGGCCCAGCAACAGCAGGCAGCCGGCTGGGGAAAGTCAGCAGCTGCCGCTGGCCTGGGGTCCTGGCTGCCAACAAATGATGAATGGAGCAGGGGAAGAAAACAGGCAACAAAGGTGTCCCTAATCTTGATGCAGCTTCATTTTTTTTTTTTTTTCTGGCTGACCATTGAGGGAGAACTTAAGCCTGGGTCCTTTTTCTTTGGCAGACATTTGAAACTGAAAGATCCCATTTCTTCCCAACGGTGAGATGTCATGGGTAGAAGCACTGAGGAGGCAATTGTGGGGGGTTAAGGGAGGGGTGGAGAATGTGACCCACCGCACTTGTCCATTTTTAGTCCCCCCCCCCCACCCCGTCCAGCATCTTTAGAAAATGTTCTGTGTTCTCCCAACACAGCAACAGCGAATGCCTGTCTCTGCCTCAATCTCCCCCCATTACTTTGGCAAGAGGTTTTCTGCTCAGGAGCTGGAGGCTTAATGGCCTGCTGGTGAAGGTTGAATAACAAAACACCACTGTATCCAGTTTCTGAATTTTCTCTTCTTTTATCTCACTCTGAAACAGGGATTCAAGGCAGCGGAGAAGCTTGTCAGCAGCAAGCAGAGCCTCTCACTGTTCTGCCTGAGGGTTTGCAGCCGGCTGGCCCTGTCCATGCTGCGAGACGCAGGGCGTGTGAACTTTTCACACACACTCAGCCCAGACACGGCCATTGGCCCTGTCCAAGTGGAAACCCCAGGAGATGTCACCCCAGACATTTCCCCAAGAGAAGCAGATTTCTCTGGTCCAGGGCCCCTGACTGAGCTGGCGGCTGCAGGTCCTCATTGCCTGGAGGGAGGCAGACATGGCTCGAGACAGCTCCTGACAGTCAGCAAGGACAGCCGACTGCCCCTCACTTGGCAACCCCTGCAAATGCCACCAAACCCTGACCAAGGCTTCTTCCAAACCAGGAAGCTCTGCAGCAACACACCGGCCACCTTCCAACTCCCACTTATTTGAGCCTTGTCTCTCCTTATGTGCACCTGAGCTTGGTGTTCCAACCCTCCCGGTAACTAAGGCAACCTGATTCCCTTCTCTTCAAAAGAGCAGTGTTTCATAGCTACCTGGGATCCCGGGGGATTGGAGAATCAGGTCAGTTTGGCTAGGCAAGAAGCCGGGGAGGTGATGACAGAGAGTAGCTGCCTTGGCTACTAATTCCCTGGCCACTGGGAGCATTTACCCAAGCGACTTGGAAACGACTCTGAGCTCTCGACACACACTGTATCCTTTAGAATTTCTTTGCCTCTGTTTCTGTTCTCACTTTCCCAGAGCTCTGTTAGCTGGCTGCTCCCAGAAGGTGGGGTTTTTGCCCAACAGCCTCCTAATCCACACTGCGGATCTCACAGGCCCCTCTGATCAGGCTTCCTCAGCAACATTATCTCCCTGAGATGCACAGCACGTTTGCTTCAGCTCAGGAATAAATGGCAACTTTCAAGGCCACCTTACTGACAGGGCACTCCAGAACAGCTACAGTTAACTTGAGTGTGGACTCAAGAGTGCCACTACCTGGACTCTGATTCGGGTGCATCACCTACTGGTGACCTTGAGCAACTTACTTTACCTTTCTAAGTCTCAGTATCCTTATCTGAACACAAAAATAATAACAACAGTACTTACCTCACGGGGTTGGCAAAAGGATGAAATGAATCCCAAAACAAAAGGCTCAGCCCAATGAGGAGCATAGAGTAAGTTCAGTACCATAGTATTCCTAGGACACGACTCACAAATGGTTGGGACAGATGAAAGAAAACTGCTGGTCTACACAGTCAGAAAGGATTATGGAAAATAACTCAGCCACAAGCATAAAATATTCCCAAATTATTACAATGGGTGAGGAGAGACTGGATCTGATTTTTAGGGAAAAGTTTGCATTAAAGAAAGTGGGAAGGAGACCTTTCCTAATGATTCAAGGTGTGACCTTGGGCAGGTAAGTCACTTGCCTCTGAGTCTTAGTTTCATCAGTGAAATGAGAGGGATGGGTTACACGACCGGAAAAGTCCATCCCAGCTACAAACTGCTACAGAGCTGAGCAGAGACTCAGTCTCCATTTGATTTAAGTGTCCCGTAGGCACGTTCTAGTAAAAGCGAAAAGAACTGGCATTCCCAAGCGCCTCCTGGGTATCAGGCTCTGTGCTAACTGCTCTACCTGACTCAGTTTATTTAATGTCCATAACTGCTCTTGACAACTATGTGTACCTCCCTCTTGTAGAAAAGACAAAAGCCAAGGCTTGCAACTTGCCAAGGTCACTCAGGTAGCAAGGCTCACCCTCTTTCCACTGTCCACATTTGCTCTCAGGTTAACCATGGCCCGCCCACACCAGCATGGCTACCGGTAAGTGAAGTCCTGCTTGTCCCCACTCCATTCCCCAAGGCCAAATCCCCTAGGCAACGGGGCCCAGGCGGGGTAGCAATGCGGCGCAGCAGTCAGATGTGTGGGTTCTGGCGTCAGTGTGCCCAGCGTCCGCACCTCACCTCCAAAAAAGTTGGCTTTCACCAAACTCAGCCCCCCTGAGCCTCAGGTTCCTCATAGATCATTGTACCTATTTCCCAGGGTTGTCCGAGGGATTAAAGGAAATCACCCATATAAAGCTCTCAGCAGACTGCCTGAATACAGTAAATGCTCAGTCATTACTTCCTACCTCGCTGAACAGGAGGGCATATAGGCAGTGAAGAGCAGTTTCTAAATTAATCTATGGCAGGAGTATGGACCTGGGGTCCAAGAGCCCCCCGAAATTATGTGCCAAAAGCTGTATTTGCACTTTTCTTCAGGAAGCATCTTTAACCTTTGTCAGATTCTCAGAAGGATCTGTGGCCAGAAGGAGGTTCAGATCTTTTGACTATAGACCCAACTTCCTACAATATAAATTATTTCTGAAATAACAGGACTAGCAAATGTTCCTCAAATCATGAGAGAAGTTGCTGAGTCCTCTCAACATGGCCTCTTAGCCAAGTGGGCCTCCAGGACTTATCACATAGCCCCAGAAACTGTGCCCACAGAGCTCCCGGTGGTTCCTGGAAGAAGGTCTGAACATACACCACTGAATGAGCAGGAATTAGGCTTCAGGAACCTTCTCTGGCAGGGCCAGTTCAAACAATCTGTTCTTCCTTGGAGAACAATCAGCGTATTTGTTTTCGCATACCACTAAGTTAAATACACAAGGAATGCTGGCCCTTTGCTGGAAGCTCCCAGAAGCACCCAGAGTTATTCTGCTCCAAGGGGCTGTGGAGGCCAGAGCACCTGATTCTCCAGGCCAGCCTTGCCTCAGGAGGAGCCTGTGGTGCCATTGGAGCCTTTGGCCCAGTAGGCAGGGCCCACGCTGCCCACTAGACCCTCTCGGGTTGTTGGGACAACCGTCCTCAGGAATTTCGGCCTCCCAGTCTTGCCCTGGGTGAGAAGAGGAGAGAGTTGGCAAGGCTGGCTGCCTAGCTGCTCTTCCAGCCCGCTGGTGAAAGGGGAAGCGGAAAACCGGATTCCCTACCCCCAGCAGCCTCCAGGCCGGACAGCGCACAAAACAGCTCGGCCCCAGAGGGAGGAATGTGCCAAGACATTCTTCAGGGTTGGTAACCCGAGACGCTATTTTGTTCTTCGTGGCTAAGAAATCACTTTTCTGACTGAAGGACCGTTTGACTTACTTCTTTTCAATTCAAGGGAATGGGTGGGCATCTCCTTGATTCAGGTAAGGAAAAAGCCAAGACAAACGTAAACACACACACACACACACACACACACACGCTTAAGGAGAAGAATTTTTTTTTACATGATCTTTTGTTTAAGAGCATTAGTTGCAGAGATATAACTACCTTGGCAGAATTTATCTCCCCCACCCCCCCACCCCAAAAATGTCTGGCTCTTCTTCGCTTTATTTTTTTTTTCCCTCTTCCTTGTTACAATCCCTCTTCGCCTTCTGCCATGGGGTCAGGAGGGGTAAGGCGAGGCCAAGGAGTCTGAAACCACATCTGAGACCTGGCAGGGTCCTGCAAACATTTCATCAACTGTCTTCTCACACCAATGAAGCACTTACTTGTATCTCAGAGAGGTCAAGCGATTTACCCGAGGCCACACAGGTAAGATTATAAGACAGAAATCCCGAACGGGGTGTGCAGGAAATTCCAGAGCTCTTTCCCCAAATATTCAGTTAGCCCACCATAACAGTGACCCCAGAGTTGTGCTCGGAACACCTCAGGGCCCTAAACTCCGGCGCCCCCCACCCACCCAGTGTGGGTGGGATGACTAGGAGGTACGAAGATGCATTAAAACCAATGACTTGCAAGGTGAAGAAAGTGAGTGGCTCAGTTAAATGCCACTATGTTTTTAATTCCTCTCCAATCCTTGTCAATCTGCCTAAAAATAAAGGCTGGGCATACCTGTTGCTGGGATATGGGCAAGCTACAGTACAGAGCTAAAATATAATGGTGCTGGATTGGGTTTTTTTTCCCCCCTCTACTGTTTCTAAACAGGATTCTTTCTATTTATGACAACAGATATTACTAGTTTCCCATATGTGAAAGTGGTTCAAAAATTTTCAAACTGAGTTGATTTAAAGTCAAGTATTAAGTAAGCAACAGTGCAAGTCCACTGAGCACAAAACCATGGTGGTGGTTCACATGATACAAAAATTTGAAAAATAATGCTCTAGCCAAGTCAGTTTTCCACTTGCCCTCGTCCAGGGGTAAAAAATTACTGTTGTTTGAGAGGCTTTCTCAGAGCCCCAGAGAAGTCCCTAGATTCATGACCTCGGGTGAGTTAGCAGCGCTGGGTGTGGGGCTGTCCCAGTCCTCCAACATCCAACTGCTGACAGCACAGTGGCCTCAGTAAGCTGCAGGGACCAAAACCAGGCAGGAAATAGAAGACTGAACTCGCGTCTGTTCTAGAAGAGAACAAGGGGCTGCCCCGATCACCAACGCTGCAACAGCGTCCCTGGGGCAGATGCCCCTGAGTGGGGTGGGGAAGGAAAGTGAGTCAGGACAGATTTGGAGGTCAGAACTTCAGAGCTTGTAAAGAATCTGGCATATGGTGAGTGGTGGAAAGATCAAGATATTCAAGGAAATCACACCTCTGGGCCTCAAATTTTCTCTTAGGTTTGAAAGAGCTGGGCTCTGATCATCCACGTCCCTTCCAACTTTTAGAGCTCTTCTATTACTCCTTCCCTTCCAAGCAAACCGTTAATCTGACAAACGGGGAACCTGGGGCTCAGAGGTTAAAGCAGCTTGCTCATGGGATGTTTTCTCTAGCATTAAAAATTTCTCTTCCAAGGCCACTTGGCTGCCTCAGTCAGTACAGCACGCGAATCTTGATATCGGGGTGGTGAGTTCAAGCCCCACATTAGGCATAGATATTTTTTTTTTAATTTCTCTTCCAGATTACATTAATGAGACATCCAGCATGGAAGAATGATGAGAATAAAGCAAGTGCCCAGTAAATGTTAAATGAATGAACTTAAAGTGCTCACAGAAACTACTGGGAATCTCAACTCAAGTTTTCTTTCTGCCTCTTTTTTTAAACCCTCACCTTGCTACACACCCCATCTTGGACTTCTGGGACCTCCATCCCAACCCTACAAGATGAAGGGTCTAAAAAATTCACCTCTATTGCTTTACAGCCACCTGATACCCAAGGTCGCACTGACCAGGTGAAAAGTCCACATTCCTAAGACACTATGACCACAGATCAGGACAACAAGGACAACAAAGAAATCTCAGAGGGTGGTCCTCTTCCCCTCCAGCCCACCCCAGGATATACATGGGGATGGTATGTGTAAAGGAATGCCAAGCAATCAAAACCGGGAAAAAGTCTGGAAGCTAAGAGCCACACCACACCAGTCATCTCAGACTCCACCTGCCTCAGCAAAAAAAAAAAAAAAATCCCGTGCTACAGTCGGCTTGGTGCCCACCAAGGTCCAAGGTCAGGACGCGCTGGTGCAGGGCTGAGGAGCTCCGGCCCCCAGAGGAAGAAAGGGAGGAGAACGAGGTGATGGGCTGGGCTTTGCGGGAGGCCCCTCACCTCCATCTATATCCTAACAGCTTCCAAGTTGCTGTAAGATTCCTGGAGAACCAGTCTTCCCCATCAGCCCTCCCTCCCCACCCTTCCTTTCCTTCCCACTCCCGGCCTCCAGGCCCCCTGGCTGCTCCTATGCTCTTCTCAGAGCCTCCCAGGAACCTGTCAAAAACCACACTCCGGGCTGCCTTCCCCTTCGCCTAGTGTCCTTCCTCCAGCAGTTTCCCACTGAATCCTGGGTCCCTACTACCCCCTCCAAACCAGATGATTCCCCATCTCCCCCCCCAACACACACACACATGCTGGGGAAAGCCTCCCCGGGAAGCCCCAGAATCACACTGCTAGGTTGCTTCCCCAGCCCCCGCCCGACCTCTTCCTAAAGGGGGCGGGGGGGCGGGGCTAGAGCTTAAGGTCAAAACTCTGGGCAGGTGCCGGCTGGGGCCTAAGTCCTCCACCGGGGATGGCGGTGGGACTGCCTGGGCCAACCCACTGGCGGTCCTCTCCTCCCAGCAGCCCACCCGGGCAGCCGCATCGCTCCAGACGGCGGGGGATTGGAGGGGGGGCAGCAAACTGAAGACAGCGCAAGAGGCTCAGGGAGTTCCCTTGCACCCCCGGCCCAGTCCCGGCTGGTGGCCCCTGGGGCAGGAGGGAACGGGAGGTGTGGGGGCTCCCCGGGGTCCTACCTGTCCCGCGGGTCGATCCAGCTGGTGGTGCGGCTCGTGTGATCTATGTAATAGACCTTGCCGTCGAAGTCGCGCGCCTCCTCCCAGCCCTCCGGCAGGGGCAGCTCTGGCCGGGGCATCTTCCCGAGCGCGGCCCGCGCTCCCCCATGCAGCTCCCGGCCGCCGCGGGGGCCCCCGGCTCAGCGGCTCCGGCCGGCCGTACCCAGCCCGGGTGGCCGCCGCGGCACCATGATGGCGGGGGTGGGGGAGGGAGTGGCGCCCGCGGACTGGGGGCCCTAGTGGGGGCCGGCCGGGGTGGCGCCGCGGTCCATGCGGCCCTGCGGCTCCAGCCCGGCGCCGTCCGCTGCTCCCGCCGCCGGCCTCTCACGCTGCCATGTGCGCCCGCAGCGGCGCAGCGCGGGTCCGGGTACGCTCCGGGCCGGCGGGGCAGAGCGAGCCGAGCGCAGCTGCCGCCTGCCCTCCTCCGCCGCGCGGCGCGCTGCGCCCTCCACGCCGCCGCCTGCAACCGCCGCCTCCCCCTCTTCCTCCCCTTGGCCCGGCGCCGTCGCCCCTCTCCGCTGCGGCGTTCTGCGCTCGCTCGCTTTGCGACTTCTGCCTCCGCCAGGTGCGGCTCGGGCGGTGCAGGTAACCGCGCTGCCCCGGAAACGGGAGGCGGAGCGCCGGGCGCCTGGGTTCCCGGGTCCCCTCCCCGCGCCCAGGGCTGCGAGGGCGGGTCCTAGGACCCGAGACGCGCCCCCTCGTGGGACAGTCCGAACCGCCGGCCGCCCCTACACCGCCCCTGCGAGGGGAAAGGGAGACCGCCCCTTACCTGGGTCCGGGACACCGACTGGAGCCCTCGGTGGCTGGAGCAAGAGCCGCTACGCCCCTGCTTTCCAACGCTCCTGACTCCGCACCTCGCGTCTAAGGTTCTTGGTACAGGTGGCCCCAAATCTTACAACTCCCCACTTCTCTTTTGTGTAGAATCAGGAGTCAGGCAAGAAGTGGTTAAATGGAAACATTCTTGCAATTCAGGGAACATAAGTTTTCCTGGATCTCTGATCCCATCCCCCAACACACGCACCATCTGTCTCCCTCTCGTTCCATTCTTCTCCCCATGTTGTTTCACCATCCCCCCCACCCCCGTATTTGCTAATGTAGCAGGCTCTCCTCTGGGTCCCTAAAATTAGGAGTGCATACTATGAATCCCGTCCCCCCGGGACGACTTCCAAGGGGTGTCAGGGGAAGCATTTTGTAAAGTCATAGTAATGATGGTCTTGTTAGCTAAATTGAGTACTTAGCCTGTCCCCGGCTGTGGACTAGCAGCTTCACCTGCGGTTCTGTCCTGTGATACTTTGAGGTAGGTATGTTATGGATTTGGAGGAAGAAGAAAGCAAAGCAAAATTCTATTTTGAAAAAAATTAGAAGAAATTTTAAAATCAGACAGCATTTCTTGAGAAAATAAAAATATGTAATTAAATATAAAAAGGTGGCACAACTGAGTTAAGGATCAGCTGGCTTGTCTGTGTTTCCTGAATGTGTTTTTAACCATTTTTGCCCTGGATATGTGGCAGGAAGATGGCCTGGGGGAATGGAGCCCAGTGCAGTGTATCCTCTTGGCTGAGCCCTCCAGTCTCCCAGAGGGGCCAGCATCCTGTGCTGTATGGGCCAGAGTGTGCTGAACAAGGGAAGGAATCCCATGTTTGTGGGCTCATTTTCTCTTAATAGATAAGACCCACCATGGCAGTTCCTTACCTCCAAATGCCTTCTGCAAAGTCAGTTACTTCCCTGAGGCCTGACCTAGGGCTTAGTGTTTGGCCCTTCCTACCCTCCTTCATTCCATAGATGCCATGCACAGAAGTCCAGAATCATGGGCCTCCGACTGGCCCACAACACCCAAAAGTAGGAGTTCACCATCCTTTTAAGGGGGGTTCCCATAGCCCTCTTCATTTCCTCTGCTTGGGCCAAGCTTTCACAATATAAAAACCTATTATTGATTAGAGCAATAGCTCAAAAGCAAAGCCAGCATGGTGCTAGGTGCTTCACACACATGACCTCATATAAACCTCACAGCAACCCTCTGGAGTAGGGCACACTTATACCCATTTTACTGATGAGAAAACTGAGGCTCTAAGATGCTATATTATTGGCCAGGGATATAGAACCAATAACTAGACTCAGGTCTGTTTGACTCCAGCACTTAACCATTAACCTATTCTTTCTTTCTTTCTGTCTTTCTTTCTTTCTTTCTTTTCTGTCTTTCTGTCTTTCTTTCTTTCTTTCTTTCTTTTCTTTCTTTCTGTCTGTCTTTCTTTCTTTCTTTTCTTTCTGTCTTTCCTTCCTTCCTTCCTTCCTTTCTTTCTTTCTTTCTTTCTTTCTTTCCTCTTTTTTAAATTATGCTGCAATTCCTGGACCTACCCATGGTCTGGATCTGAAATATTATGGATGCTGATGAATGCTTGTCTCTGTTGATGCTTGCTTCATAAGTATTCCGCTAAGAAGCAAGAGCTCTGGAATCAGTCTGTTTGGGGGCAGGTTTGTATGTGACCCGTGTGACCATGAGTAATTTGCTTAACCAAGGTCTCCAGTCTTAGGTCTGAAAAACATCACATAGATTCCATAGGGCTTGTATTAATGGCTATAGGAGCTGAGAAATGTAGAGGGCTTGGCACTCAGACCTAAGCCAGCATCTCAGGGGCCTCATTGTGGTACATTTGGAGTGCCATGCCTAGCAGCAAGCATGCCCTTATGAAATATGAATCAGTGAACTATTTTGTGTTCCAAACACAAACCCGTGGTGTCCTTTCCCTTCCTGAAAATTGTGCATGGTTGCTTGTGACAATCTTCCCAACTGCTGATTTCCTTTTGATCTTCTCTTGCAACCCAGCCTTCTCACTGATTGGTGTCGGTTGTGAAGGGAAACACATTGTAGACCACCAAGTCCAGCTTGCTTTTTAGCCCAGGTGCCCAAGCCCTGGCATTTTCCAAATGCCTTGTTCCTTTGGACGTTTAGACATGAGCAGGGGAGCAGGAAAGAGAGACCACAACAGGAATTGACTCCTTAAAGCCTTTGTCTGCTTTTGAGTCCTTTCTACCTCCATCAACCCCCTCCGCCTGCCCCCCCCCAACAAAAGAATCCTAGGTTATCTCTCAGAAGCTGCAAGCAGGGTGAGGTAATAAAACAGATGACTGCCTGCCCCATGTGATGGCGGGTGAATCATCCCCAGGCATTCTCCGAGGCTGAGGACAAACGTGAAAGGGATTAAAGGTAAAACCAGCTCAGCCACGCGGTAGGGCAAGCTGGACATTATTCTACAGGTGACTGAACTGCAGGAATGCTAACTGAAGACAAGAAGCCCAGCCTCTCCCGGCCTTCCTCCTGGGGCCTTGTCTGGCTGCTCGTGAGCTGAGTTGGAGGCATGACCATAGGACAAGCCTTTCCTCATTCACTTTCACATCCAGGGGGCCCATAGGAGACACCTGAGCCTGGCGCCCACTTAAATCCTTTCCCCCACCGCATGAGCAAAGAAGAAAGGCCAGTTTGCACACATGTGTTTCAGAGAATTTTAGAGTGGCAGGGTAACATATTTCATGAAGATGGTAAGGAGGAGAAATTAAGCTTAAAAAAAAAAAAGGAACAGACATGTGAGCAGTAGTTTCTTGTTCACTTGTACATTCTTCAAGGAAATGGAGGCTGTGAAGACCTCTGCTGAGATTTTTCTTCCGACACCATGCCCGAACCTCCCTACCCCATGCTGTCCCTCCCACACATCTCAGAGAAGGCACACAGTTCCATTTCTATGATTGAGCCCAGAATGTCCTTTTTCTATAGCCATGCATTATTTGAGATTCTTAATTGGACCCATGGACTGTTCCTTTCAGATGGGAAAATATATCCTAAGCCAGAGAAAATTAGGATGGAAGGAAACTTGGTATTATGAGAGCCGAGGCAGAAGAGGTGGCCTTTTAATTTATTTCTGGGTCCTCAGTGCTTAATACAGTGCTTGAAAATAAATCGAAATTAGTCTGGCATAGCCTACTCACTTTATAAGTAGATGGAATGTCTATGACTAATGACTTATTGCCCTGGTTCTTACTAGTCCCAATTTATAGATGTGTAAACTGAGACTCCAAGAAGTGAAGTGACTTTCTTACAGTGACATACTAAATAATAGAGCCAAGATTTCAACTCAGCTCCTTCCAGTAAGTAGGTTTTGACTTCTGAATTCACAGCTATATGGGCTCTAGAGTGCCAATGAACGAGGAACTTCAAGACATAGAGGAACATCCAGGAGATCATCTTGAAGTCCTGCTTTCATTTGGATTGCTTATCTACTTGGAGTGGTTAAAGGTGGGAAGGGGCATGCTGAGGTCATAGCTGAGTTTACAATGAGAGGGCAGGGTCGAGGTGCGGGTTCTGACTTCTAAGCAGGAGAGAGACCAGCCTGATTCTTGACCTCCCCCTGTGCTGTCAACAAGACCTACCAGGGGGGTTAGGTATCAGGGGCTTTAATAGGCTAAGCTTTCTCCATGGAAGGAGGAGCACTTTTCTCCCTATGCTGCTTGTCCCCCTCCTCCCCCTACCTTTTTTCCCCTTGCTTGTTCATTTATTAACTGAACTGGATTTCTTCTGGACAAGAGGCTACCCCAGGGCTGGCAGGAGAGGTTTTGATTCTCTCATCCAAGAATCTTCTGGGTACTGGGGGCTGGAAACTGTTGAGTCTTTCACCCGGGGATGAGGAAATGAATTATGCACTGAAGGAGGAGGTGGAGATGAAATCTCAGTTTCAAGGGTGGGGTTGGGGAGAGGAGAAAGAAAGTGTGAGCAGAGGGAGGGAGTTCCTGCAGAGTGGTGCTTTTCTCTACCCCCACCCCAGCAGCAGAAGAGGAGCCCTGGTGGGAAAGAGGGGTGGGGGTGCCAATGCAGTACCCAGCAGGCTGGCTGAAAGAAGCCTCTCTTGGGTATTTATAGAGCTTGCATCGCCATGGTACCCAGGCTCTGAAATAAAACTCCAGCCCAACTGCTTAGAGACGGGTGGAATGAAAGGCTCTTTACCTGTCCATTGCTCGCAGTTTGATGCCTTATTCTCCGAATTTTAGTTGAGCAGTCTCCGTGAATTTTGTAAGATACTAGCAAGAAGAGTGTAGGGTTGGGGCTTAAACCCAGAGAAGTTGCCTCAGCAGGGAGGCTAGGTGGAGCAGTGGAAAATACAGAGGGGGCAGGGGAGAAGCCTGTGCATGAAACTTGACTCTGCATTTTGACGGGTGTGTGACTCTTAGCATGAGACTGCACCTCCTTAAGCCTCAGTTTCCCCATTTGTAAAATGAGAGCAACAATACCCACCTCACTGTCAACATGTGACAACTAAATGAGATGCTATAGATGAAGTGCAGACTCAGCCCCTGAAACACGTGGGTTCTTTTTTAAAGGTGAGTCTCTGTGTACCAGACCATGGGTGAGGCACTCAGGATACAGGGTGGTTTTTGGTCTCATGGAGCTTAAGTTTAGCAGTGGCTATATACGTTATACAAGTCAACAAATGAGATAATTGCACTTTGTGGTCAATTCCAAGATGGGAAGAAATGGTGCTATGATAAAATTTCATAGGGCGGGGATTGGTAGAAAAGCTACTTTAGGCAGGGACGGAGGAGAAAGCCCTTCTGAGGAAGTGACATTTATTCAGAAAGCTGAGGTAGCCAGCCATGGGAAAGAGGCAAGGAATGTGCATTCCAGGCTATGGGGGCAGCAGGGAGAAAGACCCTGAAGATTTGGTATGGTCAACACACCAAGAGAGTCCTGTTTCCATTCCACTGACAACCACTGGAAGTTGTTTCCATGAGGTGAGTCCAAGGTAGGAGGTCGTCACCCGAAAATCCTGCAATGTTTCTGACCCCATGGCTTCCTGCACTGCCACTGACATCTGATCCGGGCTGAACAGAGACCTTTCTCACCAGCCCTGGTTACTCAGCTGCCGTAAGTAGCCATCAAAGGTCTGAGACAGTCTAGTAAAGGTTGGATACTTTGTTTACTGGGTCTTTAGTTTTCAGAACTTTAATTGTGGGGGTGCCTGGGTGGCTCAGTCAGTTAAGCAGCTGCCTTCAGCTCAGGTCATGGTCTCAGGGTCCTGGGATGGAGTCCTGCATCAGGCTTCCTGCTCAGCGGGGAGTCTACTTCTCTCTCTCACTCTGACCCTCCTCTCTGCTTGTGCTCTCTCTCTGTCTCAAATAAATAAAATCTTAAAAAAAAAAAAAAAAAGCAGCAGCAGCTTAATTGTGTGTCTTGGCCTGGATTTCTTTGGGTTCATCTTCTTTGGGGTTCACTAAGTTTCTTGAATTTGCAGTTTGATGATTCCTGTTGTAGTCAGGAATTTTTCAGCCATTATTTCTGATTCCTTTTACAGTCCCACCTCTTCTCCTCTCTTTCTGGAACTCCCATTTTTTTTTTTAATTAAAGATTTTATTTATTTATTTGAGAGAGAGAAAGAGTGAGAGAGATAGAGAGAGAGAGAACGAGCAGGGGGAGAGGGAGAAGCAGGCTCCCTGCTGAGCTGGCAGCCCAACATGGGGTTCGATCCCAGGACCCCGGGATCATGACCCAAGCTGAAGGCAGATGCTTAACCAACTGAGCCACCCAGGCACCCTGGGACTCCCATCTTTTATTATAGTTCCTCAGGTCCCTGGGGCTCTGTTCTCTTCCCTTACCTCGCCAGTCTATTTTCTCTCTGTTGTTCAGATTAGGCCATGTCTCTTGTTCTCTTTTCCACATCACTGATTCTTTCCTCTGTCTCCTTCCTTCTGCTCTTGAACCCAGCCTCTGAGCTTTTCATTTTAATTGTTTTTTATTTAAAGATTTTATTTATTTTTCCCTCTGCAGCAAGGTGAGTGGCAGAGGGAAAGGGAGAAGTGGGCTCCTTGCTGAGCAGGGAGCCTGATGCAGAGCTTGATGTGGGACTCGATCCCAGGACCCTGGGATCCTGACCCAAACCGAAGGCAGTCACTTAACTGACCGAGCCACCCAAATGCCCCCATTTTAATTGTTAAAATTTTCAGTTCAAACCTTTCCATTTGGTTCTATTTTATGTCCTTTATTTATTTGCTGAGGCTTTGTTTTTTCATTTTGTGTCAACTGTATCATTATTCATTGAAGCATTTTTATTTTATGTCTGTATCATTTTAATGTTGGCATCTATTGATTGTCTTTCTTTCGCTCAGTTTGAAATCTCCCTGGTTCTTCGTAGCATGAGTGATATTCATTCATTCATTCATTCATTTGTTTATTTTTAAGTAGGCTCCATGCCCAAAATGGGGCCTGAACTCACACCCCTGAGATTGAGAGTCACATGCTCTACCAACTGAGCCAGCCAGGCACCCTGATGAGTGATTTTTTTTTTTTTTGGACTGAAACCTGGTCATTTTTCTATTATGCTCTGAGACTCCAGATCTTATGTAAACTGGTTTTAGCTGGCTTTCTCTGATACTGTTCCAGCAGAGGTGGGGGATGGTTACAGGGGGTGGGGAGATATTGCACCCTGTTAGTGCCAGGTGGAAGTCCAAATTCCCACTTGGTCTTGTTGACACCTTGGGGGGGTACCCTTTGGCCTTGTCTGACACAATCCTGGGAGGGTGTTGGGGCTCCTCATGAAAGCCTCTTAAAGGTGGAAGTTTAGGGTCCCTACTTGGCCTTTGCTAGTGTGACTGAAAGTGGGGCCACAGTTTTTTTCTGTGGTATTTAGCTAGAGTAAGATGGTTATTGTCTAAAAGATTTCTGTGTGCTAGTCTGCCCCTTTTCTGGTCCTCTGGCTGACTTTTGCTGAACATTTTTTGTCTGGACCCATTGACATTTCTGAGTTTTCGGTTTCTCTAGCACTCAGTCTGGGATATGTGAGGCAACAAAAAAATCCAGGGAACTCATGTCCTGAGGTCCCTAGCCATCTGCCTCCTTTTCTGCACTTTGGGTCTTCTTATGTATGTTTTCTTTCTTTCTTTCTTTCTTTCTTTCTTTCTTTCTTTCTTTCTTTCTTTCTTTCTTTCTTTCTTTCTTT
>NW_023270231.1:12857868-12877951 GCF_011800145.1 Mirounga leonina | reverse complement strand
TTTCTTTCTTTCTTTCTTTCTTTCTTTCTTTCTTTCTTTCTTTCTTTTTCTTCCTTCCTTCCTTCCTTCCTTCCTTCCTTCCTTCCTTCCTTCCTTCCTTTCTTTTTTCTTTAAAGATTTAATTTATTTGACAGAGAGACCATGAGCACAAGCAGGGGGAGCAGCAGGCAGAGGGAGAAGCAGGCTCCCCACTGAGCAGGGAGCCCAATGCGGGACTCGATCCCAGTACCCTGGGATCACGAACCGAGCCAAAGACAGATGCTTAACCGACTGAGCCACCCACGTGTCCCTGTTTTCTGTATAATGTCCAAAGGTCTTGGTTTTACTTGGCGGGAGGATTAGGGAAAAGTATGCCTATTCAATTTTTCTGGAAGAAGTTCCTGGCTTACTCTGAGCCAAGAAAACTCAGTTGTCTAAGCTGGAGTTCACCCCTTTTCCTCAAGTTAGTTTCTCCTCCCCTGTTCCTCCTCCCAGTTCCTCCTCCCCTCCTCCCCTCTCTCACGTCCCTATCTCAATTCATGTTCCCTACAGTTATCTAAGTAGGAAAATGAGGATTCTGAATTCATGTCCTTCCATAATCTCTCCCCCCCCCTTTTTAAAAGATTTTATTTATTCACCTGACAGAGAGATACACAGCAAGAGAAGGAACACAAGCAGGGGGAGTGGGAGAGGGAGAAGCAGGCTTCCCACTGAGCAAGGAGCCTGATGTGGGGCTCGATCCCAGGATCCCAGGATCATGACCCAAGCCGAAGACAGACGCTTAATGACTGAACCACCCAGGCACCCTCTCTTCCTTCTTTTTGACCTAAGCCCTAGCTCAGGTCCTTTTGTCTGATTCTTGTTTTTTGAATGGTGTCTTAACTGATCTCATGACTTGGATTCTCACCAATCTTTGCCCCTCCAGAATACCTCCTAATCTTTCCAAAGTGAGCATCCACAGGTGCATTCTTCAGAGTTAAGCTGAAATATAGGCAAATACATTAGGAAAATGTTGGCTTTAATAAAGAGATTTCCTCACTGTAGGACTTCTCAGAGCTTTCAGTGCACCTACATCCACAGTGAGTAGCCAAGAAAACGGTATAGAATTGCCCAACTTTATTTGACTAAAATATCCTTTTTCTTCCTGAGGCATCTCTGGAATACAGCGATCTAAAACAGAGATTGGCAAATGTTTTCTATAAAGAACCAGATAATAAATATTTTCGGCTTTGCAAGCCATATGGCCCCTGTTGAAACTACTCACCTCTTCTCTTATAGCGGAAAGCAGCCATAGACAATATGTAAACAAGTGGCTGTGTGCCAATAAAACTTTATTTACAAAACAGAGCTCCGGCCTACAGGCTTTAGTTTACCCACCCCTGTTCTAAACATTATTTTAATTACAAAGACCTGGGTGTCATCCTAGACTTCTCCCTCTTCTTTTTTCCCTATGTCCGTTCTACCTTCAAGAGCCTGCATCCTATCTCCGAAGTTTGTATCTGCTACTGTCTCCAGTTGCGCTTGTGCTTTTTTTTTTTAAGTAGGCTCCATGCTGGGCATGACGCCCAATGTGGGCCTCAAACTCATGACCCTGAGATCAAGACCTGAGCTGAGATCAAGAGACGGATGCTTAACCAACTGAGCCAGCCGAGCGCCCCTCCACTTGTGCGACTTTAGGTGCAGGCCAGCATTGCCTGCACCGCATACAGCCTCCCAACTGGCCTTCCTCTGCCCGCTTATCCCATCATTCTGTAGAATGTGCCAGGACACCTTATGTTAACCCCTCAGTGGCTCTTCACTGGTCTTAGGATAAAGTCCCAGCAACTTAGCGCATGTTGTAAGGTCCAGTCTGGGCTGGCCCCGGTGCACTCTTCCAGTCTCGATTCCATGCCTTCTGTCCTCACACTGTGGGACTGAGCCTGAGTATGTGGCTTGCACACACGTGCTTTCCAGGCCATTTCTCCTGTTCAGAATACTCTTCCTTTGTCTTCAGCTGGCAGCTTAGATGTGCCTTCTTTCCTCATGTCCAAGGTTGGGTTATGTGTCCCTCCATCTACTTTATCCTTTAGTGATCTAGCCTTATTATTTTCTTTCTGTCTCCCTCCCTACCCCTGCTTTCTCCCAATTGGACCATAAACCTGGTGAGGACAGGGTGTTTTTTTTTTTCCCCCAGTGCCTAAAACAGGCCCGGCACACATTGACATGGGCATGTGCTAGAGGACATACCTGATCAGGACCTAAGACTCCTTGCCACCACCTTTTAACCATTCTTCTTCCTCCTTGTAGGGAGAAGATGGCATTAATCTGTTGGAAGAATTAGGAGCCCATATGCCCCTCTAAGAAATAATTTGCCCATCTGTGGTGAGGAATGAGAATGCAGCATCCAAGGGTCCTTATGGAAGGCTTTGCTTTTTAGTTTGAGTCTGAAGGTTCTTTCTCAAAAGTCTTTGAGAGCTCTCTAACTTTCTTTATAGAGTTCTATAACCATCAAATCATGAGGAAGAAGCCAAAAGCAATGATTCACGAGTGTATCCTGGAGTACTTAAAAAAAAAAAAGCTACAAAGGACATCCTTGGAACAGTTGGGTAAATGTGAACATGGACTATATTTTAGACAATATTATGTCAGTGTTAAATGTCTCACGAGTGGTCGTGGTACTATAGTTATGTAGGAGGATAACCCTTGTTCTCGGGAGGCAGAGATAGGAGTATTTAGGGTCGAGTGTCATGATGTCTACAACTTACTTTCAAAAGATTTGGCAACCATCTGAGCATTTCAGAGGGAAGGAGAGAGAACACAAATATGGCAAAAAATGTTCATCGGTAAATAATAATATCGAAGGTACGGATTTTTGTATTTTCTTCAACTCTTCTCTCACTTAGCACGGCATCTGGCATGGAATATACCTTGATAAATGTTGGCTGAACTGCAAGAACAACTACTAGGTTGCCTAAAAGTGTGCCCTGAGTTGCTTAAGATGATCTCTTGCCTTCCTATCTATGAACTTCTGATATTGGACTTTGAGCAGCTTTGTAACCGAAAACCAGCCAACAGTCCTCTCTCTTCTGTTGAGCCAACTGGTCTGAGCTCCAGATGTATTTCATATAGCTTGACATTTTTATAGTAAGTCTTTATAAAGGCCAACAAACAAAGATAGGGAAGAAATTTGCCCATTGTATTCCAAATTAAGGAAAAGAAATGTGGGTTTGGATGTGACTGTGGGTCACAATTTCTGACCCAGAAGGATGGAGACACTCTCCGGCTCATCTTCTCGGCCAGCTCCCTGGACGTCCCTTTAAGAGCTCATCTGCAGGTGGCATGCAGCCCCTCTGATGTCTACCCCCTGATCCAGCACAGGCACTGGAATTGCCTGGGAGGCTAAAGACTTGCACCTGCATGGGATTAGCAGGGATCGGTGGGCAAGTGGAGACCCTTCTCTGGCCTCAGGCTCTTGTTGTCTTATGTGTCATTTCATGGTGATCATACATAAGGTCTTACCCAGAAAAGGAAACCCATACGTTTGGCAGCCCTTGAGGCAAGGGGACGGGCCTTCAGAGACTGACCTGCCCTGTGACATGGCCATGGGCCAGAGGATGGGATGAGAGCAGGCAGATGATGCTTCGCCTCCAAGGTGGCTCATCTCTGTAACCAGGGGCTTCTCTGGGGGACAATAATAATGATGACTGTGGCCGCTGACTGAGCACTTACCCTGTTCTAGGCGCTGAACTGGCATTTGCCATATCCAGCACTCATTCTGGCCTCAGAATTTAAGTAAGCCGGGATTCAGACCCAGGTCTGCCTGACATGAAAACGCAGACTGTGGCATAGCTGGTAGACATAAGCAATGCCCACCCCAGGAATGTAGAAGGGTCCAGTGGCACGTGGGATCTTGGTAAAGTTCTAGATGAATCTGAATGGTGAATGGTGTAACTGCTACTGTGAAGGCACGTGAATAAGAAACTCGTCCCTTGCACAGGTTCTCGTGCTTAGCTGCAGCACCTCAGAAGAGAAACTCACTTCCAATCAGCAGGTTAATAAGTAACTTGGTTGCCCCTAAGAGGGCCAAGGGTCACCAGTGTGCTATCAGTGAGGGCTGCAGTTGGGCAGGGGGATCACTGATGGAGGTGGGAGGCAGATTCTGTGTCCACTTGGAACCGCCGGCGTGGACACGGCCCACGGCCTGGAGTGTGCTCAGCAGAGCCCTCCTGTCACTGGGGAGGCAGGAACTCCCCTTTTCCCCATGGTGGGGAAGCTCTCCATCTGTGCATCCTCTGCTGAAGAGCCAGCTGGGGCTCGCATCACAAATGGGGCTTCTGAGCCAGAAAGCTGGTGAACAGTAAGTCCAGTGGGCCTTCGAGGAACAAATGAATAAACGTGTTCTGTGAGCTTCGAAGGGTCATGCACCAGTGAGTGACCCATGCTAGGGCTAGGATTCGGCCGTGACCAGGAGCTGATCCCAAGCCTCATTCTTTAGCTCCGCCTCTTGCACCAAAGGTGAGCTGGGCTGACTTCTTCCCATCTCAAGAACCAGGGCCTGGAATGTGGGCTGTGTGTTTGGGAGCGCGTGTGTTTTGTGCCTGGAGGGAGGGAGCGTGTGTGTATCTGCACGCTCAGATCTCTAGGGAGCCAACAGAGGAGGGGGCTATGGCTGTAGAGGTCCACTATGTTGCTAAATCCAACAAACAGGTGACATTCTTCTGTGCCCTTGCCGTGCCCTTCAACAGGGATGCTGGCTTAGAAAACAAACAGTAACACATGTGCACACAATTCATCATGTTTCTCCTTCTCCTTCCCCCACCCTCTCATCATACAGTGCATAAAACTACCCCCTGCAGAACATGCTTGTTGCACCCCTCCTGAGAGGCGAGAGCAGGTGGGGTGTCTTAGGTTGAGTTCCCCTGGGAAAGATCCCCGGGATGGAGATTTGCGTGCAGGCTGTTTCTTAGAGCATGCACCAGGAACCCCTGGGAGGGAGTGAGGTCCCAGGATTGGGCACCAGGATTGGGCAGAGGTGGAAGTCAAGCTATGATGGCCCCTTGAGGATGGCCTTGGCCAATCCCCTTTCCAGCTCTGGAGCTGGGATAACTCCTCACCGGGGCACGGGGCACAGCCAGCCTTTGTACCCCTGTATCAACCCGATGCTGGATGACAGGAAACACCACCGCCCCCCCGCCATCCCCCCTGCCACCGAACATGTAACCTACCAGACAACTCCCTTCAGGGAGGGCAGGGATGGGCTGTTTTGAAGTGTCCGCAGGCAACATTCCAGGGGCTGGCGGGTAAGGGGAGGGGAGGGGGAAGAATGAATGTCTGGGTCCCGGAACAGAGGGATCTGTGCCCACTGCAGGGGGTGGTCCCCACTGTGGCCCAAACAATGTCACTGTGAGCTGGTTAAACACACCCTTAAAATCTGGAAGAATGTGGAAAACATTCTCTTGCTGCTTCTGCCACAGTCATTATTAATTTTACAATGGTGCCAGGCCTGAGTTCCTGACCCTTGAGTTTCAAAGTGCCCACATCCTTGAAGTCAACAGAGAAAGCGTTTTTCCAAAATTGTAGTTGCCACAATGTTATATTAGTTTCCGGTGTACAACTGAGAAAGTTCTTAACCCATGGATCATCTCTTTCTCTCCTTCTTCTCCCAAGCCTCTTTGACATTTGTATTCCCTTTTGTTAGCCCACCACCCCAACCCCACCCCAGTCTCCTGGAACTGCACTGCTTTCCACGATGTAGATATTCCCACTATGGCCCATTTCAAGCCACCAGGATGATGGCACTGAACACAGGGCTGGGAAGAGACCCACACAGAGGTCTTGTGAGCAGAGCAGTTCTTGCGCCTCCAAGTTCAGGCTGTGTGGGGCCTCCGAGAGAGGCAGGGTTTGAGGCCCTGAGGCAGTGGGGTGAGACCTGCCTATCTTGGCCTGCCTTCTCTCTGCTCTTAGCATATCCTCCCTGCTCCATTTCAGGGGCTGTGTGGCCAAGAGCATAGGGGCAGAACGGGAAGGAGGAAATAAAACCTGACCCGGTCATCTCAGGTCCTAGCATCTTCCCCCAAGTGCTGGGGGAAGGTGCTCTCAGGTGCAATGCTCTGACGCTTGTCACCGTCACACTCACATGGCTGTTCCTTGCTGCAGACTGAGCCTGCAGCGGCTCTATCTCAGGAATGCTCAGTGTCTCTGCCTTCTTCTGAACAGGAGCCCCTCCTCGGGGAAGTCTGGTGGGGGGTGGTGGTGGATGGAGGATCTGGGTGGGGGAGAGCAATCAATTCCCTCCTCCAGACTGGGCTCATGAAATCAGCTACTGAGTAACTCCTGGGTGGTGAGCCCAGAAGAAGAGAGAATCAGGGCAGAGCTTTAACCGAGTTCCAGAAGGCCTGGCTTGGGGGGTGTTCCTTGGATGAACATCAGCGAGTCCTGGTAAATGTCTCCTTAGGGAGAATTAGCCTGCCTAACCAGAGAGCAGAGGCTTCTCCTTTCCAAAGCCTGGGGCTCTGGGCTCAGGGAGGAACGAGGGCAGGGGGGTGGGTAGAAGGAGAATGAGCTAGTGCAGTGGTTCTCAGCTGAGGGCGATTTCCCCCCTCCATAAGACATTTGGCCACGTCTGGGGACATTCTGGGTTGTCACAGGTAGGCAGGGGGCCGCTACTGGCATCTCGTGGGTAGAAGCCAGGGCTACTGCTGAACATCCCACATTGCACAAGCCACACGCCAGCCCCCCTCCCAGAGCCACCCGGCTCCAAGTGTTACTGATGCCCGCACTGAGGAAACTTGCACGTGAGCAGAGGCTGATCTGATGGGCAGAACGCCCTCTCCTTACAGAACATGGTTGACACTGAGGGGAAGTCATGCTCCCCATGTGTTGAAGGAGGGAGGGAGGGAGAAAGTGAAGAAGTGGGGGACCTTCAGCCCCCTATACACAGCTCAGCCCAGGGAGAGGTTCTCCAGGCTGGTGTTGGAAAGAGGCTTCCTGTCTTCCCAGGGGAAGGGAAAGCCCAGGGTAGGTGGGCAAGAACCTGGATGGGAAGCTGTGAGGGGCTGGATGCCTTTTTGGCTATTAAGATGCAATCTCTGTTCCCATGCACTACTTACGCACACATCCATGTCCTTCCTCCCAAATCTCCACCATGCACTGTGCAGTTCTCTCCCCAGCACTTCCTGAGTGGCTGTGTTTTATTCATCCTTGTATCCCCAGCACCTGGCTTTGGCAACCGAACACCCAAGATGTTTCGGGCACTGTTTGTTGATAGAATGGGCAGATGCATGATTTCAGTAGATATCATATTAGCAGCTCCCACGTTTCTGTCTAGACAGTTGTCTTCCTTGGGGGAACCACCCTTTCCCTGTCTTTATGGCCCTGATGGGATTGGGGCCCCTTCAAGTACTCTGTAGAGGGAGAGTCTCTCCGCCATTTCCATGGGTGCCACAGGGCTGGAGGTGAGGGGCTGCCAGCAATCATCTTTCCCACATGTGGAGAAAGCCCACATGGGAATAAAGCCACACCCCAAGGGAAGAGAACTGGAGGTGGAGCAAAGACATCTTTTGAGTCCCTGGATCCAACCATGTCTGAAGCCATCCTGTCTTTGAACTTCCCAGTTTTTGCTTTGAGTTGGGGTTCTGTCACCTCGCATCTCTAGTCTCCGGATTAATCTAGTGATGCCACCTGAGGGCAGAGCCAGGCAGTAGTCATGGTCTCCATCTCCTCTAGCTCATGTAGTTGACTTACAGACACCCGGCAGACTGCTTCTGGCCAGGGGCCATGGCTTCGAATAAAACTGCCTGTATTTGGCTGAGATAGCATGAAGATAAGGGGCTGTGGAGGGCAGTGGCTTGGGATTGGAACTAATGGGTAGGAGACTGGGAACAGGAGGACTTCCGGCCACCTGGGAGGGGCCTGTTGTATTGTGTAGCCTCTGGTCCCTTCAGCTCCCCAAGCTCCTCACGGTCTCTCAGGGGGTGGTGAAGTTCAAATACAATTAATTTGGGCAAACGGGTTTATGAAGGCATCAGTACAAGGGGATCGCTTTCACTGACACTGGAACTGGTTCAGAGGGAGAAGGAGACCAGGGTGGGGAGCCACTGAAAGGATACAGAGAAGCAAGGGGGAGGGGGAGAGGATGAAGGGGATGCTTCATGCAGGTGGCCACCTCCACAGAACACTAAAGACAGGTGGGGACGGGCAAGAGGAGATTCCGTTCTGTTTTCCCCAGGCCTGGGGACCTTGGACGCCAGGCAGGGCTGTGGAGCTGGCTTAGGTGCTAGGTGGTCACCTCCTATCTCCGTTACCCTCATAACTGAGAACCCAGATAAAGGACCCAAGCCAGGCATTCCTAGTTCCTCTCTGGCAGGATGGCCGCTGAAAGTTGTCCTGGGGGGTTGTGGGCCTCCCACCCTCAGGGTCTCCTAGCAGAGCAAGGCCCTTTTGCTTTATGCAGTGTATGTGGTGGGGGGGGGGGGGGGGGGAGGGCAGTGGAAGCTTGACTCCTTCATAGGTCAGGCTTCAGGACTGGGATGTGTGTGCAGCTAGTCTCAGGGCAGGGGGCCCAACTTCAGTCCTTACAGGCTGAGAATAATAGTCAGTGGTGATCAGCCAATAGCACCATGTGCTAGGTGCTAAATTGGGTGTTCATCACAACAATCCTGCGAGATGGCATTGCACCCATTTTGCAGGGGAGGAAACGGTCTTCAGAAGTGAAGAGCCCAGGCTTAGCTAGAAAGGAGAGCAATGGGATTTGAAGTGGAGTTTTTTTTTTTTTTTACTCTAAAGACCATAATTCAAAAATGTTCCGTTATTTTCCTTGAATAGTAGCTTACCATTCAATATGCACTTGTTAAGTGCAAGGCACTGCAGAGTGCTTTGCATATAAAACAGCCTGGACCAGCCAGGCGCCGCTCTCGGAAGATTTTATGGGGAAGGCCGCCATCTAGTGGCCAAACTGCAAGCCCAGCATTTACCAGGACGAAGTGATCAGGGGAAGGTGGGGCTTTGGGAAACAGGTGAAGTCAGTGGGGGAGAGATCCCAGCTGGTGCAGCCTTGGTTTGGGAGGGCTGCTCCGCAGACAGAGTGCCTGGTCTGGGCATCGGAGGAGGTTCAGGCTGCCCAGCTGCCTCAAGATGGAAGGGGGGACTTGGGTGTGGGTGTGGTAGACCAGAACTATCCTGGAAAGTCTCACCTTGAGCCCCTCAGAGGATTCCTGAAGGCAAGCCTCAGCTAGACTCTCCTTAAACCCTTCTCCCAAGGTGGTGTGTCCTTTTACCAGAGTGAGGTGGGGAGCAGGGACGTTGGTGTATCTGAGGCTTTCTGTGCAGAGTGGCCCCGTGATCCCGCCCTTGGTGTTCTACCTTGTACAGACACTGTCCCCACCTCTGAGGGAGTTCTACAACGTCGTCCTCATTTCTGGAATGGGTGTCCTGAGGAGCTCTCCTCTGTCCTCACCCTGTCACCCCAGTTCAGGCCCTCATCTGGGCTGGTACATTCGGGCAGGGCAATCTCCCAGGTTCTGCTGTTTGCCCCCCCTTTCCTCCCCACTTTGCTAATTGAAGGATTTCCTAGTCATGGAGGACCCGCGTAGCCCCCCTCATGCCCTGCAGGAGAATGTCCAGTTTCCTGGCCTGATTTTCATTTCTGCCTCATTCTCCCTGACACGCCCCATCCCAGGCCATGCATCTCCTGTTGGGCGCTGACCGGGTGCTTCTCAGTCCCGGCTGCACATTCTCATCACCTGGAGAGCTTCGAAGCCTACCCTTGCCCAGAACCCGGGACCTGGAGGTCGTGGGTGTGTTTAGAAAGCCCCCAGGTGATTCTAATACGTTGCCAGGGGGCTCATGTGTAACCACTGTTCCAGGCTTTCTGAACTTCTCCCCAGCGGACTTGCATTTTTTCTTCTCCCTCCCACATGTAGCACACTTTCCTCAGTCCAGACTGTCTTCTTCTAGCTTTTCTAACTGGCATTCTCTCAACTGGGAAGGCTCAGCACAAATGCTCGTGGAGAGAACCTGCAGTCTTCTCCTCTGGGCTTCACATTTTGTACATCACTTCTATGTACCCTTAAGCTCGTGTTGTCCCATTGATTGGCTTGTTTCTCCTCACACCTTAGACAGTGAGATCTTGACCATGATGGACTTATCTTTGTATGCCCAGCTTCTGACAGTGCCAGGGACAAAATTGTGCTTGGTGATGGAATGTTGGTGGATGTCCCAATGGGTGTCCTGCTCAGAGAGCCAGTCTTCATCTGGCTGAGACCTTCAGCCTCCAGATGTCAACCTTTCTGAAGAGCCCTTGAGGCTGTGAGCCAGGGTCTCACACTGGGAGTACCTGTTCATGTTCCCTAGGCCTGGGAGAGGGGAGGCGGCCGCACGGAGTGGGATTTGAGGGAAGGGCCTCCTCCCTCCTCCCAACCCCTGCATAAAAATCTCTCCCATATGACGGATGGCTCAGTCCTCAATTTCCATGCTTAGAAAACCTGTGCTTGGAGCAAAGATTTAAAAATAATAAAAACCAACATTTCCCAAGGACTTAGCATATGTTAGTGATACATGCAATATGCCATTTAATCATCATAGCAGCCTTGTGTTCACCTGTCCTCACGTACAGGTGAGGAAACGGAGGCTCTTGGACATTGAGTTACATATGAAAAACTGCTTGGGCTCACCAATACCCAGTCTCCTCCTCCTCTAAGGGTCATAGATGACATTTTTCTAGTCTCCTTTGCAGTAGGTGGGTCCATGGATATAGGAGAGTGGAGGTGGGGGGCTAGGCATCTTTGTCAGGTTGTGGTCCATTAAAAATAAAATAGTCACACACATGATCTTGGATCTTTCTCCCTCAACCAGTTCAGTGGAAAGGATGTCAAAATTCTGAGGACCTAGAAGACTGAGCCACAAGATGAAAGGAGGCTGGGGCTCTGAGTGATGGCATGGAGCAGAGCCATTCCCATCCCTGATCCACAGAGGACAGCTATATGAGTAAGAATTCAAGTTTTCTGTGTTAACTTATGTTGGGTTTCTCTCTTACAGCAGCTATTGCTATGTACCCAACTTGATACATATAACCATCTCTAGCTCCCATGTTTAGTGAGTGGTCCAGTTAGGATTTGTTTCCAGGCAGGCTGACTTCAGAGTACACAACTTGATCCTCTGCACTGCCTTTCCAGAGTTCTGTAACAAGGTGCAAATACCCTGGGAGACGTCAGGCATTCTGTCCTGTCATTCTAGGACTAGCCTGAGGAAAGGCAGGAGAGGATCTTTACCCAAGGCTGTCTCCCCCTCCCATGTTATGGGTTCGTGTGTGTGTGTGTGTGTGTGTGTATTGTGAGGGGTTGGACTGGGCTGGGTGTAGTAGGAAACTCATGAATAATTCAGAGATGGTTGGCATGCAAGAGGAGAGTTTCAGGCTCTAGTGCATTTCTGGTGACATGGGATTCCCTGTGCACCACACTCCGTGCCCACCCCTTTGGGTCTACTTGGCACCTAAGAGTCTGGTTGGGGCAGAGGAGCTCTGGGTTGAGCGAGCTCCCCACTGGCTTCTTGCTTGTGATGAACTCTGTCACGGTTGGTCCCACTGGCTGCTTCTACCCAGGGAGACACAACACAGTGGCTAACCCCTTTGTAGCTCCCACCGAACCAGGATTCAGGCTGGCCCCGTGACCAGCTGGAGGCTGTTCTGAGAGTGCGTATCCAAGGGGTCCTAACACCAGTGGGATTAAACAAGGCAGGTGGCAGCTGGACCAGAGGAACGGTCTCCTGCCTCCCCCGCGAAGGGGGATGGACCAAACTCACTGCACTTGGCGAAGGTGTTTGTATATGCTTCCCTCTCTGAAACATTTTTGTTCTCCTGTTTGCTTTACTAAATCATAGCTCGCTCTGCCGCTGATGCTAACAGGGCCCATGAGACCTGACACCTGGTGTAAAGTAGGCTAGCCTGCCTGGCCCGTCTCTCCCTATCCTCCCACCTGGGGAAGCGACCCCTGGCCTGGCTGCATGACTGGGAGGGCAGCAGCGGCTCGGAGCGCTGGGGGGGGTCTCAATGCTGTGCTAGCTAGACTTCCTGGGGGGGCGTCTGAAATCAGCCACAGCTGGGCTTGAGTCTGATTCCACCACTTAGCAGCACGGGGGCAGTTACAGTCTCCTCACCTGCGAAGTGAATGCTATGAGGAGCTCGTCCTTCTAACCTAGCCACACAATTCACTTCCACTCCCTGCTGTAGTCCCAAACGCCTCCATCTCAGGCCAGTGGCCACCAGCCTGCTCTGTCGTCTCACGCAGTCGACCACGTCAGCTCCTCTGCCTGTTCTCCGCGCTGCATCCAGAGCACTGGTTTATGAAATTAAAACAGACTCCCTCTCGTTTAATTAAAACAAAAAAAAAAGAGAGCGAGAAAGAACCCCCCACTCTTTAATCTGTGCATCTTCTGATTCCTGCCAACCTCTTCTGTGTTCCAGCCTGGCTCACCACAGGCCCTTTGCATATGCCGGTGCCCTGGGTCCAGAATGCATTCCTCTCTCTTCACCAGATCAATGCTTACTTTCAGACCCCAGCAACTTCTGGGCCATTCTCAGTCTAGGTGACCTCTCCAGTTAGGTGCTTCCCTGGCTTTAGATATCTTTCTAAAAAAATTTTTAAATTTTCAGTTTTTTTAAGTTATTTTTTTCATAGCTTTATACAGCCTCTTGACGCTTAACACCCCTGCCATTTTCACTACTTAGTGTAATGCTTTGATTATTGTTTGTCTACTTTCCTGACCCAAGTTTCAAGAGGCGAGGACCCAAGTTGATGTCTACCCACCTCCTCTATCCCCAGAACTTAGCACAGGACCTGGCACGTGACAAGCTTTCTGTAAAATGCTGCTGAATGAATGAAAGATGAGGATCAAATGAAAATGTTGCGTGCAGAGCACTTAGCACTGTTCTTGGCGTTAGTAAGCATCAGTGAATACTAGCTATTGATGATAATACTACTCTAACTTTGGGCTTGATGGAAAAAACTTGTCCAAGTCATAAGTGTTCTCCTTACTTGGGTTGCCCCAAGTGTGCAAGTTTGGGGGAAAATGCATCTGGAAGAAAATATAGACATACACAGATACATGCATGCCTCCCAGTGTGGCGAGAGTGTTTGCCCTCACTTCCTCCCAGCACTTCCCAGAAGTAGAACGTGGCCTCAGGGAGAAGCCCGGCTGTTCCTTGAGGGCTGGAGGGACCCATCCATGCATGGGTGGGTGTGAGGCTCCTCATTGCCCCCCAGCCCCAGGTCCAGACTTCCTCTCACCTCTGTTCCACGCAGAGAGGAGGCTGCAGGTGTAGGTAGAGATCACTCTAACATGTAGAGCAGTTTGGGGAGCACTGAGCTGCCTCTAACAAAAGCTCCTCCCAAAGTTCGAAATACCAGCCTGTGCATCTCGGCAGCCCCCCCATTCCTCCGGCAGTCTCTACCTTTTCCTCACCGCAAAGCATTTCCACAGAAGACCAGTGTCCACAGGAGTTTTAGAGACTTTATTTATGTATAAACAATTTAAACACTTTGCCATAAATTATCTTTGCCTGTCCCTAGTCTTTGCTTAGCAGCAAATTAAAATTAATATAAAAACTCGATGAACAATTCATACATGTATATTACAAAAAAGTTCCTGTACCAAAGTTCTTATTAGACTTTTTTTTTTTTTGGATTTTTTTTTTGTTTTTGTGGGTTTTTTTTTAAATTTTTTTATTTTCTCTCTTCGTGGTGACTGTCATGTGATTGTCTCAGTTTCTGGACCAAACAAACACACTAATAATTTTAAATCTGAAACAGTGATTGTGCCTTGAGGCTTATGTATGTACAGGGTGATCTGAAGTGGTGCCCGTTAGCAAAAGAGTGTTGTCACAATGCCACATCCCTACAGCCACTGATACCCACGAACTACGGAATCTAAACAGACTACACCCTGTAACTGCGTATTACTGTCCACAATGGAATCTTCAAAGACAAAAGAGTATGAAATTTATCTGCAGTGATTATAGCCACCATTTTGAATTAAATTTTACACTCTGCGCTCAAATAAATTAGCTCAGGCCGGACTAAGTTGGGACCTGAGAGTTAAGTGCTGAACGGTATTATTTCGCTTTAATTTTTGATGTTTCCTTTTTTGTGTGTGTTTTTAGGTTTTTTTTTTTTTTCTTTAAAAAGTATTTCCAGTGCTCACTCTTTCACTTTTATCCCCCCCCTCCCCGGTCGCTACACACAAATCACCCCCAAAGTCGTGTTTTAAATGCACCTGTATTTGTTTAAACGAAAACGTCTGTAGTATTTGTCCAACGAGCAGTCTGATTCGGTTTCCTCAGCTGGTCTGTGACGCCGGCCCTGTGGGATGTCTCTGCGTCGCTCACGTGTGGATGAGTGAGGTAATAGAATATGAGGCCTTCTCGTCTTCACGTCTTTGTTTTTCGGTCAGTGTGTATGTTTTGCTTTTCGTTTTTTGTGTTTTGTATTTTGTTGTGTTTTTCTGTTCTTCTGTTCCTTTTAGACATTTTGCGTCTGTTTTGTTTTGTTTTGTTATTTTTCTGTGTAGACCCAGAACAAGTGGGTCATATTTTAGGGGAACTTGGAACATTTTGTGTGTTTGTTCATTCATTCGTTTGTTTTGTTTTCCTCAGAATTTTCAGCCAGGCTTTAGTCTACTTCAGGTTGTGGGACTTCTCGCTTGGACAGTAGCATTTGAACTCAAAAAATGTGAGCTTTCTTGCCACTTGGTATCCTGAAGCAGCCCGGCCTCAGTGCCCCTGGTAGGTCTTCATCTCCTTAGGAGAGGAGATAACAGTTACTCCCGCTGAGCCATCCAGACAAGGAATGGCAGCAGATTATTTTGTTACCTCTTTCCCATCTCATTCTGTCTTAAAAACTGGATGTTGCTGCTACTGTCTGCAAGCTCTGGGTATTGCTCTACAGGAAGCACATAATATCCCTCATAACCTTGCACGCGTCCCGCGCTCAGGAGCTGCTGCTTCTCGCCCTCAGTCCACAGGCGGCTTCCCTCTCTCCCGTCCCTGGCTTTCTGCTGCTCCTTGGCCCAGGCGGTGCCCAGGGCCCTCTGTCTCGCCTGGTCCAGGACGCGGGCCTTCTCTTCATCCAGGGTGTCGGGGGTGAGGCCGTAGCGGATGCTGAGCAGCAGCGTGGAGTACTGGAATTCAATGTTGGTGAACCTTCGAGTCCTGCCGTTGACCAGCAGTGTGGGCTGCGACACGGTCACGTTCACCCCACTCTCCAGCACCTTGCGGCCGATTGTGGTGCCCAGCGTGGCCAGGTCGCCGTCGGCTGAGCCGATCTTCACGAAGTAGTGGGTGTCCTTGCCCTCGATGCTGTAGTGCATCTTGTCCAGGTAGTAGGCGTTGTTCAGCACGGAGGCCACCTTGCGGCTGTCCTCGCTGGCGATGCTGGACACGCCGGTGGTCACTTGCCCTTCTTTGATGGCGAACATGATGCCTTTGCCGATGATGGGTGTGGTGGTGGCAAACCAGTGGCCTGCTTTCTCTCGGATGTTGGCATGGAGCTTTTTGGAGATGACCTGCCCTTCCAGAGCCATGAAGGCCTGATTATGCCTCTCTGTTGTGTGCTGGACACCTGTAATGAGCTGTGGGCAGAAGAAAACACAGAAGGCTAAGATGATGGCCTGGCAGCCCTTTGCATGGGCCGAGAAGCTCATTAAAAAAGGGTCCGCAAGGGAAATGCTTGGACTCCCTACAAGAACTAGTCTTCTGTCTGTAATGACACGAGCTAATACAGTCCTACCTTTTGAAACTAGCCCAGGCTGGCTGGTTCCCAGTGCTCTGATGGTGTGGCCTGTCTCCTTGTAACCATGACCCTGACTAAAAAGACGGTGCGGAGGTTTGCCACCTTGCTGACATCCATACCTCGTCCTACCCACTTACCACGTGTCTCTGTTATTGGAGAAGAGAGAGTCACTCTGCTCTCGGATGGTTTGGCAGCTGCCTTGCACACTTCAGACCCAGGAATATCCTGACTTAAAGGGCAGGGGGTTCCTTTGAGAAGCTATAAACCCTGCTGTTGTGACCTAGATGTTTTTCAAGGCCAATGCCCTGGGTATTCATTAACTTCCTTGGGTTAAGACCTTGCGACTTAAAGCATGGCTAACAGCAGAGAAATCGCCAGGACCTGCCTTGTTAGAAAAGCAGAATCTCAGGTCTCACTCCGGACCTACTGAGTCAGAAGCTGCATCTTATTAGGACACACCCTAGGTGGTTTGTGTGCATATTAATGTTTGAGAAGCACCAGACTAAGAGGTTTTGGCATCGTGGGCTGGAGGGAATATCCCCGGGCTTTGAGTCATTTGCTTTGGATCTTTGCTCTGGTTCTGCAGAGGGACGAAATCACCATTATCTCCTTGGCCTTGAACTCTCTACTCACAAATTACAACTCATCTCAATTGGTGGTTGGGGGACAGACCGGGATAATGGAAGAGGCTGTGTTTGGGAGGTAACGGCACTTAGATAAATGAGAGAAATGATGGCTATTCATCCACTGAGTGGTCCCCGCAGGGCAGAACTGAGAGAACGTTGTTCTCAATTACCCACCAGCTCCTCCTTGTCTCTCTCTAGTTATACAGTGTGGATGATTATTCAGAGCAGCTGAGACCTTTTAGACTTTTACGTTGCCGGGCGCTGTCCTGTAACGGGTTATCTGAACACCGACGCCCACCCCTCCTGTTGGACTGTGCCGGACGTCTCAGCAGCACCCAAATAGAAACTGACCACCTCTCGGTCATCGCTGCAAGACCCAAACACAAATTATGTTCTGAAAACTTAATCTGTGTACATTTGGGCTATAAAATGATGAGGTTTTATGTCAGGCATAAAAATATTCTTTAATGGGATAGAAACTGCAAACCACCGTTATATTACGTCCTATAAAAGCCAAAAGGGTTGTAATCTTATAGGCAGTGCAGATGGTAGGTTGCTGCTAGATTTCTCTGTGCTGTTGTTAATCAAGGAGTGACTCAAGGGTATATACTGAACAGATAATGATACCACAATTAAGGTAATAATTGAGGTTGGGAAGAAATATGTGCTGTGTCAGACAGGTGACAGCACTGACATTTGCTTTCCTGGGAAGTCACAATGTTTCATGCACCTTTTTATACCCAGCTCCGATGTTTGCCTCTTCTACTGACATTCCTTTGGCTCCCATGCGGTTCCATTTGCAAAAGGGAATGAGGACATATAATGTATTATTTAAAAAAAAAAAAAAGGGAATGAGGACAATCATTCAGATTCTTGGCAGGAACCTCTGCTTACCTGTCCATTCTCACTGGCTTGACTCTCTGACAATTCATAGGGAGGAGGCACGAAATACATTTTGGCTCTTGGGAAGCCAGGAATTATGTTGCTAAGCTGAAATCCAAACATCACAAGCCAGCTTTTCACATCTAGGGTGGAAACAAAAATAAAGATTTCTGAATAGAAATGGGTGGAAAGCAGTTGAAGATCTTGGAGAGAGAAAACAAAATGGGTGGTTGGGTGTGGAGTCCAGCAAGGGAGAGAGGCGAGAGCTTGTGAGGGTCTCCTGGTCCAGACCCAGAGTCGCTTTACATGGGTCCTGGGAAGGATGTCCTTCCAACCTTGGTCACTTGATAACCCCGTGCGGTGATTGAGGGGGCCAGTGCTGAAGTAAGATCTAGTTTCGATTCCTCTTACTGTGTGACCTTGGGTAAGTTCCTGCCCCTCTCTAAACTTTTGGTTCCTCAGATGTGAATTGGGATAATAACTGTACCAATGTTGGGTTGTTGTGAAAGTAGGAGAAATCCTTGTCACCGTGCCTGGCACATAGATGGCTCAGTGAATAGGAACTCCTTCATTTGGCAAGTATTTAAAGGAACATTTGTTATAGGCCAGTTGATGTGTTTGGAAGCTGGAGGTACAATGATCAACTAGATGGATAAGGGATGATTATTAACACTGTGCAGACATTGGCAGGGGTGGGGGACTGCACTGAGGCTCGCTCATTATGGAGAGGGGGTTCCAAAAGTATGTGGAAGGCACAAAGTCTTCTGGCTTCTGAGACCCTTTTCCTGGATGCCCACTCTTCAAAGAGAGGCTAGAGAGCGCTCTCGTGTGTTCAGAGTAAGACTTACCCTGCCAGGGTCATGGCTGAGTCCCTTGCTCCCCTCCTCCCTAGGCTCTTCAATCCATCCTAAGCTTCTTGTCCCTATTCCTCAACATCTTGGTCTCTTTTCTTACCTAGCACATGTCCATGGCCAATCATTAGAATCATCCCTTGTATATATTCTCAGATCCTGTGTCCCTTTCTCACTTTATCACACTTGCTTGGTGAAATCACAATTTTGGTTAAATCCATGTATTTGCCCATGCCTTCTTTGTACCTGTGCAGCTGAATGTAGCTGGAGAAACAAACATAACTAACGTAATGTAGTTACGTAGTTACATAGTTACGGAGAAATGTAATGTAACTAACAAACTGACTGGTGTCCCTTCAAATTCCTGACTGTGAACCCCAGTTGTGCCTTCCTGCTGCCTGACATTGTTCCCTTCCTTCATTAGTCATTCTCCTATTCTGCTGGGTGATGTTACATCTTCTTCTCTCTCCTAAAACCGTCAACATCTGCTTTCCCTTTTCCCTAGAGCAGCTGACCTTGTTTTCTATTCTGAAAAAACCCAGTGCAGCCAGAGGGGAGTTCCCCTAAACTCTCATCACATTTACTGGCCTTCCAGCATCTGTATCCATATTTCCTGCTGCCTTCTATTTACTCTAGATGAGCTGCTGAAGTCAGTCCTCCACGTGTGCAGTAGGTAGCATCTTTTCTTACGCACCCAAGGACATCCCTCCATCAACTCTCCCCCGTGGCATCAAATTAC
This sequence comes from Mirounga leonina, assembly GCF_011800145.1. NCBI lineage: Eukaryota > Metazoa > Chordata > Mammalia > Carnivora > Phocidae > Mirounga > Mirounga leonina. Next base: position 12,859,116 of record NW_023270231.1, on the reverse strand, counting down.
TCCATTTCTCAATGGATCAACCCTGTCAGCATACAAACATGCTACCAAATGTCCGCTTTAAAAAGAAATCTCTTTCATGTCCCTTCTTCTCCCATTTGCTACCATCCATTTCTCTCACGCTCCTTGACAAAAACTTCTCAGGATCAAATAACTCTCTGTGCTCCTTGTCTCCCATTCTCCTTTGAATCAGGCTTTGTTCCTAACTACTCCACTGAAGCAACTCTTGTCAAGGTCATGAATGACCTCCATGTTGCTGAGTCTGATGCTACTTGACAAGTTGAATGCTCCTTTCTTTTTTTCTTGGCTCTCTGGACAACACATTCACTTGTTTGTCCTTCTCCTACCTTGGTAGCCACTCCTTGTCCCTTTTTGGTTCCTCCTCATCTGCCTCCTGATCTCTTTAATGTTGGAATGCCCTAGACTCAGTCTGTGAACTTCTCCACTCTATCTACTCTCACAAACATGGTGATCTGATCCATCCTTAGGGCCCTATATACCATCTACATACTTATGCTGACTCCAAAACTTATATCTCCATCCTGGACCTCTCCTTGAACTCCAAACTACTCTATCTAATTATATTTCAAACTTTTGTCCAAAACTGGACTCCTGCTCTTCCTCTCCAAACCTGTCCCATCCATAGACTTTTCCATCCCAGATAATGGCCACTCCATCCTTCTAGCCACCATCCTTGCCCCCTTTCTTTTCCTTACTCTCCACATCTAAATCCATTGATAAATCCTTTACTTTCTTTTAAATTGAGGTAAAATTCACATAACATAAAATTCATCATTTTAACCATTTTAAAGTGCACAATTCAGTGGCTTCTAGTACATTCACAATGTTGTACAACCATCATTACTATTTAATTCTAGAACATTTTCATCACTCCAAAAAGAAGCCTTACACCAATTAGCAGTCTTCTGCATTGTCCTTTCTCCTCAGTCCCTGATAACCACCAAACTGCTTTCTATCTCTGGATTTGCCTATTCTGGACATTTCTTATAAACACAATCATACAATATGTGTCCTTCTGTGTCTGGTTTCTTTCACTTATCATAATGTATTCAAGGCTCATCTATATTGTAGCACATATCAGTAGAGTTCATTTCTTTTCATGGCCAAATAATCCATTGTTTGGGTATACCACATTTTGTTGATCTATTCATCAGTTAATGGGTATCTGGTTGTTTTTATTTATTTATTTATTTATTTATTTATTTATTTATTTATTTATTTATTTATTTA
>NW_023270231.1:12597712-12857858 GCF_011800145.1 Mirounga leonina | reverse complement strand
TTATTTATTTATTTATTTATTTATTTATTTATTTATTTATTTATTTACTATTATGAATAATGCTGCTATGAATATTTGTGTACTGATTTTTGTTTGAAAACCTGTTTTCAGTTCTCTTGCTTCTATACATACTTAGGTGTGAAATTGCTGAGTCATATAGTTAAATCCTTTATTTTTACTTTTAAAATAGATCCAGAATCTGTGTCCACTTGTCATCACTTCACCACCTCGATCCTGGCCCATCATCCTTCACCTGGACTTCTCTCTCTCTTTTTTTTTTAAAGATTTTATTTATTTGACAGAGGCATAGCGAGAGAGGGAACACAAGCAGGGGGAGTGGGAGAGGGAGAAGCAGGCTTCCCGCTGAGCAGGGAGCCTGATACTGGATTGAATCCCAGGGTCCTGTGGGATCATGACCTGAGCCGAAGGCAGACACTTAACAACTGAGCCACCCAGGCGCCTCTTCACCTGGACTTTTAACTGGCTCCCTGCTTCCACCTTTCTGCCCCAATACCTTATAAGCATAACAGCCAGAATGAGCTTTTAAACCTGGAGCAGACTATGCCATTCCTCTGCTCAGAACACCCAGGGAGCCCCCATTTTTCTCAGTGAAGAAGCCAAAGTCTTTCTACTGGTCTATAAGGACACTCACCTGTTATCTGTCTGACCTCATGTTCTCTTGCTCTCTCCCTTTATTTTTTGAACATGCCAGGCACATTCATCTTGGGGCCTTTGCACTGACAAGCTCCTCTGCCCAGAGTGTACTTCCCTAAAAGTATTTTTTGGCTCTCTCACCTCTTTCAAGTCTTGTTCAGATGTTGCCTCTTGAATAAGGCAAACTCAACCACCACATTTAAAACCCGCTCCCCTTCTCCACCTCCGGCAATCCCAAGTCCCCTTATTCTGTTCATCCTCCAGCCCCTGCCCCCCAAGGAATCACATTCTAACATGCTGTATCATTTGTGTATTTATTGTTTACTGTCTGTCTCCCTCACTGAGAATGTGAGTTCCATTAAGGCAGGGAGTTAAAAATTTTGCTTTATCCACTGATGTCCTCCCAGGTCCTATGATAATGCCCGACACAAAATAGGTGCTTGATAGTATACATGGAATGAATGAATGAAAGAACACTGAATATATGTGGCAAAAGCTACCCTGAGTACTGTAACAGAGGAACTAATGGTGCCTGAGAGAACGCTTCTGGACAGGTTAAGTAAGGTATAACTACCTCCTGCCCTGGGACTGCTGTGAGGAGTTTAATGTTGACTTTGCTACTAAACACGTAGGCATAAAAGAACCTTCTGATGAGAGGGAATCTGGGATCCACAATCCATCCATTGTCCTTGGCCACAGACTAGTTCCTTCAATAACTTGGGCTATTACTAATACGTGTAGTTACTATGGAAGAGTCATTTAAGAATACAGGTTTGCAGGCGCCTGGGTGGCTCAGTTGGTTAAGCGACTGCCTTCGGCTCAGGTCATGATCCTGGAGTCCCGGGATCGAGTCCCGCATCGGGCTCCCTGCTCGGCGGGGAGTCTGCTTCTGCCTCTGACCCTCCTCCCTCCCATGCTCTCTGTCTCTCATTCTCTCTTTCTCAAATAAATAAAATCTTAAAACAAAAAAAGAATACAGGTTTGCAATTGCCTTGTGTCTCCATCTAGCAGACAGAAGCCTGGCTCTAATCCAGCAATGATCATATATTTACAGAGCACCTATTCTGTGCAAGGTAGGTGCTGGCTGCTGTAGAGGATGGATCTCCCAACTTTGGATATTCATGGTCACTCATCACGATTGTTTTGCCATATCCAGGTATCACCTGTAGTAGTACTGATTTACTGATTAAAAAGATAAATTTGCCTGCTCCACTTAAGTCCATTTCAAAAAAGAAACTTCATGTTACTACCATAAATGGGAAAGCAGACTCACTTGATGCAAACAGAAAATAACTATAAAATTAAAACAAAGAAAACAAAGCAATGCAATTAAATTACAGCATGATTTTTGTTACCTGCTACTGAGGGGGTCTCAGACCTACTCTCTTTGTTAAAAGGGGAGATTGGAAGTGTTAATGAGGTATGAAGTACATACCAGCATCAGGTGGAGACTTTCTCTTTGAGTTGGAAGAATAAAAAGCATTAAAGAGGCAAACTTTCCCCATCTGTGTTCCCATTTTATTTATTAACCTCATCTGTACACCATATAAAATCATCCCATCTTTCATCAGGGATATGTAGGATATGTGGGGAATTCCAAGAAAGACAAGAGAGATCTTGCCCTCCAAGACTCTCCCCATCCCTATCTTTTCACTGCTGGGATCCCTCCCTCGTACTCAGGAGGTGATGCTGAGAACCCCCTGTCTTTGAGACTGGACATTTTAATGGCTGCTTCCATGAAGGCTGATAGCGCATGTCCTCTACCTTCTTTTCTTTTCCTTAAAGTTTCTAACTTGGCTTAGTTTCTGAGTCTAAACCTATTCTGGAATGTTTATTCAAGTTGCTCATCTCCTCCATTCTGCAGAAAGCACTTCTGGCACCACACAAATACCCCTCTTCCTTTTTGAAGTAATTAGTGTTTTCTGGGGACAGGCTCCCTACACAGTCTGTAGGGAGTGAGCCTTTGGGGCAGGAGCTGATGAGGTGGCCCCTCCTAATGGCTCATTACTCTTTGCCTCTCATGTTCTTCAGGGCATGTGATGATGTTGTGGCCGCCGAGCATACTCTCCATCTCCAAAAATGCTGTCAGAACAGCATCTTCGGTGTTAAGTGTAGATCTGAGAAGAGGGTTAATGTGAGAAGGACGTTGTACCTTCTTCTTCACTTAGGGAAATTCAATTCCATAAAATCCCACTATGCTCACATGTGCCTGGAGTTCGTAAGCCCAAAGACCCGCTGGGGAGAAGGGGTGGGGAGAAAATACAAGTCATTGCAGATGATTTCTAGGACGTTTGCTTAATTCGCATTTGTCTGGGGTGTCAGGTTTGCCAAAGCAGTGCTGCTTAGACCAGAATTTGGATCCATTTCGGGGTGGATTTGGAGACCCCTCCCCACGTTCCTCAGAAAATAATGCAGAGGTGGTATCTCCACTCTTCATCTATGACCTCTGCATGTCCAAGTCCATGGATGCTTATAAGTAACAAAATGCATCCCTACCATTTATTAGCCTTAACACCATGCTAGGCACCTTACACAGCAGGCCTCATTTACTTTTTACAGCCCCATGGGGTGAGCGCTATGATTACCACCATTTTGCTGAGGAAGAAACGAAGCCTCAGAAAGTTTGAGGTATCATCCAAGTGACACAGCAAATGATTAGCAAGGCTAACATTGAGGTCTTGAGATGTACTCAGGTTCTAACATCAGGATGAACGGGCCTGAATTACAGGCCAGGCTTGGGGCTGGGAATGGGTCCCGCATTTGTCTGGGACTGAGGAGTTTCCTGTGATGCCAGAGCTGGAAAAGACTGAGCCCCTGCAGGTTGTGGGGGGAGGGAGTCTGCCTCCCAGTCTGTTTTTCTACATCCTTTCCTCTAATATCTGGTTATCACAGGTGTATCAATTGTCAATATATTACCTTAAAAAATACCGGTTGGGCAGGGTGCTGCTTTGGAGGCTGTGAGTGGGAAAGGAAGCACTTCTGGCCCTCCTTCACCATCTCCTGGTGGCTACACCTCTGCTCCAACCTGGGGGCCTCTGAACTCACAGGTACTCTATGCTGTTCTCCTTCGTGCTTGCATTCTCAGGAGGAAGCAGAACCTCCCCCAGCCTCAGCGGCTGCCTCTTGCATTCAGAAAGCTCTGTTTCCAAAACATCGATGATGTTTTTTTTGAGCACCAGTGAGAGAAGGTTCTGTTCTCTGCGTTCCTCCCGACTACATCTTAATTACTTCTGCTTAAATTGTGAGCGGCAAGTTCAACCACTCTGCTCGTCTCCTAAGTGGCAAATTAAGACTAATTTAGATGGGGTTTACAGATTAGCCAACATTCAAACAGCAGAGAATGATTTGGTGTTCTCTGCTAGGATCCTCTCTCCAGGGGGCAGCTCATGTTGAATGGGCAGCAGGTGTGGGCTTTTGCCTGGTCTGATGCTCTGCTCTGCCTGGGTCCTTCTTTCCCAGTTTTGACTGCTCACATCAGCCCTCTGCACGTGCTTCTCTAACACTACCTTTTATTTTAGACTCTTTCGAATGGTTTCTGGATTCAGTTTTGTTGGACTTAGTTCAACTTGATTTGATTCCCATTTATTGAGTCTCTGTGAAGCGCTGGAATGAGGAAAGTCATATTACTGTTCAGAAAATTCTGATAATTTTTTTTCCCCTTTGCAGGAGAACTAGGGAGGTCGCTGAGGGGGTCTGTGTGTTTGACTGCTCTGTGAATGATTTTGTTTGGACCTTTGCAGCCCTGGTATCCATTCAGCCTACTCTGAGGGCTTTCTTTTTCTTTGACTCTGGCTGACTCATCCCTAAGTTATCCAATGCCAAGCCGTGTTTTGGGAAGCACATTCTGGAGGGTGAAGGAATTCTCCCAAGGCTAAGATAGGCATGGTCTGCCTTCCCATTCACACTGTTTCCTATGTCTAGAACACTCTTCCTCTCCCTTCCTTGCTTCATAAAGGTCTCTGCTTTAAAGCTACCTCCTCAGAAAGTCCTCTGTGAGCACCCTAAATATAGGAGGTGCTTCCCATCACTCTCTGTCTAACCCCTTATCCTATTTTATCTACATAGCACTTATTGTTACCTGAAACTATGTACATACATATATGTGTGTACGTTTTCCTGAGAGGTCCTTTAATTTGCAAGTGCAGTGAACTGGGGGATAACAGTCATGCTAAGCCATGGAGAAGAGAGACCATGGCAGAATACCATGGCAGGGCCTCTCGATGAGGTGTGGTGGGAAGAACAGGAGGGAACTAGCTTGGTCATAGCTACTGGGCTTAAAAGGTACCAGCTGCTTCGGTTGTAGGGGAATGCTGGGTTCAACTTAAAAGGCTCTGGAACGTCAGGATGAGATATGGCATGGCCACAAGTTGATCTTTAAGGTCATCCTTCTGTAGCATGGGACATTGAGGGCAGCTCTGTGCTTGGCCAGCTGCTGCTTCCTTTCTTGAAGGTGGACAAGTGACTCTTGGTCACCTGAGGGTAGGGACCCTTTGGGTTTGATGTCTCCTTGGCTCATGGCCAAGAGCTGTGAGTTTCCTGGAGCTTGGGGGCCTTGGAGTTGGGTCCCTACTGTTGTTCCTCTACAATGCATGGACAGGTGGGATGACTCTGGCTTTCTTGCTGAAAGTTGGCCTCTGTATGCATGCATGCATCCATCCATCCTGATTTCCTTCTTTCCCTGAGAATAAGGACCTTATCTTCCTGTCCACTGCATCTCTAATACTTAGTATATGTTAGATATTATGAAAATATTCATCAAATGGGAGATTGGATGGATAGATGGATGGAGATATGTGGGTGAGGAAATGGATATTAGTCTATGTTAGATATTATGAAAATATTTGTTGAATGGGTTAATGGGTGGATAGATGGATGGAGATATATGGATGAGATAAGTGATAGGGACCCTTATTTTACCAATTTCTCACTTACCATGAGGCAGTAGATTATTTGCCCTCCTTGGCCCCTTGATCCATACCCTTCTCCAAGCTTCCTCTGTTCTTTTGACTCATAGTCTTTCTTTAGCCTTGAGCTCATTTTTGCCAATCAAGATCCCCTTCAATCTTTAGGCCCAGTTTGACACGGGACCCTCTGCACTATGTCACAATTTTCAAACTTGAAGTCATCCACACACAGATATATACACAACCCCCTTTGAGAGAAGGGTGTTTGTCTTGTTCATCATTTCTATCCTCAGAATCTAGCATAATGCCACTCTATAAATGTTTATTGAATAAATAACTGAACAGACACCTATATGGTAGCACAAACCTAATTCTGCTTTGCATTATCATTGACTGTTTATATCTTGCCAGCCTGCTTGGGAGGTCAGGAACTGGGGCTCAGTCATCTCATATCTATGCTAACTCAATGCTTCATTTGTAATGATAACGGTAATAGCATGAGCAGATACTCTTTTGTGAGCATCCACTGTCTAAGTGCTAGGCACTAAACTTTATCTGTATAAGTTCATTACTTCTCACGATTACTTTGTGGGATGGTTTTATTAGTACCTTTTCACAGAGAAGGAAGCTACACCTCAGAGAGTTTAGAAACCTAGTCCAAAGTCTTTGGCTTATAAGTAGAAGAGAGAATCTGACACCAGAGTCCCATTATTTCCCCCTTCATAAGGCTGCATTCCTCTCTTGGGGTAGGAAGTGCTCTTATAAAAGTTATTTCAACTAAATGGGCTTAGAACATCTTCAAACAGATCTGAAGACTGCTCTGTACTGCTGTCACTCGACTGTTCTAGATACTGTACAGACCAGAATTTATAGGTCTCCAGGATTCCCCTATCATCAGAAGTAAGACCTTCTTTCGAAGTTCCCGACAGTCTACCAGGACAACCACCCCACAGGGAGCCACTGCCCAACTGAGATGGTAGAGTCCTCACCTGTCACGTAGTTCTTCAAATCCAGCTCATTGCTGAGAGGATTGTTGCTCTTGAACATATACAGGTTAAAGGGGGCTGGCTCCTTGCCCACATTTTTCCACATGGTGTAGTCTGGAGAGGTCCATCGTCCTGCCAGCACATCATAATCACGCTGAGTGAAGTGGACCAGTTTAGTCAGGGGATCATAGAGTCCACCATGGAAGCCAATGACCATCTGGAAGTCAGGGTTGGAGTCATAATAAATCTCCCCATAGGCTGTGTACTGCAGTTGTTTGATCATGAGACCGTTGATGCTGAACACAGCCAGAGGAGTGCCTGTGTTATCTGAGGCAACATAGTACTCCTCCCCACTGCTGCTCTCCATGGCAAAGAGGTGACCTTGGAGGTCATAGTAGAGTGAGGTGATCTCTGAGTTAGAATGATTATAGACATGGGTGATGCGGGTCGGGTTGTGGAGGTCAGAGTAGAAATATTGCAGGTGGTGGCCCAGGTTGGTCTTGTAGGAAGCCCGCCGCCCCACACCATCGTAGCGGTACTGGACACTCCACCCACTGGCCTTGTTGTAGGCTCTTGTTAGGAGGCCCTTGGAGTTATACTCAAAGATGTCAGCCCCTCGCTGGCACAGATAGCCATCATCGTCAATTTTGTACTGCACATCTCCGAGTCTGGTTATCCGATCCCGGAGATCATAGCGCAAGGGCATAAGGCGTACACTGTTTCCCGGGTTCAGCAAGTGGAGGTTCCCATTGAGGTCATAGCTGTAGCGCCAGGTTGGGCGGTCATTGACAGCCACACTCTGGAGCTGCCCATCCCCATCATAGTCATAGGTGTACTTAGTGGTGTTAGCATAAGGCCCCAGTTTTAGCTCCCTCTTAATCACCCTTCCCATACTGTCATATTGCACTGTCATCCAGTACATGAGGGACCGAAACATCTCATACTGGACTTCCTTGATCCTCCCGTGGGTGTCAAAGTGTTTGCTGAGGGTCATTACCGCGGTGGTGATGATCTGGTTTATATCATAATAGATGACTCCGAACTTGCCAAAATGCTCCACCTTGCCAGAAATCTCATCATAGCGGTAGAGATCAACAGGAAGGGGAGTCTCACTTATGACGGGCTTGATGCTTGCAATCCGGAAGCTGTTGTCATGATAGGTGTAGTCAAACCTGGCATTGACCATGCCTTCCTCAGAGAACCTGTAGATCTGCTTGTCCACTAGTGGGCCAATCTTCCGGTACCTGATCGTGCAGGAGAAACCCCCACTTTGGAGACTGACCATTTTTAAAACGCCGGTGGTCTCATCATATCCGAAAGTGACAGCAGTACTGTCATAGACTATCTCTGATAACTTGGAGAGTTTCCCATACTTGTAGAATACCTGGCGCCCGGTGCCCAAAAAGGACGTCTTGAGGATGCGGCCATCATCACTGTAGTCAAAAATGACTGAAGCATTGCTTTCAGGGGGATTATAAATGTTGCGGATGTAGCCAATGGAGGTATGGGTGGACATGCTGTGCCGGGCAACACTGGGCATGGTGACGGCGTGGAGACGGTCGGAGGAGTCATACTCAAATATGTACTGACGCTGACTCTGAAGCAGGAGGACCATAGACTGGAGGAAGGAAAGGGGGAAGGAACGCATGAGTTGGCTCTTTAAGACCAAGCACTCAAATGGACAGAATCTACTCCATTTCCCAAAATGGCGATTCAAAAGCCATGAAGGATGGGGAAGTTTAGACGGGAGATTATGAGTAGATTGATTTCACTGGACATGCTAATTCTTATGGATTATGGTGGCTACCTGGACCAGTGCTTCCCGAACTTTACTGTGCATGTGAAATACCCAGGGATCTTGTTAAAAGTCAGATTCTGATTTAGTAGTTTGGTGGAGGATGAGGGATGAGGGGGGAGGTGGCCTGAGAATCTGCTTTTGTAACAAGCTTCCAGGTGATCCTGATGTTGCTTAGACCATACTTTGAGTAGAAAGGGCTGGAAGGACATTGAGTTTACTTCTAGGGCTCAATAACAAGAAATCCTAAGGTTGTTTAGAAATGACTGCCACCGGCGCCGCAGGGGACACCCAATACTATGTGTTGGCCACCCCTGATTACATCTAAAGAGAAAGCATATCTTCCATTTAGAAACTACTAAAAAGATTAAATAACCCAGAATCATCGATTGGCCTCAAATGGCCTCAAACTTGAGGCAAGTGGGAGATTCTTGCTTCCTCTGGTCAACCATTCTAGTATTTTATGGCATAATGAGAACAGGATTCAGGGATGACCAAAGGGAAGCAGTCCCACTCTTATGGAGGTCACTGCTCTGTCTGCAAGTGACTGCTGTAATGGACAGGCAAGAAAGGAAGAAATAGAAATGGAACCTGTGTTGAGGGGAGAGGCCCAAGCTGAGCAAGCCCCTATCTAATGACTTAGAGGACCAGGACAGCCTTCAAAAGTCTTGACTTGTGCCCCAAAAGGACTTCTTTTTACTTCTGCTCCAACCTGACCCTTTCTGACATGGAGACCTGAATCTGACACTTTTAGACATAGGGAATTATGTAGAGAGAATCCATTGGCTGTTTCAGCTTATAGGCCACATAGGAGGATGTTGCTCTGTGTGCTTGAGTTTTAGGCAAAATTCCCTACCCGGATGACTTAATTTCGGGGAAGGCAGAAATGAATCATTGCATTTCCAAATCATAAATAATGACTAGCCGTGATGCCAGTGGGATGATTCTGTCTGCTTCAACAGCATTTTTTCTTTTAAATAAAATCAGACAATCCATTCTTTTTGCCATTACCAAGTGTCTAGCACTTTTTTTTTTTCCTTTTAATGGTAATAGTGATGAGCTATGAATAACATTTTCCCTCAGATTTTCCTCCCTCCCAGTGAGGATGGGAGCATGAGGGGAGACCTTGTAGAGTCAAAGTAAAGATGTTAAATGTCTTATGGCAAAGCATATCAGGTCATCTTAAGAAGAGAAGTGTGAATAAGGGAAAGCCCCAGCTGAGTGGGGACAGCACGTTCACCTACTTTGTCAAGGTAGGAGTAGCTCCACACTTTCCCATCAGCGAACATGCGGGACACGATTCGGCCTTGCTTGTCAATGTCTGTCCTCTCACTCATGGCCCCACGCTGAAGGCCAGCCAAGCGCCCATTGAAGAAGTATGAGACGTTGACTGCTGCCAGCCCACTGCTGGGGAGCCAGAGGAACGGGCGGCCCACCTGGTCATAAATGATCCTCAGGGTGAACTTCCGGTGATCATCATAGATCTTTTCTGTCCGAATATTCCGGTCATAGTCAATGGACAAGAGATTTCTTCCATGGACCTGGGAAAACACAATGGGCTTGGTTTGAGAGACATCACCTGGGCATGTTAGCTTCTGTGGAGGATATGGCTGACATGGCCAGGGAACAAGTGTTCACAGGAGGAAGAACTAACCTTTAAGTTATTTAGAGTAGTGTTTTCTAAACTTCTTTATGTCATGGTACACAAAGAAAATGGTAATATTTGTAGGGTGCACTAAGATACAAAAATGAGGCTGCTTATGGTCACAGATGACTAATCTGGTCATGGCTGCTGTGAGTAGTTATGTAGACCATACACTGCACAATTATAAGGAGTATCATCCTGTTGTAGAAAGTATGAATAGTGAAAATTGTGCACTGTATAAGTTAGCCATACAAATAGCCCTGGACACTGGGGTTCTGACTGCCCTGCCTGGCCACCTTGGAGGGCAAGATAATTTGTATATTTGCACACTTTGAACCGTTTTTGAGCACATTACCAGCTGAGTAGCTAATGATCTTTAAGAGTAGGTGCCAAGATTTCTTCTGAAGCCTCAAGTAAAGGTACCTAGGAGGGTGGGGGGGATGACTTAGAAATCCATATTTTGCAAAGATCTGGGAATAGGAAGGCTTATTGCTATGTGAACTTCTTTACTTCTATCTAGAGAAAATTCTTGCCACTGTCAAGGATGCAAGACATCAGTGGGGAGACCTCAACAGGGCTGGGGAATTCCAACAAAGGAACTGATTTACTTAGATTTGAAAGGAATAGTGGAACACACCTAGACATAATTTAATATTTATTTAGAAGCTGATCTGATCAGAGAAGAGAGCCTGTCTCAGAAGGCAGATCTGGGTGACTAGACTCTGGTTAGGGGCAAAGGAGAGGGATTCTTGAGATTCAGCTAGTCCTGAGTGGATGGCTGGAAGTGAATAAAATGAGGCCGACTGAGCCCAGGCTCTTTCAACATAATTGACTGCAAATCCAGATGTCCCTGGGGTGACCACTGAAGGCAAGGGAAGATGTAAACAGGCAGAAGAAAGAGAAGTGAGAGATGTCTGGTACCTCCTTAACTTACCTAATAATTCAATAGCACCTAATAATAACAGTGATGATGGTGATGGTAGTGGTGGTGGTAATAACTTTAACACATGCTGGGGTTATTGTACATAGGCATTGTGTTAGGCAATTTGCATCTCTTGTCTGAGTTGGTGCTCACAAGGACCACTTGACAAATAAGGAAACTGAGCCCAAAGCAGAGAGGTCGCATACTTGCTCAAGGTCACATAACAATGAAGTGGTAGGGTTGGACTGGAACTTAGGTCTTCACACTTGAACCACTTTTAACCACTTAGACATTTAACTGGCTGTACTGATTCCTGTATTATATATGCATTGAGTGCCCTGACTTGTCAAATGATGAAGAAACTGTAAAGCATTGCCACAGCCCCTGAGGGCTCCATATTATAGCTTGATGGGGAGACATAGAATAATTCTAACACCACAGACATCTGTATTCTAGGGAGCAGCATTGTACCCAGGTAAAGAACTACATTTCATAGCTTCCTCAGAAGTGGATGGCTAACATGATGTAAGTGGTAGTTGTCAGCTGGGTCTCCTGGGAACCTTAAAGGAAACTGACTCTGCTGAGAAATAGGCACCCATTTGTTCTTCCCACTTTCCTCCTTTTCCTGGGTGGAAGGTGGCTATGATCCCTGGAGCTCCAGCATTCACCTTGTAAGTATGGGGTGACTTTGAGGTTGGAAGGATGATGGCTCATCCAGAGAAAGTCTAGATCCCTGTTGACTTACATATCTTCTAATGGTCATCCATACCAGCCATGAATGGCTTACCTCTAGACTCCTTTTAGGTCATAACAAATAAGGACATATCTTATTTAAGCCATTGTTATTTCTAATCTCTGTTACTAGCAGTTGAAACTAATCTAAACCGATATAAGCCCCTCATGCTTTGACAGGTACTGTCCTAGGTACATTACATAACTTATCCCAGTTTAATTCTCACAACACGTAGAAATTATTTTATACATGGGCAGTTGAGCTCAGAGGTGGTCACAAATCAAGACAAGTGGTGGAAGCTGGATTTGAACCCAGGACTACTTGATTCCTCAAACTATTGCCATTTCCATGGAGTCATCTCAGAGAGAAGGGGATAAAACTCTTGAGATAGAACATTTCTGAAAGAAAATGCATCAAAGCATGGAGATAGGAATAAAGGCGTTGGGTTCTTGGGATTACAGGGCACCCAACTCCAAATGGAAGATTTATGTAATCAAACAGGCAGCCATAGGTAAGAACAGTCAAGAAAGTAAAGGGGGAGTGGTAGGATTTTTAAAAAACAGGTCCAGGGATGCCTGGGTGGCTCCGTTGGTTAAGCGTCTGCCTTCGGCTCAGGTCATGATCCCAGAGTCCTGGGATTGAGTCCTGCATCGGTCTCTTTCCTCAGCAGGAAGCCTGCTTCTCCCACTGCCTGCCGCTCCCCCTGCTTGTGCTCTCTCTCTCTCTCTGACAAATAAATAAAATCTTTTAAAAAAAACAGGTCCAAAAGTTAATGCTGTCAGAATTATTGAGGCTCTTGATCCCCAATTAGAGTCACCATATTCAAAGCAAACCACAAGCTGGGGTCAGAATGATCACTTCCTCTGGAAACAGAAGTTTGGCTATGTGGGGTTGCTTCATTTGGGACAAGTGCAGAAGGCCAGCAAGATTCTTAATCCTGCGAGTTTGAAAATTTCAGTTCAAGACCTTGCCAACATTTTATTAGGCAGAATGAATAATGTGGCAATAACGAGGAAGGATTTTCAGGGTTTCTTGAGCCAGCTGCTGGTTATCATGCTTATGTATTTCCCATCTCCTTGGTCATCCTTCTATCCTTCCCTTTCCTTACTAATTTCTCTTTTTGCTTCTCTTTGCTAATATCATACAGCTCCCTGTGCATTTATTATTTATTGAACATTAAATCTCTGCTCGTGTCAGGTTTGGTGCCTGCTCTGGAATGCAGGAATGAACAACACCAATGTGTCTTGAGAATTTATGATGGGCTTAGTGTGTTCTCAGAGCTACCCTTGTTTTATCTTATTTAATCCTCACAACACTCCCAGGCAAGCACTATGATCCCCACTCTACACACAAGGTACAGATAGGTTTAAGTGCCCTGTTCAGGCTTAAACAAATAATAAGTGGTAGAGCCAGGATCCCAGTCCAGAACTCAGTGTCTTCACCTCTAGGCTGTACCACCTCTCTGACCAGCTGCTCTCCATCAGGCATGTGATTCTAAACCACCTGGGATGCTCTCTCAAAGCACTCCACAGCTGCTGATCAGCCCCCTAGGGAATAGGGGCTAGGAGATTCTGATGTATATTCTTGGTTAAAATACAGTTGGAGTGATATAAATCCCTATCTTCAGTTACCTGAGAGAGGCTAACAGGCAAATCATATATATATATAACCATAATATAATCATGTGTGTATCTGCATATATATATATATATATATGAATATATACCGTAACATGTAACCATGGGAAAGAACATGGAAATCATATATAAGCATGACCATCATTGTAACAATTATATTAGTATGTGAGGGTGCTAGGATTGCAGAAGGAACCGAACAATGGGCAAAACCAGAAGAGGGGTCCCTAACTTCTGACTGCCAACATTTGGGTTTATTGCTATTATGTAGAGTTGATAAGGCCTCTGACCCCTGGCCTGGGTGCACCAATCATAAAGAAGTAGTAAGTGCTAAATGTTAGCCATTGATAATTTAAGGTGGGATTTTATTCCCCAATTTACTACGCCCTTGGGAAAGGGATATTGTTACAGCATTGGTTCAAATTAGCTTCCTCCCCCTAACTTTATTGAGATATAGTTGATACACATCACTGTATACATTTAAATTATACAGCATAATAAACTTATGGGTATAATGAAATGAAATCCCTAATAAGTTTAGTTAATACCTGTCATCTCATATAATGTTTTTTTTTCTTTTAAAAATTTTTTTCGCTTTGTGATGAGAACTCTTAGGATTTTATTCTCTTAACAACTTTTCTATATACCATACAGCAGTGTCAACTACAGTCACCATGCTGTATATTACATCCCTAGTACTTTGTTATCTTATAACTGGAAATCTGTACCTTTTGACTACTTTCCTCCAATTCCCTTTCCACCTACCCTCCACCTCTGGTAACTACAAATCTGATCTCTTTCTCTGTGAGTTTTCATTTGTATTTATTTTTTTAAGAGTCCACATATAAATGAGATCATACAGTATTTGTCTTTCTGTGACTTATATCACTTAGCATAATGTCATCCATGTTGTTGCAAATGGCAGGATTTTCTCATATTTTTTGGCTGAATCATATTCCATTGTAAATATATAAACAGCTTTTTTATCCCTTCACTTGTTGATGAACACACAGGTTGTTTCCATGTCTTGGCTATTGTAAATAATGCAGCAATGGGCATGGGAATACAGATAGATCTTTGATACACTGTTTTTATTTCTTTTGGATATATTCCCAGAAGTAGAATTGCTAGATTATATATTATCTATTTTTAAAATTTTGAGGATCCTCCACACTGTTTTTCATAGCACCTGCACCAATTTACTGTCCTACCAACAGTGCCCAAGAGTTCCATTTTCTTCACATCCTTGTCAGCATGTACTCTTTGTCTTTTGATGACCACCCTCACAGGGATGCAGTGTTACTGTGGCTTTGATTTGCAATGCCCTCACAATTAGTGATGTTGAGCATCTCCTCATGTATCTTTTGGTTGTTCATCTATCTTCTATGGGAAAATGTCTGGGTCCTTTGTCCATTTTTATTATGTATGTATGTATTCATTCATTCATTCATTCATTCAGGTAATCTCTATGCCCCACAGTTGTATGAGTTTATTTTTTTGAAAAAGATATTTATTTATTTATTTATTTATTTATTTATTTATTTGAGAGAGAGAGAGAGAGAGAGCGAGCAAGCGAGCACCAGTGAGAGAGAACACAAGCAAGGCAGAGGGAGAAGCAGGCTCTCCACTGAGCAGGGAGCCTGATGTGGGGCTGCATCCTAGGAGCATCATGATCTGAGCGGAAGGCAGCTGCTTAACCAACTGAGCCACCCTGGCGCCCCTATGAGTTGTTTTTTTTTTTAAATGTATTTTGGATATTAACCCCTTATCATATATATAACTTGCAAATATTTTTTCCCATTCTGTAGGTTGTCTTTTCACTTTGTTAGTTGTTTCTTTTGCTGTGTGGAAGCTTTTTGGTTTGTTTTATCCCATTATTTTGATTTTGTTGCTTGTGCTTTAGGTGTCATACAAAAAAATCATTGCCAAGACCTATGTCAAAGAGATTTTTTCCTGTTTTCTTCTAGGAATTTTATAGTTTTAGTCTTATATTTAAGTCTTCAATCCATTTTGAGTTAATCTTTGTGAGTGGTGTAAGATATGGGGCCACTTTCATTCTTTTACATGTGAATATTCAATTTTCCCATCACCATTTATTGAAGAGACTGTCTTTTCTCCATTGGATATTCTTGGCTCCCTTGCCAAATATTAGTTGGCTGTATATCCTTGGGTTTATTTCTCGGCTCTCAATTCTGTTCCATTGGTCTATTTGTCTGTTTTTATACCACTACCAGACTGTTTTAATGACCATAGTTTTATAGTATAACTTGAATTCAGGAAGTATGATGCCTCTTGCTTTTCTTTCTCAGGATTACTTTAGCTATTCAGGGTCTTTTGTGGTTTGACATAAATTTTAGGATTTTTTTCCAACTTTTATAAAAAGTGCCTTCAAAATCTTGATAAAGATTGCATTGGACCTAAACATGGCTTTTGGGGGGCACTTGGGTGGCTCAGTCAGTTAAGTATCTGACTTCTGCTGAGGTCATGATCTCAAGGTCCTGGGGTTGAGCCCTGTTGGGGTCCCTGCTCAGTGGGTAATCTGCTTGTCCCTCTCCCTCTGCCCCTCCCCCCACTTGTGCTCACTCACACTCTCTCTCTAAAATAAATAAAATCTTAAAAACCCAAACCCCACATCTTTTGGTACTACTGACATTTTTTTCAATATTAACTCTTCTAATCCATAAACACAGGATACCTTTCTATTTATTTGTGTCTTCTTTGATTTCTTTCATCAATGTCTTACAGTTTTCAAAGGAAATCTTTCACTTCCTGAGTTAAAATTTATTCCTAAATATTTTATTGTTTGTGATGCTATTGTAAATGGGGCATTTATTTTAAGAAAATTCAGTGTAAGTGTATAGACATGCTACAGATTTTTGTATGTTAATTTTTCATCTTGCAACTTTATTGAATTAATTGATTAAATCTCATAGTTTTTTTGGTGGAACCTTTAGGATTTTCTCTATATAAAATCATGTCATCTGCAAATAAAGACCATCAGACTTCTTCCTAAGTCTGATGCCTTTTATTTATTTTTCTTGCCTGATTGTTGTGTCTAGGACCTTTAGTACCATGTTAAATAGGAGTAGTAAGAGTGAACATCCTTGTCTTGATAGTAGAGAAAAAACTTTTAATCTTTCTCCATTGAGTATGACATCAGCTGTGGGCTTGTCATAAGTGGCTTTTATTATATTGAGGTACATTCCTTCTATACCCTCTTTGTTGAGTTTTTTTTTTTTAAATCACGAATGGATATTTACTTTTGTCAAATGTTTTCCTGCATCTATTGAGATGATCATATGATTTAAAAAATTCTGTTAATGTGATGTATTACATTGCTTGATTTGTGTATGTTAAACTATCTTTGCATCCCTGAAATACATCCCACTTGATCCTGGTGAATGATCCTTTTAATATGCTTGCTGCTGAATTCAATTTATTAGTATTTTATTGAGAATTTTTACATCTGTATTCATCAGGGATACTGGCCTATAGTTTTCTTATTTTTTTCCTGGTTTTGGTATCTGGTTCACTTAGAGTAATGCTGGCCTCATAAAATGTGTTTGGGAGTGTTCCCTCCTCTTTGATTTTTTGGAGAGTTTGAGAAGGATTTGTGTTAATTCTTTTTTAAATGTTTGGTAAAATTCATTAGTGAAGGCTTTGGGTCTGATCTTTTCTTCTTTGGGAGATTTTTGATTACTGACTCAGTCTCCTATTATCCATTTCTCAAAAAAAAAAAAAAGAATTTATCCATTTCTCTAGGTTGTCCAGTTGGTTTGCACATAATTGTTCATAGTAGCTTTTCATGAGCCTCTGTATTTCTGTAGTATCAGTTATAATGTCTCCTTTTTCATTTATAATTTTGTTGATTTGGATCTTCTATTTTCCTTGATTGATCTAGTTCAAGGTTTGTCAATTTAAAAAAATCATTTCAAAGAACCAATTCTTAGTTTGGTTAATCCTTTCTATTGTTTGCCTATTGTCTATTTATTTCTGCTCTTCATTATTTCCTTCCTTCTAGTAACTTTGGGCTCAGGATGTCCTTTTTCTAGTCCTTAAGGTATAGAGTTAGGTTTCATATTTGGGGTATTTCCTCCTTCTCTCTTTTTTTTTAAAATGTTCTATTTATTTATTCATGAGAGTCAGAGAGAGAGAGAGAGAGAGAGAGAGAGAGAGGCAGAAGCAGAGGGAGAAGCAGCCTCCCCACCGAGCAGGGAGCCCGATGCGGGGCCCCATCCCAGGACCCCGGGATCACGACCCGAGCCGAAGGCAGACGCCTAACCATCTGAGCCACTCAGGCGCCCCTATTTCTTGCTTCTTTTTAAACTTTTTTTTTTTTTTACTTTTTGTCTCTTTTAGCCTATTTTTCCTACCTCTAATCACCTGCCTCTGGCAACACCAATCCATTCTCTGTAATATGAGCTTTTTTTCTAGATTCCACATATACGAGAGATCATATGGTATTTGTCTTTCTCTGACTTATTTCACCTAGTATAATGCTCTTGAGGTCCATTCATGTGTTTGCAAACAGCAAGATTTCATTCTTTTTTATCACCAAATAATATTGCATTGTATATAAATACCACGTTTACTTGACCCATTCATCCATCAGTGGACACTTTGGTTGTTTCCATATCTTGGCTATTGTAAATAGTAATCCAATATATGGGGGAACATATACTGGCTCTCCAAGGTAGCTGTCCTTCCAATATATGTCCAATCCAATATATGGGGAAACATATCTCTTTTCAAGTTAGTGTTTTTGTTTTTGTTTTTGTTTTTCAGCTAAATAGCCAAAAGTGGAATTGCTGGGTCATATAGTAAAGTTCTATTTTTAATTTTTCTGAGGAACTTCCACACTGTTTTCCATAGTGGCTGCACCAATTTACATTCCCACCAACAGCGCACAAGGGTTCCCTTTTATCTACATCCTTGCCAATACTTAATATTTTTGTCTTTTTGATAATAGTCAATTTGACAGCTGTGAGGTGATATCTCATTGGTTCCAGTAGCCCTTCCCTGATGATTAGTGATGTTGAGCATCTTTTCAAGCATCCTTGGCCTTCTTGTATGTCTCTTTTGGGAAAATATCTATTTGAGTCCTCTGCCCATTTTTAAATCAGCTTATTTGCTTTTTGATATTAAGTTATATAAACTCTTTACATATTTTGGATATTAATCCTTTATCAAATGTCTGATTTGCAAATATGTTCTCCCATTTAGTAGGTTGCCTTTTCATTTTGTTGATGGTTTCCTTTGCTGTACAAAAATTTTTATTTTGGGGGTACCTTGACTGGCTCAGTTGGTAGAGCATGTGATTCTCAATCTTGGGGTGGTGGTTTGAGCCCCACATTGGGTGTAGAGATTATTAAAAAAATTAAAATCTTAAAAATAAGATTTTTATTTTGGTGTAGTCCCAATAGTTTATTTTTGCCTTTGTTTCCCTTGCCTGAGGAGACATATCCATGAATATGTTGCTAAGGCTGATGTCTAAGAGATTACTGCCTATGTTTTCTTTGAGGAGTTTTAAGATTTGGAGTCTTAGTCCACTTTGAATCTTTAATCCATTTTGACTTTTTTATATATGATATAAGATAGTGATGTAGTTTCATTCTTTTGCATGTAGCTGTCCAGTTTCCCCAGCACCATTTATTGAAGAGAGGGTCTTTTCCACGTTTATATTCTTGCCTCCTTTGTTGTAGATTAATTGATCATATATGTGTGGGTTTTTCTCTAAGCTTTCTATTCTATTCTATTGACCTATGTGTCTGCTTTTGTGCCAGTACCATACTGTTTTGATTACCTGAGCCTTGTAGTATATCTTGAAATCAAGGAGTGTGATACATCCAGCTTTGTTCTCCCTCAAGATTGTTTTGTTTTTTCAAGGTCTTTTGTGGTTCCATACAGATTTTAGGATTCTTTGCTCTAGTTCTGTGAAAAATGTCATTGGTAGCTTGATTGGGATTGCATTGAATCTGTCGATTTCATTGTGTAGTATGGACATATTTAACAATATTAATCCTTCCAATCCATGAGTACAGAATATCTTTTCATTTATGTGTGTCATTTTCAATTTTTCATCAATCTTACAGTTTTCAGAGTACAGGTTTTTCACCTCCTTGGTTAAATTGTTTTCCTAGATATTTTGTTTTTTTCTTAAAATGACTGAAGTTTATTTCTTATTCAGGCTAAGTCCAGGAGACTCTCCAAGGTAGCTGTCCTTCCAGGATGCTTTTAATATTATGGCACTTTTATGTTGATACAAACTTCCCTGACATCTGTTTCACTTCATTTTAAAAATTTATTTATTTTTAATTTTTATTATTGAAGTAAAGTTGACATATAATATTAGTTTAGGTGTACAACATAGTGATTCAACAATTCTAAACATTACCCAATGCTCATCATGATAAATGTAGTCACCATCTGTTACCATACAATGTTATTACAATATTATTGACTATATTCCATACGCTATACTTTTCATCTCCATGACTTACTTTATAAATGGAAATTTGTACCTTTTAATCCCCTTCATCTGTTTTGCTCTGAACCCCCACCCCTCCCATCTGGCAACCACCAGTTTGATCTCTATTTATGAATCTGTTTCTGCTTGGTTGTTTGGTTTTTTTGATTCCACATACAAGTGAAATTTTGTGGTATTTGTCCTTATGTGTATGCCTTATTTCACTTAGCATAATGCCCTCTAGATCCATCCATGTTGTTGCAAATGGCAAGATCTCATTCTTTTTTATGGTCCAGTATATACATACATATATACACACACACATATCTATATTCCATTATATATATATATATTCTTTATCACATCTTCTTTATCCATTCATCTATTAATAGACAGTTGGGTTGCTTCCATATCTTGGCTATTATAAATAATGCTGCAATAAATATAGGGGCACATGTATCTTCTTGAATTAGTGTTTCTGTTTTCTTGGGCTAAATATCCAGTAGTGGAGTTACCGGATCATATGGTATTATTTTTAAAATTTTGAGGAACCACCATACTGTTTTGCACAGTGGTTGCACCAATTTTCATTCCCACCAACAGTGCCCAAGAATTCCCTTTTCTCCACATCCTTGCCAACACTTGCTATTTCTTAGCTTTTTGATACAAGTTATTCTGACTGGTGATATCTCATTTTGGTTTTGATTTGCGTTTCTCTTATTATTAGTAATGTCAAGCATCCTTTCATGTGTCTGTTGGCCATCTGTATGTCTTCTTTAGAAAAATGTCATTTTAAGTCCTCTGCCCATTTTTAAATGGAATTATTTGGGGTTTTTTTGGAGTTGAATTGTATAAGTTCTTTATATATTTTGGATATTAACCCCTTAGTGGACGTATCATTAGCAAATATCTTCTCTTATTCAGTATGTTGCCTTTTTGCTTTGTTGATAGTTTCCTTTGCTGTGCAAAATATTTGATTTTGGTGTGGTCCCAGTAGTTTATTTTTGCTTTTGTTTCCCTTGTCTAAGGAGACCTATCCATACATATGATGCTAAGGCTCTTGTCCAAAAGATTACTGCCTATGTTTTCTTTTAGGAGTTTTATAGTTTCAGGTCTCACATGTAGGTCTTTCATTCCTTTTGAGTTTCTTTTTGTGTCTGTGTAAGAAAGTGATCTAATTTCCTTATTTTGTATGCAGCTGTCCAGTTTTCCCAACACCATTTATTGAAGAGACTGTCTTTTCCTTATTGTATATTATTGCCTCCTCTGTCATAGATTAATGGACTATATAAATGCAGGTTTATTTCTGGGCTCTCTATCCTGTTCCATTGATCTATGTGTGTATTTTTGTGTCAATACCATACTGTTTTGATCACTATAGGTTTGTATTATAGCTTGAAATCAGGGAGGTGTGAAACCTCCAGGTTTGTTCTTCTTCCTCAAGGTTGCTTTGGCTATTTGGGGTCTTGTGGTTCCACACCTAATTTTAGGATTGTTCTATTTCTGTGAAAAATGCTATTGGTATTTTGATAGGGATTGTTTTGAATCTATGGATTTCATTAGGTAGTGTGGACATTTTAATAGTTCTTCCAATCCATGAGCATGGTATATCTTTATATTTGGGTCATCTCCAGTTTCTTACATCAGTGTTTTACAGTTTTCAGAGTATAGGTCTTTCACTTCCTTGGTTAAATTTATTCCTAGATATTTTAGTCTTTTTGATGCAATTGTAAATGGGATTATTTTCTTAATTTCTCTCTGATACCTTGTTATTAGTGTATAGAAATGCAACTGGTTTCTCTGTGTTAATTTTGTATCCTGTGACTTTATTGAATTCATTTTTTCTAATAGTTTTTTGGTGGAGTTTTTAGGTTTTTCTATGTATAGGATCATGACATCAGCATATAGTGACTGTTTTACCTCTTTCTTTCCAGTTTGGATTTTCTTTCTTTCTGTTGCCTAACAGCTCTGGCTTGGACTTCCAATACTATTTTGAATAAAAGTGGCAAAAGTTAGCAGCCTTGTTTTGTTCCTCATCTTAGAAGAAAAATGGCTTTTCACCATTGAGTGTGATGTTAGCTGTGGGTTTGTTATAGATGACCTTTATTATATGGAGGTACATTCCTTCTATACCTATTTTGTTGAGAATTTCTGTCATAAATGGATGTTGAATTTTATTAAAATTCTTTTTCTGAATCTATTGAGATGATCATTTTTATCCTTCATGTTGTTAATGTGGCATATCACATTGCTTGATTTGCATATTTTTAACCATCCTTGCATCCCTGGAATAAATTCTACCTGATTGTGATTTATGATCCTTTTAATGTATTGTGGTTTATGATCCTTTTAATGTATTGTTGAATTTAGTTTGGTGATATTTTGTTGAGGCATTTTGCATCTATGTTAATCAGAAGTATTTTTTTTCTTTTTTTTAACCAGCACAATTCATCTTTAATAGTTATTTTCACAACAGGACCCAGGCCTTTCACTATTCTTTGTGGGATAGGAACCACTTAAACAAAATTATTTGCACAAAATTTCTTTGGAGGTCAGACTACCATTTCATGCTTCTTTGGCCAATGTCTTTGGCCAAGATGCCCTGAAGAAGTGAGCAGAAGCAGAATGCACTATGATCCCTGAATGTCCATTAGAGCCTGAACATGACTTCCTATTGCAAGGAAGCCACAGTCCTTTGTGTAATAAACAGAGTTGGCTGCATCCCAGAATCCTTCGGTCAAGGATTCCTAACTGTGTGCTGTCTGAACTCCCATTCCTTGGAAAAAACTTTTTAAAAATTTGTATTTATTATTTATTTATTTTTTACTTTTTTAACTTAAAAATCTTTTTATTAACACATAATGTATTATTTGTTTCAGGGGTACAGGTCTGTGATTCATCAGTCTTACACAATTCACAGCGCTCACCATAGCACATACTTTAGGTGTCTTTTTTCTGGTTTTGGTATCAAGGTAACATTGGCCTTATAAATTGAGTTTGGAAGAACTCCTTCCTTTTCAATTTTTTGGACTGGTTTTGGAAGGATAGGTACTAACTCTTCTTTAAATGTTTGGTGAATTCACCTTTAAAATTGTCTGGTCCTGGACTTTTGTTTTTGTTTTATTTTAAATTATGGATTCAATTTCATCACTTGTAATCTGTCTATTCAGATTTTCTATTTGTCCATGGTTCAGTCTTGGAAGGATGTGTGTTTCTAGGAATTTATCCATTTCTTCTAGGTTGTCCAATTTGTTAGTGTATAACTGTTAACAGTAATGTCTTACTATTCTTTGCATTTCTGTGGTGTCAGTTGTAACTTTTCTTTCATTTCCTTTTTTATTTGGGCCTTCTTTTTTTCTTAATGAGGTTGGCTAAAGGTTTATTGATTTTTTTTATCTTTTCAAAGAACTGTATCTTAGTTTCATTGATATTTTGTTATTTTTTAAGTTTATATTTCATTCCGCTCTGATCTTTATTATTTTCTTCCTTCATTACCTTTGGGTTTCTTTTGTTTATTCTCTGGTTCTTTTAGGTTTAAAATTAAATTATTTATTTGGAATTTTTCTTGTTTCTTGAGGTAGGCCGATATTGTTATGAATTTCTCTCTTAGGACTATGTTTCTTGCTGAATGTCATGGATTTTGGGAAATTGTGTTTCCATTTTTATTTGTCTCAAGGTATTTTTAATTTCCTTTTTTTCACTGACCCACTGGTTGTGTAATAACATGTTTAGTTTCCATGTGTTTGTGTTTTTCCCGTTTTATTCTTGTAAATGATTTCTAGTTTCATACCACTGTGGTTGGAAAATATACTTGATATGATTTCAATCTTTTTGAATGCATTGAGAATCGTTTTGTGGCCCAACATGTGATCTATCTTGGAGAATATTCCATGTCCACTTGAAAAATAATGTGTATTCTGTATTTTTTGGATGAAATATTCTATATATATCTATTAAGTCCATCTGGCCTAATGTGTCATTTAAGACCAATATTTCCTTATTACTTTTCTGTCTGGATAATCTATCCATTGATGTAAGTGGGGTATTAAAGTTCCCTACTATTACTGTATTACTGCCAATTTCTCCTTTTATGTCTATTAATTTTTGCTTTACATATTTAGGTGCTCCTATTTTGGCTATATAAATATTTATGGATATTAAATCCTTGGATTGTCCCCTGTATCATTACATCATGCCTTTTTTTTTTTTTTTTTGTCTTTTGTTACAGTCTTTGTTTTAAAGTCTATTTTGTCTGATAGGAGTATTGCTATACCAGTTTTCTTTTTGTTTCCATCTATACAGAGTATCTTTTTCCAGCCCTTCACTTTCAGTCTGTATTTGTCTTTAGGTCTGAAGTTAGTCTCTTGTAGGCAGCATATAGATGGGTATTGGTTTTTTTTTTTTTTTTTAAATCCATTCGGCCACCTGTGTATTTTAATTGGAACTTTTAGTCCATTTATATTTAAAGTAACTATCAATAAGTATTTACTTATTACCATTTTGTTAATTGTTGTTTTTGTAGTTCTTCCTCTCTTGGTCTCTTCCTTTGTGGCTTGATGGTTTTCTTTAGTGTTATATTTGGGTTCCTTTATTTTTTTTGCTAAAAGTGTTTTTTGGTTTGTGGTTACCATGAGGTTTACATACATATATAGCATATTTAAACATATGCATAGCATATTTACACACATATGTCTATTTTAAGCTGATAGTTGTTTAAGTCTGAACACATTTTAAAAGCACATTTTTATGCCTTCTCCCACATTTTATATTTTGATGTCTTATTTTACATATTTTACTTTTGTGTATCCCTTAACTACTTAATAATACTTTTGTCTCTTAACCTTCATACTGACTTTTTAAGTAGCTGATTTACTGCCTTTACTATATATTTGTCTTTACTAGTGAGATCTTTTTCTTTCATGTTTTTTCTTATTTCCTGTTATGGTCTTTTCTTTTTGGCTTAAAGAAGACCCTTTAACATTTATTATAAGGCTGGTTTAGTGGTGATGAACTTTATAAGCTTTTGCTTTGCTGGAAACACTTTATCTCTCCTTCAGTTCTGAATGATAACCTTGCCAGGTAGAGTATTCTTGCTTGCAAGTTTTTCCCTTTCAGCACTTTAAATATATCCTATCACTTTGTTCTGGCCTGCAAAGTTTCTGCTGACAAATTTTTCTTTAGCTGCCTTTAAGGTTTTCTCTTTAACTTTTGCCATTTTAATTATACTATGTCTTGGTGTGGATCTCTTTGGGTTCATCTTGTTTGGAACTTTATATTCTTCTTGGGCCTGGATGTCTGTTTTTTTTTTCCCCCAGGTTAGGGAAGTTTTCAGCCATTATTTCCTCAAATAAATTTTCTGCCCCTTTCTCCCTTTTCTTTCTGGGACCCCTATGTAAATATCTGTATGCTTGATGTTGTCCTAGAGGTCCTTTAAATTATTCTCATTTTTAAAAATTCTTTTTTCTGTTTGCTTTTCTGGGTGTCTTTCAGGTTGCTGATCTGTTCTATATTATCTAATCTGCTGTCGATACCCTTTAGTGTATTTTTCAGTTCAGTTATTTCATTCTCCAGCTTGTGACTTCTGTTTGGTACTTCCTTACATTTTCTATCTCTTGGTTGAAATTCTCACTGTATTCCTCCATTTTTATTCTGAGTTTAGTGAGCATCTTTATGACCATTACTTTGAACTCTTTATCAAGTAAATTATTTCTTTTTCACTAGGTCTCCCCCCACCCCCCACCGCACCCTAGAGGTTTTATCTTGTTCTTTTTTTAAATTTAAATTTAATTAGCCAACAATTCTTGTTCTTTTTTTAAAAAAACATAGTACTCTGTCTCCTCATTTTGTTTGACTTTGTGTGTTTCTTTTTATGAATTAGGTGGAACAGCCATCTGTCCTAATCTTGAAAGAGTAGCCTTATGAAGAAACATCCACTGCATAAACTATGTGTGCCTGGCAGGATGGCTGGAGCTAGAGTGGGTGCAGATCAGGAGGTCCTGGGGTGCTCTGTGCCAGGGCTATCCTGCTAGGACAGTTGAGCTGAAGCAGGCATGGGCTGGGTGGGGGGTCTCAGCGTGCTTGGTTCTGGAGCTGCCCAAGTAGGATGACTGTTGTTGGAGTGGGAGTTGGCATGGGCCAGGGGGTCCCACAGTGTGCTGCATCAGTGTACAGGTCTTTCACCACCTTGATTAAATTTATTCCTAATGATTTAATTTATTTTATTATTTTTTAAGATTTTATTTATTTGACAGAGAGAGACACAGTGAGAGAGGGAACACAAGTAGGGGGAGTGGGAGAGGGAGAAGCAGGCTCTCCGCTGAGCAGGGAGTCCCGGACCCTGGGATCACGACCTGAGCCAAAGGCAGACGCTTAATGACTGAGCCACCCAGGCACCCTTATTCCTAAGGATTTTAATCTTTCTTTCTTTCTTTCTTTCTTTCTTTCTTTCTTTCTTTCTTTCTTTCTTTCTTTCTTTCTTTCTTTCTTTCTCTCTCTCTCTCTCTCTCTCTCTCTTCCTTCCTTCCTTCCTTCCTTCCATTCATTTATTTATTTATTTGAGAGAGAGAGAGATTGAGAGAATGAGTGGGAAGAGGGGCAGAGGGAGAAGCAGACTCCCTGTAGAACAGGGAGCCTGATGCAGGACTAAACCCCAGGACCCTGGGATCATGACCTGAGCCGAAGGCAGATGCTTAACTGACTGAGCCACCCAGGTGCCCCTCTTTAAGGTTTTCTATATATAATTTTATGTCATCTGCAGATAGCAGCAGTTTTACTTCTTTTTCAATTTGGACACCATTTATTTATTTATTCTTTCTTTCTTTTTTTTCTTTCTCTTCCTTCCTCCCTTCCTCCCTTTCTTTCTCTCTTTTCTTCTTTCTTTCTTTCTCTCTCTCTTTCTTCCTTCTCTTTCTTTCTTCCTCTCTTTCTCTCTTTCTTTCTTGCCTAACTACTCTGGCTAGGGTTTCCAATACTATGTTGATTAAGAGAGGTGAGAATGGGCATCTTCGTCTTATTCCTGATCTTGGAGGAAGAGTTTTCAGCTTTTCACCACTGAGTTTGGGGTTAACTGTGGGTTTTTCATAAATGGCCTTTATTGTGTTGAAGAATGTTCCCTATATACCTGCTTGGTTGAGAGTTCTTATCATAAATGTTGAATTTTGTTAAATGCTTTTCTGCGTCTATTGAGATAATCATATGATTTTTATCCCTAATTTTGTTAATATAATGTATTACAATGACTGATTTCAATATGTCAAAACATCTTTGTATCTCTGGAAAAAATAAACCCACTTACTCATGGTGTATGACCTTTTAATGTATTGTTGAATTTGGTTTGCTAATATTTTGCTGAGAATGTTTACATCTATGTTCATCAGGGATATTGCCTGTAATTTTCTTTTCTTGTGGTGTCCTCATCTGGTCTGGTCTGGGTATCAGGGTAATGCTGGCCTCATAAAAGGAGTTTGGAAGAGTTTGTTCCTCTTCCATTTTTGGAAGAGTTTTAGAAGGATTGGTATTAATTCTTTGAATATTTGGTAGAATTCACCAATGAAGCTGGAATTTGTTTGTTGGGACTCTTTTGATTACTGATTGAATCTCCATAGTAGCAGTCTGTCTGCTCATATTTTCTATTTTTTCATGATACAGTTTTGGTAGGTTGCATGTTTCTAGAAATTTATCCATTTCGTCCAGGTTGTCCAATTTATTGGTGTATAATTGTTCACAGTATTATCCTTGTATTTCTTTTTTTAAAAGATTTTATTTATTTGAGAGTGAGCGAGCACAGCAGGGGGAGGGGCAGAGGAAGAAGGAGACTCCCCAGTGAACAGGGAGCCTGATGTGTGGCTCAATCCCAGGATCCTGGGATCATGACCTGAGCTGAAGGCAGATGCTTAACCCACTGAGTCACTCAGGAGCCCCATGACCCTTGTATTTCTGTTGAATCAGTTGTAATATCTCCTCTTTGAGTTCTAATCTTATTTGAGTCCTCTTTTTTTCTTGGCAAATCTAACTAAAGGCTTATAATTTTGTTTTTTTCAAATAATCAGCTTTTACTTTCATTGATCTTTTCTACATTCTTTTTAGTCTGTATTTCATTGCTTTCTTTTTTTTTTGTATTTCACTTGTTTCTGCTCTAATCTTTATTTCCTTTCTTCTGACTTTTGGATTCATTTGTTCTTTTTCTCATTCCCTGAGTTGTAAAGTTAGGTTTCTTACATGACGCTTTTCTTGTTTCCTGAGATAAATGTTTATTGCTATGACCTCCTCCATTGAAACTGCTTCTGCACTTTTAAGTTTTGGTATATTTTGTTTCCATATTCATTTCACACAAGATACTTTCTACTTCTCTTTTGATTTCTTCTTTGATTTGTTCATTGTTCAGAAATCTCCATGTATTTGTGAATTTTTCAGTTTTATTCCAGTTATTGATTTCTGGTTTTATACCATTGTGGTTGGAGGAGATGCCTGCTATGATTTCAATCTTGAATTTTCTTTTTTAATAAAATTTAAAAAAAGAATTTATTTATTTGAGAGAGAGAGAGCACAAGTGGGGATAGGGGCAGAAGGAGAGGGAGAAGCAGACTCCCCAGCTGAGCAGGGAGCCTGATGCAGGGCTTGATCCCAGGACCCTCAGATCATGATGAGAGCCAAAGTCAGATGCTTAATGGACTGAGGACTCAGGTGCCCCAATCTTGACTTTTCTAAGACCTGTTTTGTGGCCCAATGTATGGTCTATAAAAAAAAAATGTTCCATGTGCACTTGAGAAGAATATGTATTCTGCTTTTGTTGGATAGAAGGTTCTATATATGTCTGTTAGGTCTGTTTGGTAATAGTGTTGTTCAAATCTGCTCTTTTCTTTTTGCTTCTCTGTCTGGATGATTGTTGAGAGTGGGGTATTAGGGTCCCCAGCTATTATTGTATTGCTGTTTATTTCTTCTTTTAGTTCTGTTAGTTTTTCTTTTATATATTTAGGTGTTCCAGTGTTGGGTAAATATTTATAATTGTTAAATCTTCTTGCTGGATTGACTCCTTTATTACTATATAATGATCTACTTTGTCTCTTTTTACCATTTTTAAAGTCTATTTTGTCTGATAGAAGTATAGGTATTTCTCTGTTGTTGTTATTGCCAAATGCTTGAAATCTTTTTTCCATCTCCTCAATCTTAATGTGTATGTGTCTTTAAGCCTAAAATGAGTCTTCTGTAGGCAGGATATTACTGAATTTTGTTTTTTTATCCATTCTGCCATTCTATGACTTTTCATCGGAGAATTTGATGTGTTTATGCTTAAAGTAATTATTTATAGGACTTGCCATTTAAAATACTGTTTTCTAGCTATTTGTAGAGCCATTGTTTCTTATACTGCTTTTTTGTTTGTTTTTAAATGTCTTTTGGTATCAGTATGCTTAGACTTCTTTAATATGTTCTTATGTGGTTACCATGAGGTTTACATAAATTATCTTCAAAGTATTATACTGTATTTTAAACTGATACCAACTTAATTTTAATAGAATTCCTAGACTTTACACTTCTCCTCTTTCTCACATTTCAGGTTATTGATATTATAGTTTTCATATTTTATATTATGTAACTAATAATAGATTATTGTCGTTATTGGTATTTTTACTACATATGTTTTTTAACTTTTAGAGTTGTGAATTCCATACCACCATTAACATATTATAGAATCTAACATTGACTACATATTTACCATTAAAAGGAGTTTTATGCTTTCTCCTTTTTTTAAATTTTATTTTTAAGTAATCTCTACACCCAACTTGGGGCTTGAACCTGCAACTCCAATATCAAGAGTTGCATGCACCACACCCTGAGCCAGCCAGGCACCCGTCTCTCTCTCTCTCTCTTTTTTAATAATGTTAATTAACATCCTTTTATTTCCATTTAAAGAACTCCCCTTATCATTTTTCATAAGGCAGGTATAGTGATGATGAACTTTCTCAGCTTTTGTTTGTTCAGGAAAGTCTTATTCCCTTGAGTGTAACTTCTTTTTTCTTCCTGCTCTCAAAATTCTTTGTCTTCGATTTTTTTTTTTTTTAAGTAATCTCTACACCCAGCATGGGGCTCAAACTCATGACCCCAAGATCAAGAGTTGAATGCTGTATCAACTGAGCCAGACAGGCACTTCCATGTCTTTGACTTTTGACAATTTAATTATAATGCGTCTTGGTGTTGGCCTATTCAAGGTCAAGTATTTGGGAGCCTTTGGGCCTCATGGATGTCCATTTCTCTCCCCAGGTTTGAGAAGGTTTCAGCCATTATTGCTTTAAGTCTACTTTCCCTTTCTCTTTGTCTTCTCCTTCTGGAATTCCCCTAATACAGATATTGTTTCTTTTGAATATATCCCATAAGTTCTGTAAACTCTTTTTCATTCTTTTTTCTTTTTACTCCTCTGACTGGGCAATTTCAAATGTCCTATCTTCCAGGTTATTGATTCTTCTGCATGGTCAAGTCTATTTTTGAAACACTCTACTGAATTCTTCAGTCACTGTATTTTTCAGGTCTAGGATTTTTTTTTTTAATGGTTTCTATTTCTTTGTTGAACTTCTCATTTTGTTCATGCACTATTTTCCTAATTTTGTTCAGTTATTTGGGTGTTCTTGTAGTTCTCTAAACTTTAAGAGGACTATTCTTAATTCTTTGACAGTCAATACATATCCATTTCTTTAGGGTCAGGTATTGGAACTTTATTAGTTTCCTTTGGTGGTGCCATATTTACCTGATTTATTGTGAACCTCGATTCCTTACATTTGTATCTGCACATTTGAGTTAGTCTCTTCAAGACTTTAAAGATTTGCTTTGATATAGACAGTTCTTCCCTAGTCAGCCCAGTTTGGGTTTCTGGATGTGCCTGCTGGTAATGTCCTTGGGCAGGTGCATCTTGCTTCAGGGTTAATTTCTGGGCAAGGCAACTGCCTGAGCTTTGAGGTCGGGGGTGAGGGAGTGTGCTGCTGGTTGAGAACAGTTGGACTACTGGCTTGGTTCTTTGCCCAGTTGAGGCTATAGGATGGGCTCCATGGTTTCTCAGTTCTCTGGTCAGGCTTACTAGACTGTTGGGACTGGATATTATATTCAGCCATAGATGGGGGTATGAATTAGCTTCTCTGCCCTGGAAGGGCAGCAAGATAGCATCTAGGTCCTTCACAGCTTGTTGTTTAGAGACTCAAATCAGGGAAAAGTTTGCACTGAATTCCCCATCTAGACGGGGCCACTCTTTTTGTTCTGCAGATGAGGAAAGCCAGGGACTGTGCCTTCTTTTCAAGTGCCATTGTAAGAAGGGCTATGCAGCTTCCTGTGTGCTCTGGTTAGGTGCCTTGGTAGGGCAGGCTGAAGGCTGTATTCAGCAATAAGCAGGGCTATGAATTAATTTCCTTGTCCAGGTGCAGCAGAACTAGTTCCAAAGCTTGTAAGGCTCTTTGTGGTCTTGACTCAAGGTGATGCTTGCTCCAAGTTCCCTGCCTGAATAGGGCCAATGGCTTTGCTCTGTAGGCTGTCAGCTTGTGTGCCTGCCTCTCAGCTGGAGCTTGAGGAGGTATGTAACCTCCAGGCATTCCCACCAGTCCTTCTGGCCAGTAAGGGTGGGGAGTCACACTCAGTAGTGGGTGTGGCGTCACACTCAGTAGTGGGTGTGGCTTTGATTCAGCTCCTTTGCCTGGGTACGTGGGAGGGCCCACTCCGAGAACCTACAAAATTTTTTGAATGGGCTTTCTGCTCGGGAGTGGCCAGGAGCTATATTAAACAGTGAGTGGGGCTGTGAACTAACTCCTCTTGTATGGGCCTAGCAGGGGAAGCCTCCCTGTCTGGTACTGGTTTTGCTCTGGGGGCGATTGGCTCTGACTTCCTGTCAGCTTGTCATTACTGAGATATTCAGCTTCCAGGTGTTCCCACCAGCCCTTCCAGTCAGATTGGGCTGGGAGCCACACTCAGCAGTGCATGGGGTTATGGTTCAGTTCCCCTGTCTGGGCAGGGGCTCCAGGGCCAGTGAAACTCTTCATTTGCGGACCTGAATCAGGCAGATTTATACCCTGTTGAGTTCCATGGTCAGACTGCACCAACAACTTGGTTCTGCAGATGAGGTGCTGGTTGGGAGTACTATTTGGGCTCTGTGGGTAGGAACTTGGTCTGTCAAGATCCGTGTGCTGGCTGTTGAAAGCCTCTCCTCCTTTCTCTATCACAATCGTTTCCTAGGGGTCAAGCCCTGCAGATTCTCCTATAATCAATGTGGGGCAAGACCAGAGTAGGGGCTTTCACAAAGTAACCCACAATGCTGTGTGTGTGTGTGTGTGTGTGTGTGTGTGTGTGTGTGTAGGGGGTGCGGATGTCTCTTCTGGATTCCCTTCAAGGCTCAGAGGAGACCTCTTTGCATAGTACGACACTGGCCTGGCAGGGGCACAATGTGGTCAGTGTGTAGCTGTTCCTCTTAGACTTCTATTCCAGTCTGTCCTGGTCTCTGTGTTCAGGGGAGAACTTCAGCCTCACCCCCATGTTCTAGGATTGCCTCTGTGGTGTCTTGTCCATCAGTAGTTGTTATCCTTGTGAGGGGGAACAAAGCCAGGAAAGACTTAGGTCGCCATCTTGGTCACATCACTTTGAGTTAACTTCTGAAATGTATAATTTCTATAAAAATTCCCAATCCTTCTAATAATTAAATGTGATAAATTTACTGGCAGCTGAGCCAAGAAGTTCAGGCCTGTTGTGTAACCTAATCAAGGATCTTTAATTATAAGGGTGCCATTTGTGAAGAGGAGGTGCCTCAGCTGTGGGGTGTGGGATGTTGGAGGGTTGGACAGGCATGCTCAGTCCTTCATGGGCATCTGCCCCCAGTTGAGAGTGTGCAGGAGCTTTAATTTAGCCAGTGTTCTCTTATTCTGAATTAAATTACCCATCTAACAATATTTAAATTAACCTTGAGGCTTCCTGGAGAACATAAAAGTTATTTTGAGTTATTTTCACTGCCAGGATCAGCACAATTCCCTTCCCAGCCGGCTTGGTAGGTACTCAGTGATAAAGAAACCAATTTTTAAATTAATACAATTTTGTGTTTGTAAGGAAGCCATTATTTTTAATTATCGGGCATTTTCCTCAGCCTGGCTTCCCCAGTTAATAAAACTCAGCTATTTAGCATGGTTTTTATTTTTGCAGAGGGCAGACTTTGGGAAGTAGTTTCCCCTGTGGAATCTCCCCCCAGAATGTTTTGATCTCACCAAGTATACGCCTGTCACAAGGAGGCTCATAAAAAACCCCAAGAAAAGGAAACGCTGTCGTCAAAATGGCCCTGCTGGGCCCATAACCAGTGACTCTAACTTAGCTCGAGGGGCAATGATGGGAGCTGGTGATTTGAGAAACATGAAGGAGGAAATTAACACTGGGCTGGATCCCCTCCAGGAAAAGGCATTGTAGTACAGCAGGAGAGGTTTCAGTTAGATTACAGAGGAATACTTTGCCTGTCATGTTTTGGGAAACCCCAAAAAGGTGAGTGAGGGAGGGCATGCGATTTTCCATGGCTGGAGACATTTGAGAGCTGAATTCCTGCCTCAGAAAGCTTAGGTATTCACCTACCCAGAGAGAAAGCCAGGCCTAGAGGACATCTTCATTTCCTTTGTGGGTCATTCCTCTGGGATTTATAAAGCAGCTCTCCCCAGTTGCCATACAACAAGACTCAATGCTACATTGGGATCAGTGCTTGTGCAGACAAAACAACATGCTATAAATTTAATATTAGCTTAAATAATGCATAATTAGAAGGGTAAGCCTCTGCAAACACATTAAATAATGTATTCCCTAAGCAAACAGTATTTTTTGGATGACTTGCTGTTTTGGATGATGGTGAGGTAGAAAGGTGGAAAGACCTGAATTTGAGTTGCAGTTTTGACACTGATTAGCTTTGTCACTGCAAAGCAGTCTTTCACCTTTAATGCCTCAATTTCCTTATCTGTAATGGCCTGTGAGCTTCTGGTGGGCAGGGACTTTATTTTTCTTAGTGTCCATATTATTTTCCAAAGTGCTTGGTACTCAGCAAACAATTGTGAATAAGGGGGTTGAATCAGACCCACTATAAGAACCATGGCAACTCTGATGATCTAAGGTTCTAATGGGGAAAACTAGAAAGAGAAAATGTGACTAGGACAGCTGTGATCTCCAAATAACTAAAAGGCTTCATTCCAAAGAGCCATTAGAGTCATTCTGGGAGGCTCCCCCAAAACCTGGAATTAATAGAGGTTAGAGAAAGTGGATTTTCATGATGTCAACTTAAAATCCCATTCATTCATTGATTCACTAAATATTTACTGAGCACCTACTATGTGCTTGTTACTGTGATCACTCAAGATAGAACAAGACATTTATGGTCTTTTCTCTCATTGAACTTATCGGGGTAAAGACACGTGAGCCAACCATGAAAACTTTACTGCTATAATGAGAGTAAACACAGGGAAGGAACTATGGGAAGGAGGCGGGACACTTAAAACTGGGCTCACAAGGACCAGAGGACGTGCTGCCTCAGTGGGAGCTTGGAGGATGACTAAGACTTTACAGGGGAGGGCAAGAAAAGAGTTGGGGAGAATATTCGAGGTGGGGAAGTCAGCAAGTGAAAGCTAGAGTAGTAAGCAAAGGCTCCGCACAGGCAGAGAACTTCATTTCAGATGTTGTGGGAATATTCTAGTAGATGTGAGTGGTCTGTTGGTACAGATATAGCAGAGAAGAGAGGCACCTGGTATGTAGGCTCAGCCTGGATGACCTGAATAGGCTTGTACTTGTCACCTCTCAATCTGAACTTTCCAGAATCCGAGTATGTTGCGTATCTCCTAGCCTCTAAGAAGGAAGGTAGATAGTCTAGTCTACAGATGAATGGTCCTTTTCATCCACCAATGTGTCCATCCGGGGAGGAGTTGTATATTTCTAAGATCCTTACCAGGGTCACTAAGGGCCTATCTCCTTGACCTTGCCCCCAGCTAGTCTGCTTCAGCCACACTAGCTCTCCTCCTGCTCAGGACATAAGCAACAGTTTCATCTGCTTCAGGGCATTTGCACATGCTAATCCACTAGCATAGGAGGCTTGCTTCCCATCCCATGCCTGGAAAATTCCTACTCTTCAGTTCTCAGATCATATGTCATTTTCTTAGAGTGGCCTAACCTGAATCAGATATTCCCTCTTACCTGCACCCTGTATTTTTCTTCGTGGCACCCAGCACAATTTCTTTATATTATTTGTTCATTTATTTGATTATTATCTGTTTCCCTTTGCTATGGCATGAGGGTCTTTCCACTTTTCCACCACACCTTCCAAAATAGCAAGTCAGCCAAAAGTAATACTTGCCTGGGGAATACATTGTTTAATGTGTTTGCAGAGGCTTGCCCTTCTAATTATATATTATTTAAGCCAATATTAAATTTATCACAAGTCCTGTCTGCCCAAGCACTGCTCACAATAACACTGAGTCTTGTCTGTTTTGTTCGCCATTATATACTGACTGCCTCGTACACTGCCAACATATAGATGTTTGAAATATAAAATATTGGTGCAGAAGGAAAGCACTGGCAGGAAGGGGCTGGTAAAATTCAGGCTTTCATGGTAACTGTGAATATTAGCAGAGCTATTTGAGTGGGCTCCATGCAGAACTGAGTTTACATGCGTGTGTTTGCATGAACAGCTGCCTCCCACCTCACTCCTGTGTCACTGTCATTTGCCACAAAGGTAAAACTAACATAAGCCAATGTGTAATTGCAATGTCCTATTAATCATATGGAAGCCCCAAGAAAATTACTAACTCCCACCTTTTCTTGGGAAGGACACTAATACTAATATCATGATGGGAAGATGATCTTGGAAGTGATTTTTCTTTTGTTCTGCTACCTACACATGTAGTTGTTTTTTGCTCTGCAACCTCTATGTAAATCGTAATCAGGAGGAAACATCCTCCTGAGGGTGGTTGTCTGCTTCCTTTTCAGAGAGAATCATGCACTGAATCCATTTCAGGAAAGAGCAGGAGTTTTAAATCTCAGTAGAAGAGGTTGGTTTCTGTTCTCTCTTCCAAAAAATCTAGAAAAAAGACTTGCTGGTGGGGAAGGTTGGGGTGGGGGATGATATATGAACAGAGCCTCAGGGCCAGGAGTTTGCCTTAGGCTCTGGAGGGATGGAGGATATAGAATATATCTGGGGTGTGTGTGTGTGAGAGCGAGAGAGAGAGAGAGAGAGAGAGTGATTTAACCTACTCCTTCCTTCTTTGGGTGCAGCACCCCCTTTCTTTAAGGTTTCCCCTGTTTAGGTGGTTTTACTGAGATGTCCAACATAAGATACATGCGTTCCCATGTGACCTTGTACTGGCCAATCATAGATCTGCATCTGTACCAAGTTGGTCACCTGGGTTTTTTTTTTTTTTTTTTAATGTAAGTGATGTGGGAGATCCGTTTTTCTGGGTTCACTAAGCTAAGCTGATGTCAGCCTGAAGTCACCTTTGGCCAACTCTGCCTGACTCCCCCATGTGACGAGGTCACTGGTCTACTGTGGGGGAAAATTAGGCCAACTGCCAAGAGAAGTAATCCTGGGGGATGGAAGGGGACCATGAGAAAGAGAAAAAGAAAGAGGTGTCAGCCTGATGACATCATTTGGGCTTGTGGGGGCCCATTAGGCAAGAAAATGAATGCCCTTTCTTATTATGCTAGTCTGAGTGGGCTTCCTGTGTTTTGCAGTGGAAAGATTCCTGACAGATACTGGGGAAATGTGTTTGTGAACTCATGCCTGCTTTGGGTGAGTTTGGGGGGAGGAATTCACACACACACATGTACCTTGTGAGGAGCAGCCTTAAAGAGGCATGGTCATCCCCTCTTCCCTGCTTACGTGTTGTCTGAGTGCCTATCACATGGCACTTGTCACCAGGGATAGAGTGGTGAAGTGGTTCCTGTGCTCATGGAGCTTACAGATGCCCTGATGCAACTGTTTCATGTGTTTTTGAAAGGCCAGAGAGAACAGAGAAAGGAGAGGAGTGGAAAAGACTCTTTCAAATGAAATTCCTTGAGACATCCTTGGGAGACATAATGAAAATTATTCTCATACTGAGTTTGGGCTGGGAAGAAGGGACTAATACTCTAAATTTTGCCAAAGCATCATAAAGCTTTTGGTGGAAGGATGTGGCTCTTTGATGGTCTATCCGTCCGCCATCTTACATTTCACCAGCCTATATGGAAATGCTGCCGACACATTCCTTCTGACTGGGTTGCTGGAAGGTTTAGAATTTCACTGGGAAACTGGTCTATCCTGGTAGTTTCATTGGTTTCTTCTGAATTCTAGGGAAACTCAGCCTTGGGTCCTCACATCACTCAACTGGCCAGACTCCTAGA
This sequence comes from Mirounga leonina, assembly GCF_011800145.1. NCBI lineage: Eukaryota > Metazoa > Chordata > Mammalia > Carnivora > Phocidae > Mirounga > Mirounga leonina. Next base: position 12,820,764 of record NW_023270231.1, on the reverse strand, counting down.
AGCTTGATGGTCCCTGGGAGAGGTAAGTCGGCTTGTTTCAAGGCTCGATATTCCCTGTTGCTGCACCACAGATTCTCTGCAAATTCCCTGCTTTTCATGGAGGAGCAACATTTTTTTCCCCATTCCAAGAGGGAGGGCTGGGGCTGCCAGAATGTCACATGTCTGTCTTGGGGTTCAGTCCCTAGCCTTTCTCCTTCACAGAGCCTAGACAGCCACTTGGTTTCCCAGTCCATATGATTGTGGGGAGGGAGCCTCAAAAGGAGAGCCTGATACAGCAACCCTGCTACTTGTCAAATCCTCTTAATTGTGTGTGCTAAGGTATCTCTCAGACCCCTCCCTCCCTCTTCTTTCTCTCTTTACTGTTAGTGATTTAGTTCTTTGGATTACTGCAATTGCTTCTGGGCTGTCCCTCTCCTCCTGTCTTGTCCCCTTCTAATCTATCTTCCTCCACACCTGAGGAAGCCTGAGAGGTGTTTCTAAGACTACACATCCAAACACATCACTCTGCTAAAATTAAACCCTGAAAACCCTCCCCACTGTCCTCTGGATAGATGGCAGCCTAGCCAAATATTCCTTTCCATGTGCTACCTTTGGCTGATGCATTCTTTTTCTGTACCACAGTGTAACACATTTGCCTTCCCTCTGGCCCAACTGGTTAAGGTTTCCTGAAATGCTCTTCCCCTTTTTGACCTCTCTGTTGCTTCACAGGCAACACTTCTGATCACCCCTTCCCCATATCTTTGCCAGGCTAATTCCTACTGCTCTTCAGAACCGATTCCAACTCTTCTGTGAAGCTCTTCCTGATCAAGGTGGCAGAGACCCTGCTATGTGTTCACCAACTCTTTCATTTATTTTTTCCTTAGGCACTCAGAAAGATGTCTCCTGGGCTGTCTTGCGTTTCAGTTGAAGTGATGCAGGCCATGCTGAGCTCTGCTCGCTCAGCCCCCTTGTCCTTCCAGAGCAACTTTAGAGGTCATCTGCCTACTGTGGTGGGATCGCAAGACAGCAACCGCAGTGAGTCACCATGAGGACGAGCCGCCTGCCTTATTTGCACTGTGATGTGGAAAGCTCCTGAGATTGTAGGGCTTATTTGTTATCTCTCCTGACACAACCCACTATCGCTTTCCTTGTAACATTGCCTCTGTTACAGCTTATACCACATGATTCACATTGTCTTCTCCATGCTGGCAAGCATTTAGTTTTCTTTCTCTCTCTCTAGTCTACTCACTCCATAGTGCTTGGCATAGAGTTGGCACTTAGCAAACACGTTTTTTAAAAAAAATGTATAATATTGGTTTAATTTGCAGCCCAAATACAGAGGAGACTTAAATCCAAGAGAAAATTAAAAAAAAAAACAAACAAACCAAAGAACAAGTTAGTTATACACAGGAAAATGATGACAGTTGTAGAATGAACGAAAAATTTCATGGCCCCATTTGACAATGGAAGTCAAGATAGAGGATAAAGAAATGTCAGCACTGGAGTTGAGGAGAGAAGAGCCTGCTTGACTTGTGCGGACCCACAGGTACCCATGGTTTAGGGGCTGCAAACTTCCCTGCCCTGGGCTCACAAAGAACCTGACTAAAAGGACACTCCCTGGTTCTCTTCATCCACAGCACACTCCACCTTTCTTTTACACCTTCTTCCAATTGCTCCCCTGCAATTTCCAGGAGTTGTTTTTATTTCATTCACTAAACAATTTATGAATTGAATTAAAATAAATGAGATGCAAATAAATTCCAGGCTTTCTCCCTCATTTTCAAATTACATTTTCAGTCCACTCAACCTGTTATAATCTCATAGTGATTTTCATTTAAGAGAGCTAAATGGATATGTGATTATTGTTACAGGAACTAACACCAGACAATTAAATGTTGAGGTGTTGATAGATAAAGCTGTGTTTTGATTTGCATAAACATGATGCCAGCAAATCTAACCCTGGCAGAAATTCAGTTATAAGACTTGCGTGCCTAACTTCTGTTAATTACCACAAGTATCATTATTAAGATTTTTAATATTCAGGGTTGGGATTATAGCCATTTTATTTTAGGGCCACATTTATCTTTATTTTGAAAACTTAGTCAAAATGCATAACTGATTTATTAGAGAAAAAGCACGATTACTACTTATAATCAAGTTCTACAGTGCAGCATATCAAAAATCAATTATACAGCCCTGAAATCCAGTCATTAAGGATTTAGCTACTAATCTCATTTCATTTTTGTCTTTAGGAAGATACTGCCGTTTGCAACTTTGCAGATACCAGCACAGGAAGAAAAACATGGGAGACTGCTGATAACCTAATGTGAGGAATGAAGCTCCAACTAGACAAAGGCAGAATCTTAATATGGAGTGGGCTGGCCCTGCCGGGAGGTAGCCTAGCCTGGGTGGATTTCAACCCAATAACAGGCCAAAGTTATTACCCAAGTGTGATTCCAAAGTAGTGGTTAAACCCTGCCGTGCTCCATTTACTTTCATCCCAACACTCATCTTAATCTGCAGTTACTTTAGTTACTTACTAGTGTACTATCTGTCCCTCTTGTCCCTTTCCCCACCCCTAACGGTAAGCTGCAGGAAGGTAGGGATTTTGCTTGGGGTGCCATATTGATCTCCAGTGCTGGCTTGTAGTAGGTGTTCAGTAAATATGTGCTGAATTTGATGAGGATTGGGATCCCTAGGATTCCCTGCCATGGGGGAAGGGGTTAGCATGATGTTAAGAATCAGTCCCTCCTAGTACCAGATAAGTGACTAGGGCAGGACCCAGATTATCTGGATGACTGTGAATTTAATCCAGAAGCTGTGGGGCTTGGTGATTAAGGATATTAGCAAGTGAGCCAGAAACAAAGATGGAACTGGGACTGTGTCCTGGCTGTGCCATTTTCTAGCCATGGTGCCTTTGGACAGGTTATGTAGCTTCCCAGAACCTGTATTTCCTCATCTGAAAAACAGAGGTAAGTATCCCTATGGGGCTGTTGAAAATAAGTAAAGCATTTAACATAGAACTTGCATCATGAAAGTCCTCAGTGAGTGTTGTGTGTTAGTTTTTTGTGGATAAGCTGCCTAGTCTGGGGAAGCTACGGTTGGTTAAAACTTTCTGCCATGGTTTGCTTGTGATTTCCTCTTGGGAAGCCTTCCCTGATCACCTTAGGCTGGGTGATATCTCCTCCTCTATGATTCCATCCAGGCCCTATGCTCTGCTCATTTAACCCACTGGATTATCCTGCATCTATATATTCTACTGGACTGTTAACTCCTTGAGGGTAAAGAGTACATTATAAAATTATCGTTCTTCCAGTATTCATCACATTACTCAGCACACAGTAGACACCAAGTTTTTGTCGAATCGGCCAAAGAGTGAAAGTCGAGGGAGAAGATGGCAAGTGTGACAAGAAGACTGAAGCTATCCCAAGCTAGAGCATAAGGTAAATCCCCACCTCTTTCTCTCCTAGGAAACCGACACTTTTTTTCCCAAAGGGATATGGCTTCTATCTTCTGAGAGAAAGATTTGTCTTTCCCATGGAAGAAAGGAGTAATGGAGGCTTGGGACCTGGGAAATTTCCTCAGCTCCTGAGGAAAGTGTGGATCCCCTACCACTTAGAGGTGACAGATGGGGTGGAACCACTTACCCGGAGCTTCCTGCCAAAGATAGTGACTTTGCCTTTAATCTGTTCCTTTCTTAGGCGCCACTCAATGGAGTTGAGGCCATTCTCCATGGGCAGGGAGATGTTGCAACGCCCAATGGTGGGGGTGATGGTGCCCGCTAGGACGTGGGGCTCGCTGTGGAAGCTGACACCCATCCCATTGGCATACATCACCCTCAGGGTACCGTTATTACAGAGCTGGTAGCTGTTCCGCACTTGATCTGGAGAAATGTAAGTGGGGGTGGGGATAGGGAAAGAAATTATCCACTCTTTTAGTCATAAGAGAACAGAACCCCTATTTTTACAGGTTTCCATGGTACTTTGCAGCTGTCAGTCTAAGGCTGCCTTCAATTAGCACATATACAATGTTAAGGTGAGTAGCAGAGATGCTACTGATCCGTGGAAAGAAAAACATTATTAATATGTGGCACTCCAGAAATAATTATGCTGTGATATTTTTCTTCTACTCACTGAAGACTATTAATAGTACCTTTAAAGATGTCTATTGCCTACACAATTTGTGTCAATCAAATCCCTAATCTTTAACATAGTCTTTTTTTCCCATTTAAGATAAAATATATATATTTTTTCCTTTTGCCTACCATCTAACCTGGAAGTTGATGGTCTAGCTACAGATCAGATCAAGAGAAAAAGCAACCTTCCTGCCCTTCATGCTTCTGCTGCTGACTCCACCATGATGCCACCTCTACTCAAGAGAACTCTGAAGAGATTCAAACAGCATAAGGTAGACTGAGCTAGTGGGTGCTGATAACATGCGTTTATCTTCCCAAAGGAAATCTACACTAGTCAATCAGACTTGTGACCTTTTTCCTTATCGAAAAGTTCCAGGAAGGAAATGTGTCTGAAACTCCTTTTACAGATATATTGCTTCCTGATTATTTGGGCAAAGGAGTCCACTTGGCTGGCTTCTGAGATGCTGGCTTTTGGGATAGTGAGCAAATGTGTATCTGTCACTCCTGAAACTGTAGCCATCATGCAGAAAGACAGAATCTACATCATTAATCATTTGGCAGAGCAGAAATAGAGTCATTGAAACAGGCTCTGTCGTGGGATAATAGTCCAGAAATGTCACCATTTATCTACTGAGAGGACACTTTTATCCTCTGACAATGGGCTAGCCCACTGACATTAAAGAAAAATTAATCTGCACAATTCCTTTTCTTGCCAGCTCCTGTGCTTGTCCTGGACTGTGTGTCATGTCAAACAGCACTAGTAACTATGGGGTGGTCAGAAACCTTTGAGATCCTGGTCTTGGCAAGAGATTGCTAAAGGGCTCTGATTCCAGGACAATCAATTCAACAAACAAGTACTTGGAAGAAGAATCAGAATGGGGTCAAAAAAGGAAGAGATGAACCCAAAAGGATAAAGAGCCTTGGAGAAGGTACCTATATGTGTTGGGTTGGTGGGGAGTGCTGATGATGGAGAGGTAAGAGTGAGTGGGGATGACAACTGACATTTTCAGATAAGTATGTAGACATTCCCAAAGCTCTAGACATTTCATTTAGTATAGATGACATTCTCTTGAATCTGATTAAGTCATTTTCTACAAGACTGACCTCTTGTAGAATTTGTTTGCTGTGGACACTTGACTAAAATAACAAGCTAATGGGTATTCCCAGTCTCTGGAAGTCCTCCCAGGCTTGGCTGGGGTCCATGGGTGAGTTTAGTGGGTAGGGGGCTTACCTTGTACCACTGTGTAGGAGGCCTCCACTGAAGACAGATTGGTAATGACGGTGACATCATCATCACGGTTGGAGTTCTCAATGTCAATGGTGATGGATTTCTCCATTTCCCGGTGCAGACTGGTCACCACCCCCGTAGGGCGTGTCACATTGGTCAGGCGGCCCTCGTGGTCATAGCTGGAGGACAGACACACAGGTTTGGAAGCACAGCTACTGGAGCCGAAGACTTTCCCACCACTCAGAACCACACAAGGGCCAGAGAGACTGGAAGATGGAGTGGCTGGGTAGTGTATCACACTGAGGCTCCTTGTCACAATCAGCAAGACCTGGCATTGGAGACCATCTATGTCCTTGCTCTTCCATACTCCTATAACCTCATCCCACTTGCCACTGCATAGTCTTGGACAGTCAGCCTGGGCCAAATGCCACCTCCATGCCTTGGCTCAAGCATAGCAGGTCTGGCCACCTATACCCCTTTCTCTGGCTGTATAGCCCCAAACCAACCACAGCACCCCAAGCAGCCTTCTTAGACTGTTTTCCCACTGACTCACTTGACCTTAGCACCCAAGTTTAGGTATACCAGTGATCAGTTCTGTTGCTAGAAAGTTGCCTGAGATTGGGCCCTTCTCCTTTATGTACATCATCTTTTCTCTTAAACCGTGGAGTTATTTTTTCCATCTCCTTTAGCAAAAAACCTTGCTGTTCCACTTGGTAGGATGTTTTCCCACATTGTAATCAGAAAGCTTGGACCCTCCATAGGCCCTAGGAAAGAGACTTGAGCTTCCTCAGATGAGATGTTACTAGAGAGGGGAGGAAGGGGGAGCAAAGAAAGTAGTTTACTTGGCCTCTAGGTGTGTCCCTCTGGACTGGGGACAAAGTTGGTGGGTTCTGAGTGATGGAGACTGGAGCTTGTACAGCATATAGGACAGCCAGTGAACAGAACAGAACCATGGTGGCTTATTTAACTTTGTCACGTAGGACAAAAAAAACAAATATGGGGGCTCCTGGGTGGCTCAGTTGTTGGATGTCTGCCTTCGGCTCAGGTCATGATCCCGGGACCCTGGGATCGAGCCCTGCATTGGGCTCCCTGCTCTGCGGGAAGCCTGCTTCTCCCTCTCCCCCTGCTTGTGTTCCCTCTCTGTCAAATAAATAAATAAAATGTTAAAAAAAAAAAAGCAAATATGGATGGTTCTTGGCAAATGGTTTCAGAATAAAGGAATGCAAGGAATGCAGACCTGGTGAGTGATTTGAGAAAATGTGATAAGAAATTTTGCTTCTGGGGATGTTTGAAAGCTGAGAACAGAACATTAAGCTGGATGGCCAGTTGGACAAAGGGGGTGGGGAGAGGAGAACTTCGAGCTGGGAGCCCAGCTTTTGGCTCTACCCTCATCATTTGCCCACAGCACTAGGCAATGGGTGGTGCAGATACTACATTATAGTGGTTATACCATCAGGGCTTTCCAGGTAAAACACGGATGGGACTCAGGCTCTCCCTGTCAAAGGGACTCCCTTTTGTCCTCTTCTCTGTTAAGGAAACTGCCTCTCAGACAGGTGTCCAAAGATGTTAGTGACAAATTAGAATAACCTAAATGGTCATTCATCAGAGATTTGTTAAATAAGGATGTATCCATAAAGTAGAAACCTCTAAAGCCATCAAAATTGATGACAGTGATTTCTATCAGAGTGAAAAAAAAATGTATATATTATTGAGTGGAAAGAGTAGAGCACAGGGATATATTCCCCTGATAGTAGAAGAAAGTCTCTCAAAATATAGACATCTCAACATTAACGATAGTTTTTCTGCATGTGTTTGTATGTTCCCATATTTTAGGAATTATTTCTAACCAATATGCCTGACTTCCATGTCTTATGATTAGAAACAAAAGGTATTTAAATGAAATAGAGAATAAAAAGACAAAAGATCAATGAGACTAAGAGCTGGTTTTTTTAAAAGATAAAATTGACAACCCTTAGTTAGACTCACCAAGAAAAAAAGATGAGAGGGCTCGAATAAAATCAGAAACGAAAGAAGAGATGTTACCACTGATACCACAGATATACAAAGGATCATAAGAGATTACTACTAAGGAGTTTCAATCAGTAATCAAAAGCGTTCCGACAAACAAAACTACAGGGCCAGATGGCTTCACTGGTGAATGCTACCAAACATTTGAAGACTTATTAATAGCAATCCTTCTCAAACTCTTCCAAAAAAAGAAGAGGAGGGAACTATTCCAAACTCATTTTCTGAGGCCAGCATTACTCTGCTACCAAAACAAGACAAGGACAACAAACGAAAAGAAAATTACAGACCAATATCTCCGATGAATATAGATGCAAAAAAACTCAAATCGTATTCATATTTAAATTACATGTAGAAAATCATATTCAACAGTACCTTGAAAGTGGGATTTATTCCAGGGATGCAAGGATGGTTCAAAAGATGCAGAAAAAGCATCTGACAAAATTCAACATCCATTAATGATAAAATCAACAAAGTGGGTATAGAGGGAATGTACCTCAACATAATAGAGGCCATATATGACAGATCCACAACTAACATCATACCCACTAGTGAAAAACTGAAAGCTTTTCCTCTAATATCAGGAAAAAGAACAATTAAACAAGAAAAAGAAGTGCATCCAAATCAGAGAGAAGTAAAACTGTAACTGTTTGCAGATGGTGTGATATTACACATAGAAACAGAACCAATAAATTCAGTAAAGTTGCAGGATACAAAAATCAATATATAAAAATCTGTTGTGTTTCTATACACTAATAACAAACTAGCAGAAAGACAAACAATCCATTTATGATTGCATCAAAAAGAATAAAAAAAAACCTAGTAAGAAATTTAACCAAGGAGGTAAAAGACCTCTTATACTGAAAGCTATAAGACATTGATGAAAGAAATTCCACGTTCATGGACTGGAGGAATCACAATGTCCACACAATTCAATGCAATCCCTAACAAAATTCCAATGGCATTATTCACAGAAACAGAACAAATAGTCCTAAAATCTGTATGGAACCAGAGAAGACTCCTAATGGCCAAAGCAATATTGAGAAAGATGAACAAAGCTGGAGGCATCATGGTTCCTGATTTCAAACTATATTACAAAACTATAATAATCAAAACAGTAGGGGATGGGCATAAAAACAGACATACAGGTCAATAGAGCAGAATAGGGAGCCCAGATATAATAGGGAGCCCACACATGTATGCTCATTTAATTTACCACAAAGGGGTCTAGAATATACAATGGAGAAAGGACAGTCTCTTCAATAAATGGTGTTGGGAAAATAGGACAGCCACATGGAAAACAATGAAACTGGACTGTTACATAAAAATTTACTCAAAATGATAAAAACCTTGAAGACCTGAAACCATAAAACTAGAAGAAAACCTAGATGGTAAGCTCCTTGACATAAGTCTTGGCAATTTTTTGATTTGACCCCAAAAGCAAAGGCAACAAAAGCAAAAATAAACGAGTGGGATTGCATCAAACTAAAAAGCTTCTGAACAGCCAAGGAAACCATCAACAGAATGAAAAGGCAACTTACTGAATGGGAGAAAATTTGTGCAAATCATATATCTGATAAAGGGTTAATATAAAAAAACCTTATACAGTTCAATAGCATAAAAGCAAACAACCCAGTTAAAAAATATACAGAGGATCTGAATAGACGCTTTTCCAAAGAAGACACACAAATGGCCAACAGGTACATGGAAAGGTGCTCAACACCACTAATCAATGGGAAATGCAAATCAAAACCATAATGAGGTATTACCTCACACCTATCAGAATGTCTGTTATCAAAACCATAAGAAATAAGTGTTGGCAAGGATGTGGAAAAAAGGAAACCCTTGCACACTGTTGGTGGGGATGTAAATTGATATAAACACTATGGAACACAGTATGGACTTTTCTCCTAAAATTAAAAATAAAATTACCACATTATCTGGCAATTCCACTTTAGGTATCCATCCAAAGAAAATGAAAACACAAACTCAAAAAGATCTGCATCCCATGTCCACTGCAGCATTCTTTACAATAGTCCAGATATGGAAACAACCTAAATGTCCAATGGAATATTACTTGACCATAAAAAGAATGAAATCTTGCAACTTGTGACAAAATGGATGGACCTTGAGGGCATTATGCTAAGTGAAATAAGTTAGAAACAAATACCATATGATCTTATATGTGGAATCTTGAAAAAATAACCTGAGCTCATAGACACAGAGAACATCTTGGTGGTTACCTGAAATGGGAGATAGGTAAAAATGGGGGAAGGGGGTCAAAAGGTACAAATTTCCAGGTGTAAGTAAGTCATTGGGATGTAATGTACAGTATGGGGATAGGTAATAATACTGTACTGCGTATTTGAAAGCTGCTAAGAGAATAAATCCTAAAAGTTCTCATCACAAGAAGAACATTTTTGGTATCTCTGTATAATGATGGATGTTGACTAGACTCAGAGTGGTGATCATTTCACAATACATACAAATATCAAATCATTATGTTGTACAGTTGAAACATATCAATTTTAACTCAATATAAATAGGTAAGAAAATATGGATGGGACTGAGGAGATTATGCTAAGTGAAATAAGTCAAGCAGAGGAAGTCAATTATCATATGGTTTCACTTATTTGTGGAACATAAGGAATAGCATGGAGGACATTAGGAGAAGGAAGGGAAAAATGAAGGGGGGGAAATCGGAGGGGGAGATGAACCATGAGAGACTATGGACTCCGAGAAACAAACTGAGGGTTCTAGAGGGGAGGGGGTGGGGGGATGGGTTAGCCTGGTGATGGGTATTAAGGAGGGCACGTACTGCATGGAGCACTGGGTGTTATACGAAAACAATGAATTGTGGAACACTACATCAGAAAACTAATGATGTATTGTATGGTGACTAACATAATAAAAAAAAAAAGGAAAACAGTTCTAAGTGTTTGCGTGTGGGGCGCCTAAGGGAGTACTCGGTACCAGACAATATCCTCAACTCCTGCAGCCAAGCAGGGACCATATGAGGAGTTCCATGACCTGGGATCCAGGCAAAGATTTAATTCCAACGCACCTGGACACGTATGGTGGTTCCAGGTGCTGTGCTTCCTTCTGAGAACCGTAGTAGAAACTGGAGATTCTACTTTTGGGGAACAGAGGATTGGGGTTGAGGCCAGGATCTCAGGGGCCATGGGAAGAAAAACAGGTTATGTTCTCTTTAACTGTCAAAGAAGAGTGAGTTTCCTACAGCTGTACTTACTTGCCCGTGGAGTGAGTATCTTCAGATTCAGGTCTCTTTGCAAATAAGTCTACACATAGTTGCAAGGAGCTATGAGTTCCAGTAATGGGATCTCAAGGCCACTCAGTGGAACCACTGCAGCTTTGGCCTGTGTGGAGCTAAAGGGGCGCTTTTGACTCATTTATTCAGCAAGTATTTACTGAGTGCCTACTGCATGCCAGTCATTGTTCAAGACACTGGGGACAGGACTAAGAACAAAATGGATGAAAATCCCTGCCTCCATGATGTACACATGATGGACAGGGCAAAAATAAACCATGATTTAAAATATAGAGTATGTCAGATGGTAACAAGTGGTAAGGATTAAAATAAAGGAGGGAGAGAGAGAGAACGCACGTGTATAGGGGTGGTTGTAATTTTAAGTAAAGTCCTGGGCCTTTCAGGGACACAGGCTGTTCTTCCCCAGCTGACCGTGTGTGAAAGTACTATAAAGCAAAAGGAATTCACCATCTTTTTAGGAGCAACAAGAAAACCTAACACATTTGAACTCCTACAATTGAGAATTTGTGACAATTGGGTTTATCCACATATTCAAAAAGCAGCTCTTCAAGAGAGAAAACAATCACACAGTTTCCATGTAACTTGTGAACTTCTTTTCTTTTTTTTTTTTTTAAAGCATCCTGCCCATATTTTTATTCAACTAGGGACCCCTCCTGGAAAATACTCCCCCAGTTAGAGCTAGCGTCTAAAGGTGCACCTAAGTCCGAACTTCTTTATTATGGTCTCTAAGTCAGGCCTAATTCAGAATGGCCTCCTGAGAGTGACACTGTTTTGTCCTCAGTCATGTCAGCCAACAAATTATCTCTGAAATGCACTGGGTCCTTAGGTGGGACTGCTAGAAGGGAAGGTGAAAATCTTATAGGTGTTTGGGTTATGGTAGAGTTTTAGCCTAAGTTGGTGTGAGAGCTAAAGATGGCACTCAGATGGTGCCTACAGAGGCAGGGTCACTGGCTGGTAAAGTTTGATCAAGTCCCAGTGCCCTGAAGGATGCTAGGATGCTTCTGAAATTCGAGGAGGACAGCTTGGCCCAAAGGGAAAGAGAGCAAGGGAAAGCAATTCTGCAACGCAGGAAATTTCCAGCAGGTGGCAACAGCTTCCTTTCCATTCTCCCAAACCCATTTGCCTACCAACTAGAAATGAAGATTCCTGGACTTAGGAGTGATCAACAATGGGGTCTTCTGTTCTCTCTCTTGTTCCCCATTCCCTCTGCAACAATCCTCCCCAACTTACTAAGTTCTCAGCCAGCAGCAATACCTCGACAGAAAGCAAGCAAGGACTCCAAATGCGAGCTTAACCAGATCCTTCACCGTCGCGGAGAGCCAGATCCTTGCAAATTCCATCCCAGTCTCGGCAGGGCCTGGCGAAATCACGCCTTAACAATTTTCCCCAGCCAGCATCCCACTGGTTAATACCTGCAGCAGTAGGCAGTGTGACCAAGCACTGCCCGCAGGAGTGACGGAATACAGCTTTTTTGGCACAACAAACGGCAGGACTATTAAGTATGAGATAATTGTTAGGGGAAATATGACCAGCTCTCACATCTTTTAATATACCTAGCACTTTATCTGTATTGATCTGCTTCTGCTAAGGAGGAAATTCAGAGTTTATCTACCTGTCTGTGCAATCAAGTGTGTTGCTGGACCTACTGGCAAATTACGGGAGTCCCACCAGGATCTTGCCTTTTAGATTCTAATTTCCGCACCCATGGCAAACATGAATAATCAGCAAAGTTAATGAGCACTTGCTCTCCCAGGTGCTGTGCATGTCCAATATCCTGAAGCTGGAAGGGCAAGCGGGCAAAAGAAATCGGACAGCCCTTGTAGGGAGGATGTTCAATATCATAGACCTAGCAGTGCAAATCCCTTAGAAGTCAAGGAGAGGGGACATGAGTATCTTGAGGCCACAAGTTGACATTAAAGTCAGGAAGACAATGTGACTAAACAATATTAAAAGCTATGTGGATAGCCAATCCTGCTGCTGGCTAGGGTAGGGTGCTGTCGAGAAATACTTAACAAATGTACTTACTCATAGAAAGTTGTCCATCCTGTTTCATCACTCTTGGTGGCTAGTAGGCCAGTGTTCCCATCATAGGTCATGAGGCCAAGCTCTAGATTCTGCGTGGACACGACTTTGAGACCTCCGTTGGTGCCCACTGTGAGGGTGATGATCTGGTTGTCAGGCATGAGCAGGTGGCGGGGCATGCCACTACTGTCCCGACGGATCTTCAGGGAATTGCCGTTATTGTCAATCAATTCAGTGACATCATTGTCGGCACTATAAGTGAAATTGTACAAGTACTCCCCAGTCACCAGGCTCACAGTGTACTGGTGGATGCCATCGGCGTTGAAAACATACAGCTCCTGTTCTCCAGGGGATGCAGCCTCATACTGGTTGAAAGCATTAAGAATGGGCTTGTTTTTGCTGACTGCCCTAATCCGAATATTTCCAAGGTCTGCGATGTAAATGGTACCATCTGGAGCTACAGCTAAGGATGATGGGGAATTCAAGATGGCATCAGTTGCATAGGCATCATCTCCCGAGTAGCAGTTGCAATTGACATCGTTTTTGCAGTCACAGTCTGAGGCTGCCCCAGCTAGAAGGCAGATCTCCCCATTGGTTGTGACCTGGCGTAGACGGTTAATCTTCTTCTCATCTGTCTCAGTGATATAGAGGACCCCGGTGTGGGAAATGGCAATGGCACTGGCTGACTCCAGCGCAGAATGAATGGCTAGTTTGCTGAGTGAATAGTCAATCCCAGGAACCTGGCAGTGCATGGGGCGTCCTGCGATGATGCTGACTTGGTGATTCTCAGTGATTCGAAGGATGACGTTGTTCTCGAGAACATACAGGGAATTGTCCATGGGGTTGACAGCGAGGTCTGTTGGCCACTCCAGGCGAACCTGTGGATGACATGGCATCAAATTAAGGAGCAGCCTCTAACATGCCCAGTGTTTAACTGTGAGGCACATATATTGGTTTTACGCAGCGGGGGAGAAAAGACTTACTTTTTTACCCATAATGTATGAGAAGTGCCCATCACCAAACCACTTGCCCGCTGCCCATGTCAAGTGGACACGATGAAGAAGAGGCCATGTAACAAACATCTCCTGTGATATCATCTACTGTGGCTAGAGTAGGTCACCAGCTCTACCCATGAAGCTCTTCTCAGTCCCAGAAGATTGGACCAAGGTCAGAGTCATCATATACAGTTGTACAGGTAATTCACCACACAAGGGGCTAGTGTAATCCATCCCATCCTCTGCTCATCAAGCCATGGGCCTAAGGAGGCTATGTTCATTTAGAGGCAGCACTTTTATCTAATACACAAAAGGAGCCATGTTGTTTGGACCCAAGGGTTGCCAATGCACAGGCCGGCTAGTGAACTACAACTTGAGCATTTGCTTGAAGAAATGAACTGGGCCTTCTCTGCAAAATTGAAGCGGCCATCTTGGCGGCAAGTTGTCAGTATGTTGTGGAATTTGAGCTGAAATTAATGAGGTTGACTGAAGGTTGAAAAGGCCCTTATAGGAAGGGCAAACATATATTTTGGGATGTTTGAGGATCCATATAATAAAGTCCAGTTTCTCCTGCTGTACATTTGAGTGAGCCCCTGTTCTCTGCCCCCATAAGAGCCCATACTAACGGAATATCACTTGGGGGAATCTTGTAGATGGCTTTGCTCTAGTTTACTACTGCACAAAGTAAAGGTTTATATAGTGAGGATGCAATCATTTCAGATTAACAGGGAAGTTCTGATTGACATATAACACTGTATAGTACATTCTCAAACCTACAATAATGATGGAGAAGAGAGGTAATTACACAGTAACTCCTACCCTGTAATCTGCCATGGCTGGAGTGTGTCACCAGCTCCACTTTCTGAGCAGAACTCCCCCCGACCCCCCATCCCCCCCCGCTTTCCTTTCTCTCTTGTGCTCTCTCTCATTCCTATCTGACATTTCCCATTCCATCTTGCTGTCTAGTTCATCTCAAGCCTTCTACAAACAAACCTGTAATCTGTATCTATATCTCTTCCTCCTACTCCACTTTCAACCCAAACAGGCTGCAGGTGAGAACTTCAGGCTGAGAGCCAGGTGTGGCATAGTGATGAGAAATAAGAAAGTCCCACCTGGGCCACATCCATGCTGGAGTCACAGCTCAGTGGCCGGACAGCAGTGAGGTCATTGGAGCCCAGCAAGGTAGAGATGATTCCATTCTGGTCAACCTTCCGGATCATGGTGGCATCAACAAAGTACATGAGCCCGTTCTTGTCTACTGCAATACCTGATCAAGACAAACAGTGGGAGTGTGTCTCTTGGCAAGGAGTAGGGCTTGTGGGGGTGGAGGTGGGGATGCCCTATTGGGCATTACCTTCTTGGACCAGGGACCTTCCTGGATGGATTCACAGGCTTAGAGCAGTGGCTGTCAACCTTTAAAGGTAACCCCCTTTCCCATGAGCACTGTGCTGAGACCTGCATAGTTCCTGGGGTGCTGGCTGTATCACCACCCAACTGAAGAGTGAACTTTGGGCTGCAAATGAACCAAGACTGCAAATGAATGAATGGGGAAATAACTTGGCATCTGCTCTCTTCAGAAAGTAAGTTATTTCCCAAGTTCACTGCTTGAAAAATTACTGGTAGTAAATTACTTGAATACCCTTCACAACTAATTACAACACTGAGGTTGAGAAACAGTGATTCTTGCTGTCACAGACTCCCAATTCAAAATATATCCTCCAGGAAACAGTCCCAATTAGGCCTTGACTCTACTCAGTATGCCCTGTGGGAACACCTGTCCTAGCACTCTCCTGGTAGGATGCACACAGTGGCTTCTATTTCTTTGGCACCTTCACCCTAGGGCCCAAGCCCAAGGCTCCTCATCCTTAATCCACGCTGCCAGTGGTAGCTAAGAATGCTAATAAGAATTGGGCCTTCGAAGGACCAGTCAGTCTTTAACCTTAAGTATCCCTGGTCCTTTTCAAATAGAGATCCATTGATCTCTGTTTGAAGTAGAACCATTGATTCTAAGAACAACCCCCCTCCCCCCTCGCCGGCCAATCCCAGGCCCTTGGAAATTATACCCATTCTTAACTGCCACCATTTATTGGGCTCTTAAAAAATGTCAGGCCCTGTGCTTAAGACTACGCATGCTACTGTTGAACATGAACATCTGGGAGTGGCTGGAGGCCCTCACTGGGCTCTTTCTCCAGCTGGCCCCTGGCTCATGGAGCTAACGTTTCCCCCTGACTCCGTGTGACTGGCAGCAGTCAGAAATCTCCAGGAGCAATCCACCCCACTTTCCATTTGTAGCCTATGTGGGTGATGAAGTTTACTTCAGATAAACACATTTTTTTTTTTTTAAATAACCACACATCAAAGCAACCTATCAGAGTGAAATTACTGTAGGGAAAGCTGTGTTTGGGACTGCCTGGGCTTAGTTCACTTGCAGTTAAGAAGAAAGCCAAGCTTGTGGCAAGCTTATTCTGGGGGACGGGCTTTCTTCCTTGGGAGCCTTTACCTCGAGGGCTCATCAGGGTGGCATCCACGGCCTTCCCTCCATCTCCACAGCGGGCTTCATCGAAGGGCAAGCATTGCTCTCCAGTCCCTGCCACCACTTCTGAATTCCCAGCCAGGTCTTTAGCTCCGCTTAGAGACTTGACTCGGTAGATTCGCCGACTGTTGGTGTCAGACACGTAGAGAGAGCCGGACACAGGGTCTACTGCCAAATAGTACTTGTGTGCTGGGTTGTTGCTTTAGAAGAAGCACAAAGAGAAATGAGAAGGGGGCTAAGCAGCTGGTCTACTGGATCAAAGAGATGACAAAAATCTTAGCAAGACTCTAGCCATTTCCAGTGTCTTTCCACTTTATTGAACTGGAAAGAATCTAACATAACAGCTTAGTGTTCTAACACATCATGGCTCTTAGCTACTGACTTCTAATTGGACCTAAACTCATCCTATGCAGAGTTCATTGTTTCCCATCGTACTAAAATGTCACTGCTTCATTCAGCTGGTACGAAAGATCCCACTCTGGTCCTGCTTTTGTGTTTGTGTTTTGTGTGTATCAGCCTTCTTTACTTCCCCCTATGGGTTTGATCTGTTTCTCAAGTGGGATTGAGGAACACTTCCATGAGACAAGGTTTTCTTTTTAGTCCATGCTTCCTCAATGCCTCCAGGGTACTAGATCATGAAGACTGGGGCAACGTAGAGTTTTCCTAACTTTGTGATGGGAGGGTTCCAGAGCGATCCCTAGTCCTCAGCCTCAGATCTTACCTACTATTCTTTAGTGTGGATATGAATAAAGTTGGCTTTTTTTTTTTTTGAAGAAATTTGATGTCTTGCTGATATCACGCCCAGAATCTGGATTACTGAGGGAGGAGATATAGTTTTCATATTTTGGGTGAAGATACAGGTATGGACCAAGATTTGCCAAGGCCCTAAGCTACACTAGGAGAGAAATACCCTCGTGTGTGAGAAATATAATAGGAAGGCACTAAGCCTCAGAGACCTGGACCTCTTTCTCTGCCATGTATCTAGCTGCCCTATATGTTGCTGATTAGGACAGGACTAAGACAGAGGAAACTCTAAACTCAATGCTGACCTAGCTGGTGACCTGAGGTAAGTCTCTTGGCCATGTTGGGTCCTAGATTGCTTATTTGGATAATGAAGAAATCAGATCATTGTTCATGTCCCTTTTGGCTCAAAACCTTACAGTTTCTTCCCTTTGCAGTGTCTGTCACTTGTTGGAGGTTGAGACCAGAATAGGTGCTCATGCTATTTCTATACTGGTTATTAAAGTCACTACCTCTAGGATACCTGTAGTGAATGCCTCTCTGTCCTAGTGTGGTAGATAAGGTTTTGATGTCACATGCCAAAAATGAGCACAGGCCTTTTGTTTTTCAGTTATTTTTCCATTGTAGTTTGGAATTATGGGAAGGAAAAGGATGGGAGAGGTGAAGGCAAGGTGAGGGTGATGATAGTGTTGGATGCATTTGTCCTATAGACATTAGCTGGTAAATTACTAATTAAGACACCCCCATTTGGGTCCTTCCCTGATTTAAGGAAGAAAAGAACTAGGAAGTTATTTTTAGGAACAATTTGTGAATCAAGACCATCTTTAATTCCAGCTTCTCCTCAGGTTGCTATTAAGACACATAACTGAACTAGAAGTCAAGGTCTTTCTAAAATTCCAGCCTAGATCGCTAGTTTAAAAGAGTAGGCCACCAGGGTTCCTTTTCTTTCCTTCACTTCCTTCCTTCTTCTTCTTCTTCTTTTTTTTTGGCTCTTAAGTCTTTAGAGAATATCCACATATGCAAAACAAATTAGGGCAGAAAGGGAAAACTTCATGCCATTTTTTAATTAGATGCTGTACTTTGTTACTGAATGAATAGTAGCTGGCGTGATCAACAGAAGGATCAGGGCACTGCACATCTGTGCCTATCTATGAGCAAGATAATTAATTCTGGACTTTCTAGGGAGCCCGATTCAAAGAGGCTTTTCAAAAACTCTGGCAGAAGAGCAGATGTGTGAGGGTGTGGGGTCAGTTATTGCTGGGGTCTCATTTTATCCCATGGTGTCATACCCATCCCAACCAAGATTCTTACAGAGACTCTTGGGTAGATGGACAGCCATGCCTCCACATCTGTGAATGTGGTGAAGGTCAAACGGGGTATGTGAATTTGAACGGGGGGTGGTGTTCCAGGGCACTGTTGCTTTTTTTTTTTTTTTACTTGTCCCAGTTGGGGAGCCTGTAAGCAGCCAGTTTGGGAATATGGAGGAGGAGGCCAAGGGCTCATATGCATGGCTTTTCCACTGACTTTGATGATCTTGTACAACTTGATTCCAGTCTATGTCTAATTCTCATGTAACATCAGGAAGAAGCCCCTTCCATGTTTCATTTCAAGAAGAAGCAGCATTCCCTTAAGTATTAAAATACATCGTTTTGCTTTTCTCTCTTCTTCCAAATAAAAAAGGTCACTTTCCTTCCATTTCAGTGCAACCTGGGGCAACCTGGCATTTTCCTAACTTTGTAATGGGAAGCTCCCCAGAGCCATATGCACACATATGTGTGTTGTGCACTATATATGTGAATTTTACCAATATGGTTTTAAATGACAACCTGGAGCAGTTGAATGACAAAGGCTATTTAGACAAAAACTACTTGGTCTACACCCTTCCTACTACTTAAAAGTGATTTAACTCCATGAAAATTCCCAATGCATCTGACTGTTGGATTTGTTCTGACCAGCAGATTGTCAGTTAACTTGTTTTTTTTTAAAATGACCATATATACAGGGGAAAAATCATTAATGAGTTGAAAATGAGTTTTTGACCCGTTTCCAGTTCATTAAAGCTTTTGTGAACCCAGTCCAGCATTTACAAGAGCCAGAAGTTTGCCTCAACTCTTTAGCCCAATTATGGGCCGCACTGAGCAGTCGGGATAAAAGTTCGCTGAGGGTTCATTATCTTGCACTTGCATCTCCCGGAAATTCTAATTACTGTCAGCTTATTTGGTTGCTTTTTGACTGCATTTCATAATTGCTAAAGCTTATCATATCCACAACACACAATTAGCACATAAAAAAGTTACTATATTTGGTACATAAAAATACACAACATTACACAAGAAGCACAAAACAAAAAGCAAACACAAGGAAGCAAACGAACCATATCAAATTATATGGGAAAGAGTTCTTCATCTTACCTATGTTTAAACTCTTTATTTCTTTATAGAAAGAAAACAGAAGGAAAAAGAACAAACAGTTAGCTGAAGAATTGATGATAAAGCAAACACAACATTTTCATTTCTTGTATAATGGGGCCCAAAAAAGGCAGTCTTTTTCTTTTTTTTCCCCTTCTAGCTGACAGCTCCTGGCTCAATTACTTGGGAAGTACCCCTGATTTTGGACTCCTCCTGGCCATTGAAAAATCTAGACAAGAATGCTTGAATTCTCTGACCAGCGATGTGGCTGTCACATGACACACAGGTGGCAACAGGTGGAACAGGTCTTCTGGCTAATGAAAGGATGGCAAATAGGTTACCGCTTGAGTGCCAATACCTATTGATTAGTAATGGCTGCCAGGAGGGCGGGAGTAGGATTCTGAAGCCAAATGCAAGATCAGCTGTAAAGAGTGCTGTGACTCATTTGTAATGTGTGCCCTGGGTGTGGGAGGGAGCCTGGTGCCACCTGTGCCATCTATTTGCCATTACAAGGGTAGAGTGCATTACAGGGTAGAGTCCGTACCACCCAAGAAAGCCTCTTCCCAAATCCATCTGCAGTTTGGCAATCATTCTGTTGAACCCTGAGAGTCTCAACCATTTCCTAGCCCTGCTCCGTGACACCTTCCTTCTCCCTATCTCATTTTGCCTGTGTGGACCCCAACTATGCATTCTCTCTTACAGATAACACCCATACATGAAATCATGGGTATTAGCATCTTCTCATAATTGGAGCCAAAGACTCCAGTTACCATTCCCTTTTTTGGAAAAGTGGTAAAAGTTTTGCTGTCTTTTTTTTTTTTTTTTTTAACAAAAATACATGTCAATTTCAACAGGAAAGTGGCTAAAAGTTAGTAACATTAGGGCAAAGAGGAGAGAGGCTAAGGCCTCGATAAAGAGAACTGCTTCTCATTCCTGAGGCTTCTAAGGCCACAGTGGAAGGAGTCTCTAAGCCTTCTTTCCTTCTGGCTGAGGGAGGAGGCTTCAGGGAAGGGACAAAGAGGGTTTAATGCCCTGATTCCTGCTTAGGTGCAGCCTGGGCCTCTGCCAGGGGCCATGATTAGTAGTGGGTTTGCACAGGGATTACATTTTTATATTTTATTCCAACGTGTTAGTTTTCGTTAAAAAAAAAAAAAGTTAATTAAATGATGCTGATAACTCCTGAGCTCTGACTGACATAGTGCAATTTAAGATTCATTCCGCAAAGCCTGGTATGTCAGGGTGGCAGCCGGGAATTCTCACGTCTATTTTATATTGCTTAATGAAAGTGAAATGTTATCTGCCACCAGTGGTAGTCATATTTGGCTCTTAATTATTGCAATATCAATTCCAGTTTTTTAGTCAAGATTTTGTGAAAAGACTGGATGGGATTTGGGTCTTCAGACATGACCTACTTCTTTCCTAAGAACATCTGCTTTAAGTTGATTAATATAATATCTATGCTGGGGGAAAGGAGAAGAGCACGAATGGGGGGACCAAGTCACTGAAGGTATAGTCCAAATGAGCATATGGATATGAGCTTTGGAGAAAGGCTGAGGTCACTGCTATTCCAGTCCAGGGCCATTGGCAGGGTGGGTGCTTAGTGGCCAATAACCCAAAATAACAGCACTGAGTCAGTCTATGTAGATCAGCACTGGTGCCTTACTTACAAAGGACAGGCCTAGGCTTTGTGTCCATGCCTCAATATTGCAAACCCTTTAGGCACAGCCTTCAAGGGCAAAGTGGTGTCTTGGATTCAAGAATTGAGATGGCTTAGCTCTGCACACTGTGAGTCTCAATGAGTCCTCTGTGAGGCCTTCATGGCTCTCCAAGCACACTCAGTTTATCATGAAGAGCCCTCATCAGGCTGTCTTGTGATTTATGCATGTGTGTTTGTCTTCCTCACTTTGTCGTGAATGGGAGCAAGTAAATATAGATATGACATACTCATCTCCTTGGTGCTGGTTCTTAGTAGGTAGTCCTGGAGAGAGTAGGGACTGGCAAAAATGGGTTCTTGAGTGACAGAAGGAAGGAATGAGGCTGCTTCCCTTAGTGCTGGGCAGACCATGCCTTAGACTAGTTCCAGTCCCTTATGTTCTGCTCAGAATCACAAAGCTGCAATCAGTTGAGACTATTGCCTCTTTCCTTTCCAACTCTCTGTGTGGCACAGAATAGGGTGAAATTGGAGTGGCCACAGTTTTTTGTTTGAGTTCTAATGAAAGGGAAGTTGGTTGGGATAAATTTAGTTTAGATTTAAGGGGGACATGGTTATATGGCTCATATGGAGTTCTTTCACTGTCTAGTTAGATTATTGCTAGTGATTCTGGTATAGAAGTGGCTTTCAGGTACAGTCTCGCCTTATGGTGCAGATTTACCTAGCATTATTACTGGAAGTGTAATGCCCAATGTCACCAAATGGGTGTGGCTTGGCTTGTTCTGAGTGGGCCCCTAGCTCATTCCACTGATGTTAATGGTCTCTGCAACTTGAGAGACATGGAACCAAGGACAAATTCCAACAAAAGGCAGGACACAGGTCTGTGTCTCCTTTAACTCAAGCAATGTGTCTTGAATCCCTGGTGTGGATCAAACACTACTCTAGTCATCAAGGGGCAAAGATGCCAGAGGTGCCTGCTCTATAGAAGCTCACACACTAGCGCCCTAAAGACTTACACAGAATATTTCACTATTACCAAGACATCAATGACAAGTTGGTTCATGAGTGTCAACTCAAAGACTATTTAGATTATTCACTGTACAAGGAAACCTGAAATGCCCAGAAATACTATGAAAAAAGCCTGATAAAGGTTTTCCCAAATTTTACAACTCTAACAATTTTCATATCACCAGTAATCAGTTGTGAACATGAGACAACATCTACTAATTTATCAATAATCTGAAACACATTTTGACTATAGTTATCCTAGAGGAAAGACAGAATATTGCTCTATTCTTTCTAGAGATAATGACATTATAGAATCATTGTCATATTAAAAGATGATCAAAGAGTATGCAGCCAAAAAGTGTAGGTAAACAAGTATCATGGAAGTATAATAGTAGTTAATGAATAAGAAAATTTAGGTAATTTATCTGGATTTTGTGATGTTTGTACTAATTGTTGGCTTTTCAAAATATGCAATTTGTTTTGGTTTCTTTTCTCATCCTGAATAATATTCAGTTTCATTCTGAAATTATGTAAGATTGAGGCTCCACGAAACCTGGACATGTCTTAGTAAAAGAGCTTTGAAAACAGTGCCAAGAACTGCCCAAAGTTTTATGGGGATATTTTTGTTATTGTTATTCTGGGGAGGGATGCTGTGTTATATTTTGTTTCATCACCTTGGTGTTTATACTCTGACCACACAGGGAAAGCATTTCCTTGGTAATTATAACCATATATTCCTCCCTAACATTCTATACTGGTATCAAGCAGGGTCTCTTCTTACTGAAATTCTCAGGCAAAGCTTATATTTGGTGAAGGTTTCTTCTAACTTCTGCTGCCCTTGCCCTTGTTCCTAGGCTCCCACTCTTTTGTGACTCTTCCCTCTCCAGCACTAACACATCTGGACTGGACAATTCCCTTCCCTGAAGATCTTCCCTGATGCAATGTTGCTATTGCCCACTTCAAAAGCACCATCAGAATCTCAGCATGCGGAACTGTTTTAGTTGGGGGAAAAAAGCATATTTAATATCATAATATAATTTTGTATTTGGAAAATAATTTTTTTTAGATTTTCAAACATTATAGAAAGTGTGAGATTCTTACGTGTAGCACAAGAGGTCAAGTTAAGAAAAGGCAGAGAGGCACTGTCCCATACCTTATAATTTATTGCCTTACTGGGATACAATCCCTAAGATATTCTCAAGTTGGGAAGGAAGGAAAGATTTTCACACAACAGAAATTCACTCTAGGATATTAATGACTGACAAATTTACTCTATAAGGCTTGGGTTTTCCAAGGATCACCTGGAAAGGGTGTAGTTGTAAGAAAGGAAATGGGCTGCTAAGGGTGGGATAACAGGTTTTTTGGGGAAGTGGCTGTTGAAAATGTCTTGAATGCTGATGGAACTGAAGCATACAAATGATAACTACTTTACCTAAGAAGGCGGCTCTTTTTAACATTAGAAGTTTTCTAAGCGTGTAGAACTCTGCCCCTGTATGTTTCGGATAGGCAAAGGAAGGAGGAAGAGAGAAGGTAAGTGAAGGAACCACGGGAACATTTATATACAATTCTGATTCAGAAGCTCAGCTCTGGGGAGGGTAAGTGAGATCGGGATGGGCACTGATTTCTGAAACAAAATCATTCAGCTGCCAACTCACAATGGAGAAAAGACATAAGCAAGATGGATCTCTTTCCCCTCCTCCCTCCCTCTGCTGGTTACTGTTTTGAAGAGAGGGGATTGACAGCCCTTTGTTTTCAGGTATGTAGTGGGAAGAAAAGAAAAATCAAACCAGTGTTCTTGTAAAAGCTTAACTTCTAATTGTCTCTGGATACCTGGCTGATGAAAGTAAGAACAGGTCCAAAGGCAGTTAAAAAGTTTAAAAACCAAACCAAACCAAACCACACAGCTGTTGATGGAAATTGGTACACTCCCTCTAGCTGTCCTTGATGTCACCATGTGGGCATGGTGTGGCTTGCCCTGAGTAGGCCTTCACCTCCTTTCATTATTGTTATGGCCTCTATGACTTGAGAGACCTGGAATCAAGGAGAAATTCCAACAAAAGGCAGGACACTGGTCTGTGTCTCCTTTAACTCAAGCAGTGTGTCTTGAGTCCCTGGTGTGGACCAGGCACTGCCCTAGGTATCAAGGGGCGAAGATGCCAAAGGTGTCTATGCTATATAAGTTCAAACACTAGGGCCCTAAAGACTTACATGGAAATAACTGAAAAACAAGGCAGTAAATGGAGTCAACTTTGGTGGAAAACTAGAGTTGAAGTGACCCAGAGGAAGGTGAGAATTATTTCTGCTAGGGAGGTCAGGCTTCATGGAAGAGGGGACCTTCAAAATGAGTTTTAAAGATAGACACTATGAGGCAGATTAGATAGAGAAGCATTTAAGTAGAGTGAGTAGCATGAGTACTTTGGAGCCAGGGATGTAGCGGGCAAGTCCTGATTTGGCTCTGAGTGTCTAGAGCTGTGACAAAGAAGTAAGGGCCAGATGTGGAGGGTTGGTTACAAATGCCAGATTTAAAAAAAAAAAGTGTGACCCCCATGGAAAAGCAGAATGCTACCTTCACCCCCTTCCCTGCCTCCTTCCATAGTTCCCCACTGCCCACACGACTCCTGAGAAGAGGACTCTCCTAGGACAAAAAGGGAAATCAGTGTCTTGGGAAGGGGACCTACCTAGTTGGGGAGCTCTAGGAGATGTGGTTTATTGGATGGTCAGTTTGACAGCTTGAGGATTATCTAGCCTTTTCTATTTTATCTCCTTCTTCCTCTCATTGTTCATCTTTTGATTATTATAGCCTAGTCCACCCCATGGCCTCCCCTTCTTTGTTTCCATGATGGGTTGTTGGTTCTTCTAGAACACTCAGCCTGAATTGTCTCTCCTTGCCAGGTGCCCATCTGTCACCCTCACCTAGGATCTCTCTGAGCCTGTGTTTCATCCCCTTCTAGACCTGTAGAGCCCAGCACATGCTTGGCTCACATCATGCTCAGTAAATGCTCACTGGATCACTGAGGCTGTAACCTTCTTGAGGTGGAGCTGGGTTTTTTTTCTCTCTCTCTCCTTTAATCCCTCCCAGTGCTTGGCACAGTCTCAGCTCCCAAGAATACTCAGCAGCACTTGCTGATGCTCCATTCACTGATCTCTCTCCTAGAAGGGGCCACTAAAAGGCAAGTGCATGGTGACTAACATAACATAACATAATAAAATAAAATAAAATAAAATAAAAAAAAGGCAAGTACAACCTATGGCTTCCTCTAAGTCCTTCACGTGGTAGCTGAGGCTACTTCAAAAGGCACCACCACCTACTCAGTTGCTCAGGTCAAAAATCCTAGTCATCACCCTTGATTCTTTTTTTTTTTTTTTTCCTTTTCTCCATTTCTTGTACCTGATCCATCAACAATTCCCATCACATTTGCTTTGAAAATATCTCCCATTTGGAACACTCCCTTATCTCCCCTCCTACCCACCACCATCACCCAAATCCTGGTCAACTGTTACAACTTTCCTATGGGCTTCTCTGCCTTCATGCTTGCACCTTATAGTCCATTCATTAACACAGTGGCCAAAATAACCTTTAAAAAGGGCAAATTAGATCATGTCAACTCTACTCCACTTCCAACTTCAACCTCTAATAGCCGTGCATTGTAACAAGAATATAATTTACACTTGTCAACAAGGTCAGTAAGACGCTGAAGCATTGGTCCCCCACTGACCTCTCTGACCTCCTCAGAGACACTTTCTCCTGAGCTCACTACACTCCAAGCCCTATTGGACTTCTATCAGTCCCTTAAATAAACCAGATTATTTGCTGATATTGGGGCTTTTGCACAACTTCTCTCTGCCTGGAATACTTTTCGCCGGATCTTTGTATGGCTGACCTCATCGTTCAGGTCCCATCTCAAATGTCACATAATCTGAAATGCTTTTGTGACTACTTTATCTTATGTAGCTTCCTTATCCCTCCCAACCCCCACCACAGTCCTTAATTTTTTACCCTGTTAGGTTTTCTTTAAAGCATTATTATTATTTTTTAATTTGTCCACACAATTAAGTTCCCCATCAGACCACAAGTCCAACTAGGGCTTTCCTTGTCCCACCTCTCCCCTCCTCCCTTGGCAGATAGTCCCTGATACATATTAAACAATCATCAAGAATTTGATCCCTTATTTATAGACTTCATTTCTTCCTCCACTTACAGATCTAGGTTTGAGGGCCTGGAGCCAACTTTCCCGGGAAGACAGTTTACAAGAACTTTTGTCCAGCACAGAGGAGCCTGGACTTCAGATTTAGTAGCAAGCAATGACCAGGAGGAATCTACCAGGTGTGGCCAGAAGTTACCTAGCAAGGCCTATGCAGTAATTCTAAGTCAGACCCGTGCAAATATCCAGAGAATTTATGGAACGGTAGCGCAGAGAGGCACTCAATATAAACATGTGAATTAGCAAATGAACACCCGTGGTTCTCAAACTCTGATGTACATCACCATATTCTATAGAGCTTATCAAAGATAAAAGATGCCTTGGCTCTTCTCTAAACTTACTGAATCAGTGCCTCTGGGGTGGGCTCCAGGAATCTGTATTTTTAAGAAGCGTCACTGAAACAGACTCATAGCTTGAAGTCCTGGTTCTTTCATTGGTATGAATCAGATTCTCATGTGGAGGTTTTACAAAACCCAGCTACTCAGGTCCCATCTCAAGCACCATGACCTAAAGCTTTCACCCTTGTTTTTAAGTCAGGTGTTAACAATTGTATCAAATATGTGTGTGGTGTTTTATAGATTCAAAAAGCATTTCCTAACCCTTATTTGATTCTGCACCTAAGTTTCGAAGCTCATCCCATTATATGGAATATATATTCTCTGGAGAACCCCAATGTAGCCATCATTTACCCAGTGAAGCTTTGTAGCAACAGGAGCAAGAGAGCAACGGAAGGTTTTCTGTGTGGTCACTTACCGTAACTCCAAAATGCTGGTCACATTTCGAGAGGGAAAGATGCGCCGGATGTAATTGAAATCTCCAACGAAGAGGCTCCCATCAATTCCAACAGCCAGAGCTACTGGGGCCAACAGCTTGTTGCCTTCAGCAAGGCCATTGCAACTGGGACAGGAAATGCTTCGGCGGCGGCCATTGCCCATGATGCTGGTGATGATGGCAGGCTGCTGGGTCAGGAACTGGTTCTCCCCAGTGCCCTTGTGTAGGATTCCTGGGGGGCAGGAAATGGGGCTGGTTACTGAAGGCTTCCAGGGAGGATACATCTATCGGCTTACAGAGGGTGAGGGGCAGTGGTAGAGAGAAGAGAAACAGTAGGACTTTGACCTTTGGGGAACTCCCCTATTACCTCATGATGCTGAGAGAGCTGTAATGGGGCACTGACCCCCAAGGCTAAGATATTGTTTGTAGGGGTAACTGAATAAGAATTGTGAGGTACACTAAGGCAGATGGTTGGGGAAAAACAGCCCAACATTCTTTGACATTTAAAAGGAGAAGGTAGAGAGGGTAGCATGGATGGCTCAGTCAGTTGGTTAAGCATCTGACTCTTGATTTTGGCTCAGGCCGTGATCTCAGGGTTGTGAGACTGAGCCCCATGTCGGGCTCCCCGCTCAGTGTGGAGTTTGTTTGAGATTCTCTTTCTTTCCCTCTTCCTCTGCTTTGAGCATGCTCTCTCTCTCAAATAAATAAATAAATCTTAAAGAAAAATAAAAGGAGAAGGTGGAAAAACCTATGAGTATATTGGACATTCGATGAAAAATGCTGAGGGAAAAAGAGAGTCTACCACTTAAATGTCAAGGCTGCAGAGAGGGTTCTGGAGGAGAGACCGGGCTGTATTTGTGAAAAAAAATGTGCCCACATACCACTTTTAACATTGAGGATGTGATGTTTGTCCAGAGACCAGCCACCGAGGTTGGAAGGGTCCAGCTCAAATCCCTGAAGGAGGGCTGTCCTTTTCTCCCACAGAATTAGACTGGGACAGGTCTCGTATTCAAACCCAACAGACACTGAAAGATAAAAGTGGGTGGGGCAGAGTGGAGAAGAGTTTCCTTGATTACTCTCAAGCTTTCCAGCTGGAATGAGAAACACATGTTCATGGTAATACAGATTCCTTTCCAGAAACTCACTCAAGGAGGCGGGTTGATTGCTTTTCTCCTTGTGATTCCACACAATATTAAATTCAGATTTCAAGCTGAATTCAGCCTTGAAACTTTACACAGTAGTACTCTGTGGGGATAGAAAGACTTTTCCAATGAACAGCTGGCTTTCAAAAATGACCCTAGTGACGTGGAAGGAGGAGAAGAATCATTTAAAAATGAAATACAACTCTCCTTTAAAGATGGACAGGAGACTGTTTCTCTCAGCCTGCTGTTCATGGCATGCATTTATTATACTCAGTGTTATTTATTTTCACTCACAAGGAGGAAGGCCTATGGAAGCAGAGTGGCTCATTTATAAGGAGATTCTGGAGGCAACAGCTTGTGTAAGTTAAGGCTCTTTATATGATCACTCAGGATTCCAGAGAGTGCCAGACGAGGCAGGCATGGGGACAAAGCCTGCCAATTATGTGACAATTCAGTGGGGAACAGAATCCAGAGACTGTAAAAATCCTGCATTTGCCACATGGACAAATGGGAGAGGGAGGTGGGAGATGAAGGACTTCAGTTCTAACTCTGCTCTAGCTCACACTTCTCGTGGCTCTGTTTCCCCATGTGTAACACAGAGTAAGTGAAGCCTCAATTTCTCAGAGAGATGTGGTAAGGATAAATGAAACAAAATGCCAAGATGCCATACATTTTTAATTGCAGCATTGCTTTAGAAATATGAGGTGTTGTTATTATGTGTATTCATACTACATTACATTCTTAACTAGGTGTGCCACCTTTGAGGATTCTCCACAGCTTCTTTTAAATCCTGAGGTATAGGAGCATCAATATGAATGGAAGATACATTTTATTAAAAAAACCCAACAATAACCCACATATATTTCCTAACTTGTCTCCTGAAAATTCCAAGAAACAACAACCAACTCAGTAGCAAAGAGATTTGCTAGTGCCTGGCTTGTGGCCTTGAAATATTATTTCTCATTAAAAGGAAATCAGGCAGGGCCCCTTGAAGAAATGGCTGGAGTAAGAAATGTCTAAGATGGGACTAGGCCACTTTATCATACCAGATAGCAAGGAAGAAATTAAAATCTACTAAGGTTATGTCAAAAGAATCTGGGAGTCAGCCTGAAGAGTGTTCCACTGACCAAAAGTGGGATAATTTGACCATTAGTAGAGATAATAACTTCAATGGATTGAAACATATAAGATACATTTTATTCTATGAGTTCATAATGGTATTAGAAAATTAATTTGCCACCATTAGAGGATGTTAGAGGACCAACTTACTATACTGAAAATAGTAAATAAAGGGAAATAATTGGGCATTTGTCCCTTCTTATTTGAACTATACCTCAAATAACCAAGTAGTTAATGAGAAAATATCTCTGTATAAAAGTATTCCCACGAATAAATGGAAAAGCAATGACAAAATTAAAATATGACTTTGCAATCCCTAATGACCTAATGGATCCAGGCAATGAGAATCAATGGCCACTGAAATCACAAAAGGATAATCAAGATGACATTAGGTGCCTCCTGATGGAAGATGACAGTACCACCTATCCAGCTGTCCTGCTTAAAACAAAATCAGAAAATAAGATACCCAGGAATAAATTTAACTAAAGAGGTGAAGGACCTATATGCTAAAAACTGTAAGACATTGATGGAAGAAATTGAAGAAGACACAAATAAATGGAAAGATATTCTGTGTTCATGGATTAGAATTATTACCGTCATTAAAATGTTCACACTACCCAAAACAATCTATGGACTCAATGCAATCCCTAACAAAATTCCAATGGCACAGCATAGAAGCACAAAAATGAACAATCTTAAAATGTGTCTGAAACTGCAAAAGACCCCAAGTAGCCAAAGCAATCTTAAGAAAGAACAAAGCTAGAGGCATTACACTCTCTGATTTCAAATTATATTACAAAGCTATAGTAATCAAAACAGTATGGGATGGGCATAAAAACAGACATACAGATCAGTAGAACAAAATAGACAGCCCAGAAATAAACCCATACATATATGGTTGATAATTTATAACAAAGGAGTCAAGAATATACCATGGGGAAAAGACAGTCCCCTTAATAAATGGTGTTGGGAAAACTGGACAGCCACATGAAGAAGAATGAACCTGGACCACTATCTTACATCATACACAAAAATTAACAAAAAATGGATTAAAGACTTGAATGTAAGACCTGAAACCATAAAACTCCTAGAAGAAAACATAGTTGGTAACCCCCTTGATATCGGTCTTAGCAATGATTTTTTGATTTGACACCAAAAGCACAGGCAACAAAAGCAAAAATAAATAAGTAGGACTGTATCAAACTAAAAATCTCCTGTGCAACAAAGGAAACCATCAACAAAATGAAAAGGCAACCTACTGAATGGAAAAAATAGTTTCAAATCCTATATCTGCTAAGGGGTTAATATCTAAAACATATAAAGAACTCGTACAACTTGGTAGCAAAAAGGCAAACAACCCAATTAAAAAATGGGAAGAGGATCTGAATAGACATTTTTCCAAAGAAGACATACAGAAGGCTAATAGGTTCATGAAAAGATGCCCAACATCACTCATCATCAGGAAAATGCAAATCAAAACCACAATGAGATACCACCTCATACTTATTAGAATGGCTACTATCAAAAGAAATTACAAGTACTGGAAGAGATGTGGAGTAAAGGGAAGGCTCATGCACTTTTGGTGGGAATGTAAATTGATGCAGCCACTATGGAACATAGTATGGAGGTTCCTCAAAAAAAAAATTACAAATAGAATTACCATATGACCCCAAAATTCTACTTTAGTTATCCATCCAAAGAAAATGAAAACGCAAACTCGAAAAGGTACCCGCACCCCATGTTCATTGCAGCATTATTTACAATAACCAAGATATGGAAACAACCTAAGTGCCCATTAACCGCTGAATGGATAAAGAAGATGTGTATGTGTGTGTGTGTATAATATTATTCAGCCATAAAAAATGAAATTTTGCCATTTGTGACAACATGGATGGAACTTGAAGGCATTATGTTAAGTATGTAAGTTAGAGAAAGACAAATACTGTATGATTTCACTTCTATGTAGAATCTTTAAAAAATAAAACAAAGCTCATGGATACAGAGACAGATTGGTTTGTTGCCAGAGGCAGGGGGTGGGAGGTGAATGAAGTGGGTGAAGGGAGTCAGAGGTAAAAACTTCCAGTTATAAAATAAACAAGTCTTGGGGAAACAATATATGGCATAGTGACTACAACTACAGTTAATGATACTAAATTGCATATTGTAAGTTGCTAAGAGAGTAGATCTTAAGAGTTGTCGTCACAAGAAAAAATATTTGTAACTGTGTGTGATGAATGTTAATTAGATGTGTTATGATCACTGCACAATATATATAAATATGTAATCCTGTTGTATACCTGAAACTAATATAATGTTGCCTATCAATTATACCTCAATAAAAAAATAAAGTTGATATAGATTAAAAAATCAAACCTGAACCTTAGAAAGCCTCAAGATTCCACTTTCAGTTTACAAGAGATATAGAACAAAGCAATATGTTAAACAGCCACAGGGATGCAATCAGAAAACAAACTAGACTACAGGAAATTCTACAAGCAAACAATGCAGTTGGTACAAAATAAAATATAGAACTTAAAAAAAAGGAGCTGGAGATGGAAGGGAAAACTATAAATCAAAAAAATTTAAGAGAAATCAAAATCCCAAAAGGTGGGGCTTATTTGGATTCTGATTCAAACAGAGCACTAATATTTTATGACATTCATAAGACATTTGAAATATTGAATAATGGGCTACTTGAAGATATTAAGAAATAATCATTTTAAAAATTGTGATAACTGTTGGCATGTTTTTGAAGTGTTTTTTTAGAGATATAGTGTGAAATATTATGGATAAAATGATATCTGAGACTTGCTTCAGAAAAATATCAGGAGCAGGGAGGTGGATGAAAGAATGGAAAAACCAGTATTCATCATGACTTGATAATGCCAGAAGCTAGATGCATGGGGGTGTATTATAATATTCAAACTACTTTTTGATGTTGGATATTATTTTGATATTTTGATATTGGTAAAGACTGGTATAATATTTGATTAGCCACTTTATATTAAGTGCACTAGTTACTTCAGTAACTTATTGATATCTTTATTAAGTTAATAACTCCACTTGCTGATGAAGCAGACTACTAGGGCCATATCCTGAGCATGTGTAACCTGCTAAGTACGTGGATTTAGGCAACTCATTTACTTTCTCCATCCAGTCCCATCTGTACAGTGGGGGATATGAAAGTGCTCCTTGATAAGGTTATTGAGAGGTTACCCAAGATAAAGGATTTAGCACAGTGCTCTGCACAAAGGGAGTGTCTGATAAATACTGGCTGCCAGTTACAGTGAAAATTTCTAAGTTTGCTGGCTTATTTTGGTAACTTACTCTAGTTCTTGGAAATTGCAAGCCTAGTGGTGAAGAAAATACAGGATTCTGGATTTTAATTAATCCCACACAGCTTTCTACAAATAGGAAAACATACTGGGTAGGTCGATACTCATCCACAGCTCAATTCTTCAGAGACTGATAAGCAACAGACCCTTCTCTACGGTAGTCTTTCATCAGTGGGCAATCGTGTGATTCCCTCAAAGGCACAGCCTGAAACATGGCATGTGGCTTTCACATCCCCTCCAGCTCTGTTTTCTGATTCTCCTGGTGCATTCTGTGCCATTTGCAAGTGCTCTCTGGGAACATGATCTAGCCCCTGTTCCACCTCTTTCCCCTATCTTGAACGTTCTCCTTGTCCGTACATTCCAGACACCCTGGCCTTCTCTTTGTCCTTCAAACACACCTTGTTCTTCTTGCCTTTTCTGTCAGAAAAAGAATGCTCTGTTCCTGATTTTCACATGGCTCCTTCTTGCCATTCAAACCCCCGCTGAAGTGTCACCTGCCGAGGAGCCTTCCCTGAATGCCCACCCGCAGTTGCTCTTCCTTCCCAGTAAATATCACTTATTTTTACTTTCATATTAGCACTTATCACTGCTTGATATTTTCTTGTCCAGTCTGTGTTTACTATGTTGATCCCCCACTAATACAGAAGTTCCATGAAATAGGACTCTTTTTTTCCTTACTGACCACTGCATTCCTCTCTACTAGGATAGTGCCAGTAGAACTCATAGTAGGAACTCGATATTGATTGAATTAATGCATGACTAAATCCAAGAGTCAATAGGAGTTGAAACTGAAACATACCAACAGCATCAGAGAGTCCATACACCCTTTGGCCATATGCATCTGTCTTATCCCAGATGAAGGTGTAGGCTAGGTTGGGAGAGGCCTGGAATGACTTCTGGAAGAGGTGCCCCTCTACAGCTACCATCAGGTGAACCTTGATAAGGTTCAGGGGCACCGTGGACTGGGTCATGGTGATCTTCAACAGAGACTTATAGCCTGCGGTCCTGGAGCTCAGGTAGCGAAGCTTCACACTGGAACCAGGGAGCTCAATTTCTTCATGAAGAACCTGGAGAGGAGACACATGGTAGACATACTGCAACCAATGAACTCTGGGCAAGTGGGCTGCTTGCAAACCTGAGGTTGCCGGTCTGTTGCCCCTCTCACCAAAGCATCATGCCTTATGTGGGGTGCAAGAACCACTTCCCACGACTGAGAGAGGGAGAGAGAGAGAGAGAACCAAAAACAACCAAACTTCATCCTACACCATGGAGTGAAGGGGCTGAGGTTATGATTTTTGGATTAATAATTATTCCTGGTCACTGTTGTGTTTCTTTTTAAAAACCACACTGTTGGCAAAAGATGTAAATAAGAACAGCAGGCTTTATTGCTAGCTGCATGTAAGGAGGCCACAAGAGGCTGTAATTATATGAACCTGCAACTTCCAGTGACAATTGGTATAAAGCAACAGGGAGGCAATAATGTAATACGCCCTCTGTCCTAACACTGATGTAGATCATTAAAGTGCCTCTTATCATGTATCTCTGTGACTAACAGGAATAAAAAGCAATTTGCAGGTGGGTTGCACATATGTATATTGTTTTTATTTTATTAAAACCTCCGATGACTGCCAAAGCCTTGAACAACTATCTGAAAACATCTGGAATGTCCAGGAGAGATTCAGTTTTCTCTCCAGCGACCATACATTCTATTGTGGTTCCTACTTTTTGTCTCTCCCCCTTCATATTAGTTTCTGGCCCACCCAGAGAGTGAGATGTGCTGAGGGGAAGCTGGCCAGCCAGTCAGGGTGAGGGCGGTATGGAAGAGTCCTACCCCAGTACCCCCCATTCTTACCTGGGTCTCAGGCACAATGGGATTCTGCCCTGGGGCCGCACTGAAGAAGGTAGACAGTGGGGAGGAGATGATGATAGGATCTGGTCGGACAAAGCCACTGAGGTCACAGCTGGGGATGGAGTTCTCCTCGGTCTTCATCACCAAGGTGTCCATGGCGTAAAAGCGATTCCACGGCAACCACACAGTGCGCTCCTGGCTCATGAACGGGGCTCGCTCAAAGTGCAGGGTCAAGGAGGCACCCCCGTTGGCGATCAGGTCAAACCTGGAGACGGGGTAAGTGGGCTCACTGAGAGGGATGAACTTACCTTTAGACAAGGCAGGAGCTCTGAACTCTGCCCCTGAGGGCAGTGGGAGGGACAGAGCATGTAAGAAAAGAACGTGGGCTTTGGAAGCAGATGGGCTGAGTTAGAACACAATCTCTATCACTTAGTAGTTGTGCGGCTGTGGGCAAGTTACTAACCCTCTCTGGGTCTGTTTCTTCATCTGTGAATTGGGAATAATTATACCAACTTCCCAGTGCGGCTGAGAGAATGACATGCAAGGAGTGCAGAGCAGGGGTCTGCAAACTAGGCTCCCCCCAGCTAAATCCAACCCACCACCTGTTTTGGCAAACCAAAGTTTTATTGGAGTACGGCCACACTGATTTGTTTACTTATCCTCTCCAGCTGATTTCGTGCTACAAAGGCAGAGCTGAGTAGTTGTAACAGAAACCATATGGCATGCAAAGCCTAAAATATTTACTATCTGGCCCTTTACAGAAAATGTTCCCCCGCCCCTGCTGGAAAGCACTTAGCATTGTGCTGGGCTAACAGAAGTGTTTAATAAACAGAGTTATAATGCACAATGCTAAGTCATGGGAGCGCTTCATTAAAGCTTTCTTCTCATCTACCTGGACTGTTATGAGATATGTATTTGGTTTCACAGAGCCTTACCTTTTGAGATACAACTGACATATAATGTTAGTTTCAGGTATAGTACAATGTAATGATTTGATATTTTCATATATTACAAAATAATGGCCACAAAAAGTCTAGTTAACATCTATCTATGCATAGTTACAAATTTGTTAGGCAAACCTTTAAGATTTATTCTCTTGGTAACTTTCAATATGCAATACAGTGTTATTAACTATAGTCCCCATGCTGAATATTGCATCCCCAGGATTTGTTTATTTTCTAACTGGAAGTTTATACCTTTTGAACCCTTCATCCATCTTGCCCCGTTTCTGATATTTCTGATAACTGTTCTTAAACCTTATTCCTGTTTGTTCCTCAAGAGCTGGACAAAGGTATTACAAGTAAAACAAAGGTAGTTCTTTCCCAATTAACAGAAAAGAAGGTTAGCTGAGAGAAGTCTCCCAGTTTTAAGTTTTATTCCTCCACCAGGATCTCAACGCTTCAAGGATGGTGGTGCTTTCTTGCTCACTTCAGAATCCCCAGCAATTAACAGAGTTCCTGGATCACAGTAAAAACTCAGTGAAAATATACAGACCCACTGGCTTCACCCAATTTGGGTAATACTTTTGGTGGGTTTTTGTTTGTTTGTTTGTTTACTTTTGGTTGTTTACTTCTGTTCTTGTTTGTTTACTTTTGGTGTTTTTTAACAGACATAAAACGCATGAGCGAGGAGCACATGAATACTAAGGTAAATATCAGAGCATGCATAGTACAGCAGTTTATTACATTAACTTGTTTGTAGACTTATTTTTGGGCATGCATCCTGCTGGGGATGGTTTTGTACAGGACACAGAAGAGAGTCAAAAGTCTTGATATGATAGAACCAGATCATCAATGTCTGTGGCACGCACTACTATACGACAGATTGTGTGATTCCTCGGAGCATTCACAAATACATCCTGTTACTTCCAGGGCTTTGCAACCTGAACAGGCTGAAGAATCACCAATCCTGGAGGTTGGATAGATGATATGGGAAGTGGGTTTGGGCTGTAATTAGTTAGGAAGCAGCTGAGAGGGATGAGGCAGCATGAGGTCTTGGTTTCGGCTCAGGTCGTGATCTCAGGGTCCTGTGATGGAGCCCCACGTTGGGCTTGGGATTCTTTCTTCCCTCTCCCTCTGCCCCTCTCCCCCCGACTCTCTCTCCCCATCTAAAATAAATAAATAAGTAAACAAATAAATCTTTAAAAAAAGAGAAATGAATGAGGGAGATATCAGAAACTCTGTCAATACTGAGGTTTTGATGGAAATCATCAGATGTCTTCTTGGGGTTTCAATGGTGGGAATATGAGAATAAGGTTATTGTGGGCTGGTCAATTTTGAAACTACCTGCAAGGCTACCAAGGACATTAGAGAGTAAGGCCAGACTCTTCACCAGAGAAAGGTAAGGCTGTAGTTCTTACCCACATGCTACATGCATGATTTTCCAGACTCCAGTTTTATAGAAAAAAGTGTTGCATCAGATTTACAGTAACTGTCTTCATTTTCATTTGGAATAGAAGGCAATAGTTTGTGGGGTTTTTTTTAGCCCAGGGTGGGTGAGTGATTTCCCCATCCCATAGATTCCTTTTCTTCTCCTTCTTCTTCTTTAAATTTCAACCCCATGCCCAGTGGAATAAGGAAATAACATAGCTTTCCTCTTGGTGGGGGCTGCATGGGTGCATGTTTCCAATCAGAAGATAATAGGAAAAGGTTGTGTTCTGCACACAGCAGGGTGACAGCTAAATGTATTTAATTAGACTTCTCTGATTACATCCCACCCCCTCAAAACAGGCATGAAAACAACACAGCTCCTAAAGCCACAGATGAAAGCAGAAGGGGTTCACCACAGGACACTATGTCATGTGGGCCCTGTCACCCTGCACTGCCTTTGATTTAAAATAGGAGTTTCCAAGAGCCACTTTGCCTTTTTCTTTCTAGAATCTGTCCTTCCCCAGCTACAACCCCAACACATGGACACACACAGAAAAGCACTTGCCTGACATGGAAAAAAAGGAGAATGATGGTTATTGGCAGCCCTAGATAGGCTGGCCCTTCTATTTGTTTTTCATTTTGGATACCATATCATAAAGCAACAAGTACATTTGGGGGGGGGAATCCTCACTGGGGCTCTGACCTGGTGGGCATCGCAGTCCACGAGGGGAAGTCACGTGGTTCCAAGCCAATAGCACCATCTGTCTCTTAGCCTGCACCCTCTGCCCTGAGTAGGTAGAGCTCACAAAGATACTTACGTGCCATCTTGGCGGGTAATGGTGTAGCCGTATTTGGGGTACTTGACAAAAGACACGTTCACTCCAACCAGAGGAGTCCCATCTGTAGTTACTACTTGGCCTCGTATGAGAGAAACCAAGCTGAGAGAAAAAGAAACATAAATCTTGAGCCACACAGAGGAGAATAAGGAGACCTGGGGCGTGTCAAGTTCTCCTTCCGTATTGTCGCTGTCCCCACCCATCCTCCTCTGATCATTAAGGTAAGAAGACTTTCAACATTTATTTCTGGTTTCACATGATCACACCTCATGGGGAGGTCTTAACACTTGCTTTCCTTGAGGAGCAGAACTGGTGACGTGTCGAAGTGAAATCCACGGACAGCCTCCCCACTCACTTAGATGGGCAATGAAGTCTCCTGTGCACATTCCCTCTAGCCTTGGCCTTGCTCCATTTCTTGACATCATTTGGCTTTTGTTTGGCCTGAGCTTCAGGCTGCCCCTCATCACTCATGCTTGTGCCTTAGTCTGGCACAGAGAGTATTATACTCGGGTGAGAGCTTCCCCATCTGGCTACTCATTTCCTTTTTTGGCTTTGGAGAAAGGCAATGCTACTCTTCTCCTCCAGGCTGGAATGTCAGAGGGAATGGAGGGAAGCACACAGAGGTTTTTTTTTTAATGAGGCTGGGACATCTACATACATTGTTTTTTGCTGCCCTCTAAGAGCAAAATTTCTCTCAATCCATGAGAGCCTGAGGAAAAGAGAATATGGGAGATACATTTTTCTGGATTCTATCTTGGATTCTGGATTCTACATAACTCTATTTCTCTTATATCAAATTCCTGCTATTTGATGGGGCAGAGGTGGGGGTGGCTGAAATCCCACTCAACTTTTTTCCACTGTCAGTGAAAGCTCTCCTCTCTCCAGATCACAGTAACTAGAACTTTCTCGAGGATACCAGTATCCAACGAGCAAATTTGCAAAATCCCATAAAGCAACAGAGACGCCACAACAGTCCTCTCAAAAACCACAGAGGGAGAAGGCATGTGTCTCCTCTTACCTAAATTTTCTGATTTCACAGAGAAATGGGTTAATGAGAACTTCCATTTTTGCACTTAGCCCCCAGCCCACCAGGCAGGTCTGCAGCTGTATTGTGAGCCTTCAAGCCACTGGGCATTTGCCGAAGGCAGAGAGGTTCTCAGGTTTCCAGGTTCCTGGAAATAGTCCCAATTTCTGGATGAGGTAATCAAGCTGACCTGTTCTTTGCCAGAATCTTGTCTAAGTCTGCTCGATTTTTGGAATGCACTTACTTCTGCCATTTCAGGTGACCCCAAAGCTGGAGGGATGCTTTCTCCAGGCACCTCTCTTTTTATTAGCAATACCCCCCAACTGTTCAACTCCAACCCTTTGATGATCTTGGGAGGGTTTAGACTGTTCCACTGGCAGCTCTAATTGTCTGTTACTGGCTGCCTAACGAATGCATCCCATTTTTAGCTGGTTCCAACTATAATGCTAGAGTCTTTTGAAAGTGGAAAACTAAATTATGAAAATAATTCTTTTGTTCAATTCCATTTCCTTATCTTAGCTCAGACTAAGATTTCTTTCATGCCTTCCGAGACCCTATTTTAAAATCGATGTGCGTTGGTGACCTCAAGGTACAAAGCGTTTGTGATGAGAAAACAAAATTGGGAGTATGTCCCGCAGTGGGGTTTCCCCCCCCTCTTTTTTTGTACCACTGCTATTGCTTTTAAGTCATTCCTATAGCATAAGACTTTCCAGAGCATCACAGAAATAAAAGGAGCCTGGTTGCCTAGGCTTCCTACCCTTTATTTTCCTAATTCTTCATTGTTGCTGGCTTCATATCGTTTCTAGGCAGACAATTCACAGAAAAGACTCAGCTAAGACATGCTATCAGTTCATTTCTATTTATGATTATTGATGTGTAACAATTACCACATTATCTCGATAGTGAGATCTGCTCTATAAATTATAGTGGTGGAGTCAAGGCATTTTAGTGATTTTTGTATGCCATTATTTCGGGGAAATGCCTTCTTAGAAGTCTTGAATTAACTTCTTTTTTACTCCTAGCTTTCTCCTTCATTTTTCTGTCAGAGGATAATGCACTAAAATTCACATGCTTGGTGAACTTCAACCTATGTCTTGGAGTAATATTTTGTATTTCTGAATTATGTATCCTTGCCGACATGGAGTGTGGGCTCATGTGAGTGGTGCTATCTATTGTGACTTTCAAAGCTCCAGAGAAGCTTTCTCTGAAGAAGTTTCTTTTGCCCAGATCTCTGGGGCTGGTCTAGCCCACCAAATATTCTGGAGCCCCTGCCTTCTCTCCTGCATCTTGGCTGTAGCTCAAGGTGCCTTCTGGAAGTGGTAACTTTGATGAGGAAGAGAAGACTGAATTTTAAGGGACAAAAAGGAGAGTATCGGGAAATTACTGGATTTAGGGTGGAAAAGATGAAATGTTAACAGGAAGCTGAACAGAGCAGGGGCCTTCGAAGATGCATTTATTGTACGAGCAAACTGCATGCAAACCCTACTGAAATGCTTCCAGCCTGGTGCAAGGGCCATTCGTGACTCGTTGGCAACAGGAATTATGTTCATAATTAAAGGGAAACATATCTATAGAATCCCTGCCCCAGAACTAGGATTTAACAACCAAATACTTTTGTGGCCAAAGATTTGTGGTTTCTTTTATTTTTGAGGGGTTCTTGTATTAAAGTGATAATATAACTGTGTGAGTATACTCTATAATATTATTCTAATTTTATCAATCAAGAACATGAAGTTTATGAGGTTAAATAACTTGCCTAATGGGGCACAGGCTAGAGGGTGTCAGGGCTGAAACAGGAGAGGGCCGAGATTGTTTTTTCTTTTCTGTTTTATTTTTAGGACAGCAAGAACAGGCGAGAGGCTAATGTTGCTGGCCTGAAGTGACCATGTTAGGAGCCCTAATATTCAAATTGCTGCCGAGAATTGGGGCTGCACAGCTTCCCAGAGAGTTCCTAGGGGCTCTGGAAGTAATCAGCTGTGCCATTACCTCCCATCTCCTCATCCCACCTTCGCCAGACTCTTCCAAGGGTGAGGAGCAGAGTCTGAGTCGTGGCCTGATGCTGTTTCTTCCCCAAAGCCCACCACTTAAGTTCATGGTTCCTAGAGGTTTCATGAGAGAGGACCCAGTCAACAGCTCTTATCTCTGCATGGGAAGGAGCACCGAGATGAGACAGGCAACCCCAAGAAGAGCACACCTGCCATCCTCACATCTGCGGACACCATCAACATCTGGAGCCAGACCCACCGAGAGAGATCTGTGATAGGCAGGAGGGCCATAAGAAGACCCCTGCCTCTGTCCTTCCTGTCACCCCCAGAATCAGAAACAGTGTCTAGGAGGGAGAAGGGGATGGCACTCCTCAAAGCTAACTCTTCCCTTGCTCTCCTCTCCAGGGATACAGTTCTAACTTGTCTTGGGAGGAAGGGGGGGGGCCAAGCTGACTATAAAATAAACCCAGAATTTGCCCCAGAATTGCTTCAGATTAGCTACTGAGA
Source organism: Mirounga leonina (assembly GCF_011800145.1). Taxonomy (NCBI): domain Eukaryota; kingdom Metazoa; phylum Chordata; class Mammalia; order Carnivora; family Phocidae; genus Mirounga; species Mirounga leonina. The sequence continues at coordinate 12,779,611 of NW_023270231.1, read as the reverse complement.
GCAAAAGTAAACTCAAGAAAAACCCCATCATTTTGGAAAGAGAGATAAAATGCTCCAGCATGACATCTTGCCCAAAACAGGCCAACAGCAGGTGCAATTGATGGGGTTGCCAGGAGGATCAGAAATGGTCTACATAAAGTCTCTGGCTCATCAGAGGTGCTCAATACATTATAATTAATGTTATTCAGTTAATAACTGCTTTCAAAAATACTCTATTGAATGAAATATTTCAGTGATGATCAGACAAAAGGCTCTATCAGAGGTATTTTATAAAGAGAGATAAAATAACAACAACAATATCATAAAATAATAGATTATAAAAATAATCTGAAAACCAGACCATCCACAGATGTCTCCAGCAGCTTCTGGGTTGAAGGTGGCCAAATCCCACAGAGAGGAAAGGGCCCTCTGTGAACCAGAGAGAGGAGCTGCCCTCATGGGGTAGTTTCTAAGCCAACTAGGCCCACAGAGAAACCAGGAGCCCTTCCTCCCGCTCTACCAGGAAGGAACCCAGCCACCTCGGCCGCCTGTACAGACAGAAGGGTGCCCACCTGCTATTGAAGGGGTTGTCTCCAGGGATGATGTGGGTGCTGTCTTTGCCTGCCAAGAGCTTGATGCGGTCGTAGAAGGATTTCACTGCAGGCGAGTCTGTCTGGCCCTGCTGAATGATGTCCAGGGGGTCCCGGGACCCTCGGCAGAGCAGGCTATTCTGACAGGCCGACTGCAGGCAGCAGTCAGGGTCCAGGCAATCCACCAGGCCATCTGGAAGGGCAGAGGCAGAGCCAGGGTCAGGGCATTTCATGGCACAAAGCTGCTGAGAGATGCTCGCACCTTGGTCAGGAAGAGCGTCAACCCTTCCCAAGGGCTTGAAATGGCAGGTCTCACACAATGGGTCTAGTTTAATTCCAGCACATATGCATTGAAAAGAAAAGACTGAGAGGAAATAATCGAAAATGTGGACAAATGATTATCCCCAGGTAGTAGATGAGCGTGTGTCGCTCCTTTCTTTATTAGACTTTTCTACGATTGCTACTTTTTCGGTTATGAGCAAGTATTATTTGAGTGGTTGGAAACAAAAACAAACATTGTGCTTTTGAACAGCATAGCACAAAAAATTATCCATAGCTCGTTTTCAGGGCCTGTGCTAATGGGTGCACCAATAATCAAAATGTGTGGGATCCCTTTAGCCTGGCTTGAATGGAGAAAAATGTTCCATCCCCGTTCCCTCTCAGACTGCTGACCAGTTTGACAACTGGGTGGGGTGAGTTCTACATTTTCTGGGAAATGTGGAGAAGTGGCTTTAGTTGGAGCGCCCAGAAATTAAGCTCTCAGTTCACCCAATCACTTCTGGTGCTACCTTGCTGCACACCTGTAGCACTCTGAACATCCTGATTTACTTGCCTAGATCCCTGCCCCTCCATCCCTTTGCTGGGCTGATTCCTATCGTTCATCTACCATACAACAAATATTTGAGTGCCATCCATGTTCTGGAAATGAAACATGGAACAAAGGATGAAGAATGATGGTGTTTGTTCTTAAGGAGCTGACAGTACAGTGGGGGAAACAGATATGACTCATCCTCTAAGACCCGGACTAGGTATGTCCTCCTCTTCTAGGAAGGCTTCCTGGTGATGCCTCTGGTTAGGTTAGGGCAGCCCTGCTCTGTGTATCCCTGAATCAGAGTTTCTCAAAGACTGGTTCTGCATCAAAATCCCATGGGGAGAATCAAGGGTCTACCCCAGAGCTTCCCAGGGAGAGCATCCAGAAGCAGGTCCTGGCACCTGCCTTTTATACATGCTTCTCAGGTGATTTTAATGCACAATAAGTTTTATTTTTTTATTTTATTTTTTTTAAAGATTTTATTATTTATTTATTTATTTGAGACAGAGAGAATGAGAGACAGAGAGCACGAGAGGGAGGAGGGTCAGAGGGAGAAGCAGACTCCCCGCTGAGCCCGGAGCCCGATGCGGGACTTGATCCTGGGACTCCAGGATCATGACCTGAGCCGAATGCAGTCGCTCAACCAACTGAGCCACCCAGGCGCCCCACAATAAGTTTTAGAAACCCTTGTGAATGCCAACTTCCTTGTGCGAGAATTATCTCTGTGTGCTTGCCTTCCTGTCTGGAAAATGAGCTCTTTGAAGAGAAAAACAGAATCTTATTCATTTCTATATTCACATCTTACTCAATGCCAACCTTGGAATTGGGTACTCAACAAAGGTTTGTTGAATGAATACATGAATGTTTTCCCTTCTTCGCGTGTGTGTTAGGGATGAGCATGGGAAGAATGTTTTGGGCAGTCTTTGCTTCTTGGAATTCCCTATTAGAATGGATTAGTTGGCCAATCCTTATTCACTCTGCGGGGAATTGAGTGAACACACAGTAGAGAGAAAGCCTTGGAGAATAACTTGCTTGCACCTCCCAGATTTGATAGCAAGGTACTTTGGGGCCATAATTAACATCATAGAAACATGTACTCAAACCCTGGGCCGTGACTTGACAAACATATGTACTGGAACACTGAATCAGAGGCCTGCCTGCGTGCTTTAAATTTACTACAATGTAATTTTTGGCATTACTCTTTTCATTTGGTTCTGTTAATGAAATTGAAATATGTAATTTCACCAAAGTTCCACTGTAATTTAGCAATTAATGTACAATTATTTTAATGCATTACTTTCTTTTTAGCAAACAAACAAATTAGGAGGTTGTGTGTTTTGCTTGGCTTTAAATTACTAAAACTGGCCTCTCATTTTCCACATGGGCAAACATTGCTTCTGTGCCTTGTAACACATTTAGATTTACAGAATTTCCTAGAAATGAAGACACAGGAGGGTGAGCAGGCACACACACTTTAAATTTAGAGACTTTCGAAGTCAGGGCTCTAAACACCTCTGCCTGATGGGCTGGCTGAATTGGGTACTCTCCAGAGGCTCACAAATCTCAGACCCAAGAAACGGCCAGAGAATTGTATCTCAGCAGCAGGATGATGTTGCGGCACAGTCTCAGATCTATGTTCAGATTGTATAGTGGATCCCAGAGTCCTTGGCAGAATAAGAAAAAGACAAGAAAACAAACAAACAAACAAACAAAACCGCATAGCACTCTGCCTTTAACATCACCTTCTGCGACTGCCTTCACCAGACAGAAGGAATCTACTGTGGAATGCCTACTTTGGATTTAAAATTATCCCACTGAGATTTGTTGGCAGGACTCCCCTCAGCAGATGCAGGAACTTCTCAGGTGAGAAGAAACACATTGCTATTAGCACTATAGATTTCTTTAAGGCTGCTGGCCTCTTCCCATTAGAAGTTCCATCTGTGTCTGGTGGCCTTTCCCTCCTGAAGCTGGGAACATCTCCTACCCCCCATCCGATTTACCACCCCCTCCTTATAACCTTATAATCAGCTTGAGAACCTCATCGGGCTCAAATAGTAACTCAGGACAGTTTTCCTATCAAGCACTCAACACTTTCCTCCCCAACCCCTGCTCATCTGCTACTCGTTCCGGACTTGTGACTTCTTCAAAAGTGTGGACCTCAAATTTCCCCACTGTTCTGTGGATTCTAGGGCTTTTTATTTAAGGGCCTGTCTGGCAGGAGATGTCCTATAAACACATCAGCAATAGCAGATGGCAAATGCTAAAAAAAGAAGAAAAAAAGGATAGAAATGATTTCCTCGCACATATTTACATTTACCTGCTCCGGAGATGGCGCATTTGGGGTTCTATTGGTTATTAAGTGTGAGCATACGTTATGCTTGTAATGACCTCATCATGTTGCGTGATTATGGGCTGCTGGTGCTGCACGCTTTCCGACAACACCGTGAACTTTAAATTGGCACTCCAATCTCCCAGTGGCCTGTCAGTCATGAGAGCCGCATCTTTATGCCAGCAAGCCCCTTGCGTGGAGTCTGACATGGCAATCTTCAGTAAATTACCCTGTCACTGACAATCTTGCAGTTATCTCACAAACAATCAAGCAGGCAATCAAACTGTTCTGAATTGCCAGTTCAGGACCCAAGAGGCTGCAGGCGTCTCTATTCAACAGGGGCGCGGGAGCGGCACAACCCTCCCATGACACTGGACGGTTTCTTTCTTTATTTATCCACCTACTTGTTTGTCTGGGGGGCTTTTGCCCAGGGAGCATGGAGAGGGAGGTGTGCAGAGTCCTCGAAAACGACCCAATTCTGATTTAGCGTTTGGGGAAAGTGACCCAGGCCCTCCTGACTGGGCCCCACAGCAGTGTGGCATGTTGGCTTCACGTGCCCTCATGTACTTCACTCCATGAGATGCAGCCACAGAGAATTATCTAGGTGCTGTCAGAAGGCAGGCTAAACCACAGCTCTGGCTGCAGGCCACACACATATGTCATACGTTAATTGTAATGGCCATTTCAGAGAAATATGGATGTGGAGAAACTTTCTGGGAACAATATGTGAGGTATTCTTTTTATTGCTTTTGATAAAGAAAATCAGAGAGAATCTTCCGAAACAGGTCTAGCAACACGAGGCAGAAATCAGGGTGATGCTAAATGGAATCCTTTGAATTAGAATTCCTAAGGTAAAATTTTAGTCAAAAAGCTTACACAGTGTCCGAGGGAAGAGCCTGGCCTCTAGAATCAGAGAGATTTGGGTTTGAGGCTCATGTCCTCTAATCCCTGGCTGTGTAAGCTTAGAAAGATAACCAACCTTGCTGAACCTCAACTTCTTTGCTTCTAAAACTGAGTTATAATAGTGCATATATCATAGGGTTCTGTGATGGGGAACAAATGAATTGATGTCAGTCTGCCATAGTATGTGTTCAATGAATCGTAGGTATTACTGTAACCAGAAACTCTGCAAAGTTTTCAGCTTTTTCAGTTTATAAAAACTGGACACAGATATCAGTAAAATTAATATCCCCTATTGGAGTCATTCACTGCTCTGTACTATGGGTAGGTTGAATCTTGGCAAGAATGTAATGTTTCCACATAGTGATAAGTTAATTGGTAGTAATAATAAATACTACAGATTGAACAAGATTGAACAAGATTTAGACATACTCTTGATTTCAATCCTCACGGCAACCCCACAGAGCAGAATATATAACCCTTAAGCTGCACACTCCAGATCAGGGTGTCTGGGTTTGAATCTCAGATCAGGTGCTGCCCATCTGCTGACCCTGGACAATTAACTGCCCTGCATCTCAGTTTCCTCATGTACAAAATGAAGATGATGATGATGTTAGAAAGTGTTGTTTGGAGGATTAAAGCAGTTATTACATATACAGCACTAGGAACAGTGCCCAGTACAGGGAACACTCAGTTAACTATGTGTTATGCCCATTATCATGCCTTCACCCACCCTATAGAGTTGGAACCTGAGGCTCAGAGAAGTTAAGTAAGTTATCCAAGTAGCTAAGCAGCAGCTCTGGATAAAAAGTAGGAAAAGGCAACCAGTGAGATCATTACCCTCTGTCTTCTTCATTATCAGAAGGAGGAGATATTTCTTTCCCGAAGGGAGTCTGACGACAGGGCAGTGGACACCCATCAACTGGGGAAGTATGCGTGGCCATGAGATTTAATTACTTCTGCAGGCCTGCCTACATCTATAGCCGGGAAAGAATCAGGCTGGTTGAAATAAGTTTCTAGAAAGGAGTCAACAGGAGAAACAAGATGCCTGGGAATTCATTCCCTGAAATACAGGCTGCCGAGGCCCACACTATTTTCCTGTGGGATTCAAACCTCCATTCAGCTGTTTACCATTGGCACAAGGTGGCACTTGCCTTCTGGGCTGGCTACAAGTTTGTGCCAGTGGTTTCCAGCCCCCGCCTAGTTCGCGCTGTTGGATTTTTCATGGAGCTCCTAAATAGGCAAAAGCTATAACCTCAAAGCCTTCTCTGAACACATACTAGTGAAGCTATGCTCAGTGGGGAGGAGGCCACGGGTCAGTGGAGGGGCTGCAGAGAGCCACAGTAGATGCCGGGTATTTCAGAGCTGGCTGAGACATGCACATCTTTTCTGTTCGGGAAAGGCTGCGAGAGTCGGCACATGGCTCTTACAGAGAAGGGAGGTCTCTAGGAATGAGAGGGTGTTTATTTCATTCATTTCATTTATTTTCCTTTTTGATCTTTGTAAACTGGGCAGCTTATGGAGAATCCGGATGGAAGCATTTTGTTCAATTTTCGTGCCTTTTATTCCCTGTAGCTTGGTATGCAAGTGATTCCCTTTATAACCTGCCTGAACTCTCCAGCTTTCTTGGGTATTAAAAGCTTCAGGAAAACATCTAAATTTACTTTTCTTAGTTTCATTTTGTGACAGGGTGGCACAAATCGACTCCAACAATTCACTTTAGGTGCCACGGACGGCTCTGCTAGCGTCTGCACATAGGACCTGACTGGGAAACTGGTCAGCAGCTCAGATTTTAAAAATGAGCTCCACTCTTTCCAGATCATGGTCTGATGAGAGGCATCACCAACCACCAAATCTACCTTCCCTACTCATCTGGCCAAGAGGATGGTTAAAACTAGGAAGAGTACATATGGTTCCATTTATAGGATGTTCAAGAACAGGCAAAGTTAATCAATTATGGTAAAACATTAGAAATTGTAGTTACCTTAATGGGGAGGTACTAGCTGGGAACTTTCTGGGTGCTGGAAATGCTCTAGATCTTCATCTTGTTCACCTGGCTACACACACATCAAGGTGTGTATTTAAGATTATGCAATTTATGTATTTGCCAACGGACTGACTTTAGGCAAGATACTAACCTCTTTGTGTTCTGTCTTCCTTATTTGCCGAGTGGGCATGATTATGATACCTCACAGGAGCAATGAGAGGACTAAGATAATCCACGCTAGGTAGATGCACAGCTGTGAGCACCTAGTAATCTAGTACGTACTTCTGAATCTTTTCTACTTCTTTTCTTCTTGGCATCATATAGGTTCATTTGGCATACAGAGTGAGGTATTTGCCAAGTTCTCATTTACCCAAGGAAAATAGAGGGGATCCAGGTGGTGGAGCCAATAAAGCCTAGGGCCCTTCTTGAGATCAGTTAATGATGGGGAAGTAGAAAATTAACAAAGAGTGGAGAGAAGGGGGCAGGCAACAAGTTGGGGCAAGAAAGAAGAAGCCTGTGCTGTTTGTTCTTTGTGATGGAAATAAAGGAGAGGTGGAGGCTGGCTGGCAAAGGCCAAAGGCACCTGAATGGCCAGACACATAAAGAGGTTTTGGAATAAAAAGAAATATGGCAACCCTAGGATTCTTTTTGCCTTGGTAGTTATTTTTTTTTTTTAAGGTGAGCTCCTTCAGGACCATGTCTAAAGTGTGTGGGGTCCCTAGTAAATATTTTTTTGCCAGGCCCCTGTCTATATAAACAATTTGAGTTACCCGAATTGACATATCAGCACCATTCTCATGCTGATCTTACAAGATCTTGCAAAATAATCTTCCAGCCAGAAGGAGCAATCTACTTGCCAATATGTCCACTGGAATTAAGATTGGGCATTGGGCCCTGAGATAGCTCATAAAAGCAAATCCCCAAACATCTCTGAAAATCTGGTCAACCTCATATGCATGGGGAGGGATGGTAGAGGGTCAGAGAACACCCTGAAAGGGAGAAATAGGGAGCACTGCTGATCCTGGTGAGTCCCTGCCCCGGGGGGAGCATTCAGAAAATTTCAAGGAGAGGGGGCACTCTAAAGCTTAAGGACTCTCCCAGAGTAGCACTAGATTCTTGGCCCAGCAAAAAAACACGGCCTTTAGAGTCGGAATATAGCAAAAGAATACAGGCTTTAGAGTCAGAATGGTTAAAACCTGTTCTATCATTCACTAGCTATGTAACCTTGGCAAGTGACTGACCTCCTATGACTCAGTTTTCCCAGCTATAGAATGGACTCAATAGCACCAACTTCACCAAAGAGCATAGAAATGCTATAAGGTGGTGCATATGAAATGAGATGGTGAAGGTGTTGCACTGAATACACAGCAAGAGCTCAACCAGTGGAGGCTACTCTTCATGATATTTTCTGCTTTCCGCCAGGGAAGGCACTGTTCCATTTGCATTTTACCCAATGCCTGCTGACAAGTTGGAAAGGAGGGATAATTGAAAGTATTCTGGCTTGATGTAACTAAAAAGTGAAAGGAGCAGGCAAGGCTGACTTGATTTAACCTGGCAATATGAGATTAGTTCTTCATTGCCTCTGTTAGGTCTCCCACATTGCCAACCTTTTAAAGCAATAGATTGGCTGACAGGGTGCTCATTTGGAAGGTTTCACCTGCCATTAACACCCTGGCTGCCTGATGGACCATCATTACACAGGCATCCCCTCCCTCCCAACCAGAGCAACCGCCATTCTTAAATCTTGCAAGAAGTGAAATTGTATTTGCGCTCCTTCTGGAAGGCCTGTTGGAAGCTTTCCTCTTGCTTCGTGCTGACTCTTTTTTTGACAGTCTCAGAGTTCCAAGGCCAGAAATCCTTGCTCCAAAGCACCTTTGGCTTTTCTTATGACTTAGCAATGGAAGATCAATCACGTCTGAAAAGAGATCTGGCAGAGGGGAGGCCCCACTGAGAGCTGCTTTTTCTGGGTTTCCTACTCTTCAGGATGCATGTGGGAAAGAAAATCAAAGCCTGCTTAGGAAAACCCAGGCACTGTTACTGAAAACAGGGATATAATCTAGGTAAGACCACTTCTTAATAGGACTTTGGCTTACCTTGAAGTTACTGGGGCATCTGGTCAACCCCTCACGTATGGGGGTGAGGGTTGGTAGGAATTTTATGACAATGAGCTTGCAGTGTGTGTCCATTTTTTTTTGAGTTTATTAAAACTAAACAAATGGAAAAAAAAAACCCAAAACAAATACCATCAATAAAAACCTTTAAAACCAATGCTTCTTAAAATCTAACCAGCATTAAAATCACCTGGGACCTTGTTAAAATACAGATTCTAATTCTCTGGTCTTTCCTTTGGTCTGCATTTCTTACAAGTCTCCAGGTGATGCTGCTGCTGCTGGTCTGAGCACTGTATTTCTAGAAGCCAGGCACTAAACCACTGTTGGTCAAGATGTGCTCCCTGACCTCTTGCCCTGGAACCACCTCAGTGATTTTAAAATGCTGATTCTTGCTGTCACCCAGGTCTACTGAATTTCTGAGTGTGGAAACTGAGAATATGCATTTTTTTAAATAAATGATTATTTATTTTTAGAGAGAGACATAGAGCACATACATGAGTGCAAGTGGGGGGATGGGGAGAGGGAGAGAGAAAAATCTCAAGCAGACTCTCTGCTGAGCATGGAGCCCAGTGTGGGGCTTGATCCCAGGACCCTGATATCATGACCTGAGCTGAAACCAAGAGTTGGATGCTTAACCGATTGAGCCCCTTAGGCACCCCGAGAGTATTTTAAAGAAGATTCCCAGGTGATTTTTTTTGCCTGCTAAAACTCAAGGACCCTTGCTCTGAATTACTGAAAACATCCCTCAAATATCCATAGCAGTACATCTGACTCTGAGAGACTAAAGGAGCCTTCCCGAACTATGTCTCCTGGGGGTTCCCTGAAACATAGAAGTGGAGGTGGCACTGGAGGATCTATGGTCAAAAACAACTTGAGAGACATTGGTTAAACAATTAAACTAGTTTCTTTACAGCAGGACTTCTCAGAGACTTTGATGGGTGAATATGCATTATAAATCTTTAATGTTGCAATGGAGCATGCAGCATTTCCTGACCACAGACCCCTTTTGGCCCAGAGCATCTCCCCACAATAGTCTAGTACAATCCAGGTTGAGAAGCACTTCACGAGAACAGAGCTCTAGGCTTGGGAGCTCTATCTTTGGAAGGACCAGCCACACCTTCATCTACTCAATAGCCCCCTGCTTGATTGATCTCATAAAATGCACGCTTTGGGGTGATTAAATGCAATACAAACCAAATCATCACTACTAGCACATAAGCTCAGAGCCCCTGTCCTTGGCCTCCCAGTGCCTCCCAAAGCCAGCATATTTCAGCATAGAGACCTTATGTTAGGTGACACATTCTGGGAGTCAGTAGGATGATGAAGCATTAATGGCAACCATGTGTAATCAGAGCTAATGACTGGCACTTATGAAAAGCTTACTAGGTTTCAGGTACCGTCATAAGTGCTTTATCTGCATCCCTTCGTTAAATCACCGCCAGAATTCCGGGGATCGTTAACTTGTTTACAAGTGAGGAATTAGAGATTAAGAAGGAGAGTAAATAACTTGCCTAAGACCACACAACTTCTACATGTTGGGGCTGTCTTTTGACCCAGTTCGCTGCACTCCAAAGCCAAATTCTATATGAGGCTGCCCTGTAAGGGCAGTTAGAGTAGAACATTTCAAATGGCAAACAGGAGCCGCTGTGCCCGCCGCCATGACATGCACTAAACTCTTTTACCCGAGGCAGAATGATGTCAAATAGAAGAGGAACAGTTTAAAGACATATTGGAGGGAGATTTATTTTTTGAAAAGCTGGGATGCAGAGTGTTTTAGTTGGCCCTCTGTCCTAGCTCCCACTCGTGACGGATGGACCTCCATAGGGCTGTTCCTTTGCCAGTACTGAAGCCCCTCTGTGCTTCTGCAGCCTGCCCCTTACCCCCTTATGCAGCCATCATCCCATAAGCTCGCTCGGACACTTGAGGGTGGTGTCTATAATCTCCATTTTGCAGAGGAAGAAACTGAGGCTCAGAGAGGTTAAGAGCCTTGCCCACAATCACACAGCTAGTAAATAATGGAGTGAGTCACCCTTTGGCTGTCCACCTCCAAAGCCTACATTTGGCTTCTATCCTCAATTCTTCACGGGAGGCTGTAAGTAGTCACGGCCATATAAAGGTACCCTGTGAATAGTGTAGGACCTGGGGGAGGAAATGCTGAGGCTTCACAAAACATCTTCATTCTCTAGTTGTTCTTTCTTTCAGCCTCTCTCTCTTACTATCCGCGCCCCCCCCCCCCCCCCGCCACCTCTCCTCAACCCAGACAGAGTCTCCAGGAATAATGATCTCACTTGATGAGAGTTTGTCCCCCTTGGACATTCCCTGACAGGTCTCTCTGGCACAGCCTCACCCTTGTTAGCCTAGGGCCATGTTTTTTATACCTGGGGGAATTCTATCCTGGCTGCTGCCGTCTCCCCGCTGTTCTGTTACAAAAACTACTGGCAAGAAAGAGCAAGGGTCTCTGATCTCAGCCACGGATGTCCCCAAACGCTCCCCCTCCCCCACTGTTCCTGGCCTCTCCCCCCTGCCCACCATCAACCTCCCTTTCAAAGAGCTCACTGACAGGTCAGACAGAAGCCAGCCCAGCAGGGGGTGGCAGGCTGGTGGGGTGCCAGACAGTGACCTGCTGGGCCCCTCAGAAAGAAAAGGGGCTGTCACCACCGACACCTCAGAGCAACAAACCGGAACAGTTACTTTCTGCCTGAAGAGAGACCCTGTCTCCCGGGGGGCAGGTGGGAGGACTGGCCCCTGAGCTGAGAGCATTAGCAGAGGGCATGATGCCTGTCCTCCTGGTGCATAAAGAAGTGCCCCTAGACTGCCAAGTGGGAGAAGGGACCAGACTCAGCTATCATGCAAGCTTTCGGTTAGATTAGGGAAATCAGAAGTACTAATTCCTAAACATGGCTCTTGCCATGCTTCAGGTACTGTGCTTAGCACACCCTGGAGATCTCATTTCATCTTCACATTCACTCTGTGGCCAGTATTGGACTGCCAGTTAACGTCACAGGATCCGTGTTTGCAACATATTGGCTGTGTGGCCTTGGGCTAATTAGCTTACCTCTCTGAGCCTCAGTTTTCTCATCAGTCAAGTGGAAATAATAAAAATACTAGTTTAATAGGGCCTTTGTGAGAGAGTAAATAAGCCTTGTGCAAAAACATTTAGTGCATAGCAACCACCTGTTTACTCTGGCTTTATAGATGGAGAACCCACGCCTGGAGAGGTTACATTATTTGACAAGGTCAGGCAGCTGCTTGTGAGTGGGGGAGCTGGGATTTGCCCACAGCTGGCCCAGCCTCAGACCTGCTGACCTCTTTCACTACTCTGTGCCTCACCAGGCTGGCCATGGTTTGGGAGGTCGGGCTTCACCCAACGTGATTCTCGGCAGCCCCTGCCTTTCCTACAGAGCTTGCATACCTACTGCCGCTGGCCCATGTGAAGTCCATATTCAGGGTGAGCCAAGTTGACAATAGAGATGAAGAGCAGTATAACCATGTTCACGTCTTACTGAAAAGAAATAATGTATCTTACCTTTAGATTTTCTTTGCATTAATAAAAGGCTGTGAGTGGTATGTAGCGACTTGGGTGTCATTGTATGGATGTGTTTTTTTAGTCCTAAAAGGAAATGTATTCATACTAAAATACTGGGTCACTGTGTACTGAATAAAAGACAACTGCTTTCTGTCCTAGACACTTCTCATTAAAACTTCCAATTAAAACATTCAATTCATTTAATAATGAGTTGACCAAGACAGAGAAGAACCCTGCAGTTAGGAACCTAGATTCTAGAGGGGAAACAGACAATTAACAAAGAAATGTATAACAGACTTTGAGAAGGTGAGAGTGTCCTAAAGAAAAGTAAGGCAGGGTAAAGGGTCGGGAGAGTGATGGAGGAGGAGGGTTGCTGTTTTAGATGGGGGTGGGGCAGGGAAGCATCCCAGAAGTAATGTTTGGGAGAAGCCTGAATGAGATGAGGAAATAAGTCCTGGAAACTTCTGGAGGGAGAACATTCTGGGCAGAGGGAACAGCAGGTGCAAAGGTCCAGGGTGGAAAAGTATCTTGAGAGTAGGAACAAGATGGTGGATGTTGGGCTGGATGATGGAGACGAGTAGAGGACGATGTAAGTGCTAAGTGGAAGCAGGAGCCTGCTAATGGGGAGCAATGGCTGTGACCCAGATGATGTGCTGTGGGAGATGCAACGCCCAGCAAAGGTTTGCACAGGGGCATCGGATGACCTGACTTTTAAAAGGATTCTTCTTTTTTCAGGCATCCAGGGAGATGATGGACATACAGACTGAGCATGCCTACTAAAAGCAGCTGACCGTCTTTCAGAATAAGAAGAGGGGCCCGCTTGGAGAAACTGGCAAGGAGAAGTTCCCGAAATACTACAAACACATTGGTCTGGGCTTCAGGGCACACAAGAAGGCCACTGAGAGCACCTATTTTGGCAAGAAGTGCCCCTATACTGGTCATGTGTCCATCAGAGGGTGGATTCTGTCTGATGTGGTGACCAAGATGAAGATGCAGACGACTACTGTCACCCATCGAGACCACCTCCCCTATATCTGAAAGTACAACCGATTCAAGAAACGCCGCCAGAACATGTGAGCCCCTGTCCCCAGACTTCTGGGATGTCCCGATCAGCGACACTGTCACAGGGGGTGAGTGCCAGCCCTTGAGCGACACTGTGTGCTTCTACATGCTCAAGGTCACCAAGGCCACTGACACCAGGAAGCAAATCCAGAAGTTCTGAGACTGGACATCTGCCCAAACCCCAAGAAAATAAAGTTATTTTCCCAATCATGGGTCCAAATAAAAAAAAATATATAAATAAATACAAATATAATATAAATATATAATATAATACATATTATAATATATGCTATATATAATATGTAAAATAAATATAAATATATATATATAAATAGAAATGAAAGGATTCTTCTGACTGACCGCTTTGTGTGGAATAGACTGGAAGCTGGAGGACCAACGGTCCAGCCCAGTGAAAATGATTGCATGATCCAGGTGGAGGTGGAAAGATATTAAGAAACCATGGCTTTAATGGTCAGGAAGAAATGGAGGGGCCAGACAAGGGTGCACTTGCAAATCTGTACAGCAACCCTCACAGACAAGGGGGCACGTGAGAGATTTGGGAATGCCCACTGCTGTGGACCACGTGATGGCTGGGAAGCGACAGCACTGATGTTGTGCATCAAAGGGTGCTTTGGGGGCGCCTGGGTGGCTCAGTTGGTTAAGCGACTGCCTTTGGCTCAGGTCATGATCCTGGAGTCCCGGGATCGAGTCCCGCATCGGGCTCCCTGCTCGGCAGGGAGTCTGCTTCTCCCTCTGACCCTCCCCCGTCTCATGCTCTCTCTCTCTCATTCTCTCTCTCGCTCTCTCTCAAAAAAAAAAAAAAAAACTTAAAAAAAAAAAGGTGCTTTGGGTGCTGGGCCCCAGCGGGCTGGAAACTTCTCCCTGGATCTGCTCCCCCTGAGCCGTGTGCTTTATGAGTAGGCATAGCAGAAGTAGGAGTAGGTGAAGCTTGTCCCAATGACTGCAGCATCCCTTTCTCTACAGATTCCCCTTGCCTTCCCTGTCCCAGATCCCAGTAGCTTTGGACTCTCTGGCCAACCTGATATAGAACTACTTTTAGAAAACGGGTCTGGGAGGAGGACGAGCCAGACATTTAGGATTAGGAGAGCCAGGCTCCAATCCCAGCACTTCACTGTTGACTTTGAACAAACTACTCTCTAGCTTCTCAGTTTTTTAGCTGGTTAAATGGAATCCTCTACTGTTATATGTCAGCAGCTAATTCAGGGATTTTTTTTAACCTTATGCAGACCAGACAATATGTTCGTTGAGCCATCCAGATCCCTGGGTTGTGATCTGCGACGGAAAATACACTCATTCCAGCATGAGTGTGTGTGGGATTGAGGGGGAATGTACATTAGAACAGGGACCAAAAGATGGATTTCTGATTTTGAAATGTCATGCATTACTTGATATGATGAGCTTTTGATTGGGAACAGTGTGTGTGTGTGTTCAGAGTCTCTGAAGTCACATTACACAGGGAGATACTAATAATTAGACCTGTCATTTAAATAAGGTGGCATTCAGGCGCTTTCTGTAAAATGGCTAGTCAAACCTCTCAAAGGGCCTGTGAAGTTGGTGGTGGTATTGAAACAGAGGCTCGGACAGGTCAGGTGCTTTGCTCAAGGGAGTACAGCCAGTAAGAACTGGAGCCAGAACTAACACAAGTCGGCCTGACCCAAGACCTGGCAGACCCCAGCCGAAAAGGGCACAGCATCAACTTTGGGCCTGAGGGCGATGGGAGAAGCCTCAGGAAGTCACAAGGGGGAGAGACCAGGGCCAGCTACCATGTACCCTCTTCCAGCACGCTCTTCCCACAGCTGTGCTTTACTCCAGGGCTCTTGAAAGAGGGGAGGGGGACAGATCCCGGGAAGTTGGGGTCCTGAGCCCCTTTCCATAGCCACAGCTCTGTGGCAGGGGCTTCAGTGAGTACAGTGGGTCCGTATGCCAATCAAGCTGCCACGGCCTGGGACGCAGAGCTTTTTGGTCTGTCCTCCCCCTCAGGTGGCCCAGGGATGCCACATATGGAGGAATCACTCTCTGTCAGCACTTGAGTTCCCCCCCAAATGGTACCTATTGTGTCAAGTCAGTGGTTCCCAAAGTGTCAGTATCAGCTGGGTACTTGTTAGAAATGCATATCCTTTGGCCCCGCCCAGACATACTGTACCAGAAACTCTGTGAGTCTGGCAATCTGTGCATTATGCCTTCCAGGTGATTCTGATGCCCAGTGACCTAAGAGAACCTTTGTACTAAGTATTTTCCATGTATTAGCTCATCTGAGCTCACAGTATCCTCTGAGGTGGCAACTAGTGTTAGTCCTACTTTACAGAGGACAAAACTGAGGCTTACAGAGACAGGTCGACTTGTTCCCATCAGTGGTGGGGCCAGGACGTGAACCCAGAGCTCCCTGGCCCCGAAGCGTCTTGATCACCTTGCCAGGCTGTCTCCTCCCCTCGAAGTGAAAGGTTGTGCACGTGCAACAGAAGAAACATACAGACAGGCCACTCCTTCTTCTCTGCTGTGAGCATATGTATTTAGGAATCACCCAAGCAGATAGATCAGCCTTCTGTCTGAGAGAAAAGGTGTGGCTACAGTTGTGGAGACCAAGATGCTGAATGCAGGAAGACAAAGCAAATACTTCAGGTAAACTTCACTCTGCCCAGCGTGGCACGCAAGGCCTGGCTTTCTCCGTCCAGACCCGCCTCCCCAGCCTCACCCTCCTCCACTCTCCGTCAGTCTTCTCCGAGGTCCCCAGATACGCACTGCTGTCCCTTGCCTCTGCACATGCGCCCACAATGCTTTCCCTGCATTCCTGATCTAAGTCCTCTGTAGCTTTCAAAATTCGAGTTTTACCTGCTCTGGAAACCTTTGATGCCCCTTCTCTGGGCTGTCCTATGCTCTCGGCCTCATTCTATCCTGGACCCTTAGTATACAGCTTTGTAGAGGCTGGTTTCACATCTGTCTCACACCCCAGCAGACCTTGGATTCTTTGTGGAGGAGTCTGAGTCTCATTCACTCCTGTGGCCTGGCTGTGTGTGTGTGTGTGTGTGTGTGTGTGTGTGTGGTTGGCATGGGGGGACGTGTTTGCTCTTGCCACCCTCCGTGACAAGAGTATATGTAAATGGGGCTGGGACTAGGGAAAGTTGAGGGAGGCTGGCCTACGGGCACAATTAGAGAAGGTGCTCACTCTTGGGTACACAGGTGCCTCAACTCATCTTAGTCTATCTAGTTCCTGGGTCTCAGAATGATCTTACCAGTAAGGCCAGCCATACGATCTCTTGAGGGGGACTGTGTCCCTTTGGGGACAGCATGGCGTGGAGAAAAGCGTACTGAATCTAGAGCCAGGAAGCCTGGATCTGCCCTACCCTGCTATTTGGCCTTGAAGAAGTTACTTCCCCTCTCTGGGTTTTATACCTGCTGGGGACTCCATATTTTAGTCTTTGTGCATCTGACATTTGCGGACTCCACGATTGCCGTGAATCAAAGAGGTAGCGTCCCTCAGTGTGTGTGGCCATGGAGTTCCAGGAAATGGGGTTGGCAGATCAATGATGAAGTAGCTTGAGCTCAGGAAAAGGGAGGGAATTCCCCTGGAAAGGTTTGGTCTTGCGGTGCTCGGGGAGGGAGGGAGCACTGCACACACAGCTTTGGGGCACACCTTGCAGTTTTCTTTGGATTCACATTTGGCTACATAGTTCTGGCACCTCTCCAATCCCCCGAGCTCTTGGCTGAGAAGACGGAAAGTCAAAGAAAAGAGCACAGACCTTGGGCAGCTGCTCACTGTGCTGCAGAGAGCGTCTAGCTATTTAAAGTCCAACTGTTCCACTTTCCCCTGCTTGTACCCTGGCATTGCAATGCATAAGCACTTTGTGGCAAAAATGCATTCCAAATCCAAAATGGGTGGGGGGGGGGAAGCTAACACCAATGCTATTTTTCAGAATGCTGCAGAATTCGTGTTTCTGCGGGGCTAAGGGTGTTAAGCACTCACAGATTGCCCTGCTAGGATCCCGAGCACAATAGTCAGCTGCTGCGAGGGGTCCATGAGGAAGGCTCTTGACTGAGTCCTGGCATGGCTGCATTTTAGCTGTGAGGCCTGGGTCAGCCGCTCTGCTTATCTGGCCCTTAGTATCTGCCTCTATGTGAAGGATGCTCAGAGGCTCTTAGGGCTCTTGTGGGCTATTGTCGTGATTTATTTGGGCAATGTGGGTAAAGTCTTAGTAAGTGCTGGATGCATCAGGCCCCTGACATCAAGCCAAAGACACTCCCTGCTCTGGAACTGTCTGGAACCCTCAGATATGTCCCCAGGAGATGTTAATACTTGCACCAGATTTCTTGATCTTGGCATTATTGACATTTGGGGCCCAATCATTCTTTGTTGTGGGGGCTGTCGTGTGTATGTAGGATTTTTAGCAGCATCCTGGGCCTCTACCCACTAGATGCCAGTAGCATCTCCGTTCTTCCTCCCTGCTGTGACTCCTAAAATGTCTCCTGATGTTGCTAAATGTCCCGCTTGGAGAGTAAAGCTGTCCCCAGTAGAGAGCCACTGGTCTGGACTGAGGGGAGGGCTGTGGGAGCAAAGGAGATAATCCTGGCACCAGGCCCCTTGAACCTTTATTCAAAGGCTGGTCACAGGAACCAAGAGGGTTCTTGCTACAATCTAGGCAGTTTCTCTGGCCAACGCAAAAATACGGGAAGCCAACATAGGAAATAAATGTTACCTCTTTGCCACCAGTTAAATCTGTGTTTTGATCCTTTAATTCCCTAAAATAAGTCCACAGTGATTTACATTATTAACATTTTTTTTTGCAAATTAGGTATTTTAATCACAATTTTATGATGAATATTTGATTTGTCATCTAATCAGGGAAAAATATAATCCCTTAAGAGACACTTAATAATCATTTAAACTACTAAAAACTTGATTAGGAAAGACTGAAGGTGTGATGTTAGGTAAATTCATGAACTTTAAACATCTTCGTCCAACCCCCCAAACAAATTCCATGCTTAAATCCATTTACTGTGAGAAGGTCTTCAGTGGGCAAGTTCTATGTTTGAGGTGACTTTTCCTGAGGCCTCTTTACAGCAACAGTTCTGTACTTGTTTGAACTTTCCCCAGAAACAGTCTCCAAATTTTGTTAGTGTTTGCGAAGAACTGAGCCTCTGCCTTTAAAGTAGCCAAACGGTCTATCAGAGTGGTTAGCTGGAAGCCTATTTTGAATATTACCTTCTCCAGCCTCTGTATCCTTATCTATGGCAGGGAAAAACTATGAAGAGACAGAGTCATAAAACTTCTGCGTCTGCTGCGATGACACAAACAGACCAGGAAGATATAGATGGGATAATTTAGGAGTGCGCCATTTGTTGTGAAGGCAACACCACAGGGTGATGGGGGAGAGACAGAGGTAGGTCGAGACAGGCCTCTTTGGGGAGGGGTGCTTGGGCTGAGAATGGAAAATGGCTGCAAGGAGCTGGTCATGCCAAATGCCCAGGTCAGAGCATTTCTGGCCCTGGATCAGCAAAGGCCCTGAGGTACGACTAAGCTCAGCATGTGAGGGCAAGGGGCTGGAGGGAGTGGACGCAACAGAGCTGCTATGGCGGGCGGTGGGGGTCGGGCGAGAGAAGAGGAAGGGGCACGTCACAGAAGGCACTCTAGGCTAAGGTGAAACATTTGATTTTGATTTTAACTACATGAGAAGCCCTTTGAGGTCATGGCACGGTCTGATTTACAATTCAGAACTCTCTCGCAGGCTGCTGTGTGGAGGAACAGAAAGTGAGGTGCAGGCGCCCACCAGTGGGTTGCCTATCCCATTACCCAGATGCATACAAAGCTCAGAACAGGGCTCGGTGCACATAAGCTCTCAAAAATCTCACTGATTATAGTTTTTCTATGTGATAAAGAATGAATTTTACTTTTTTTTTTTTTAAAAAAAACCTCAATAGAAAACTGACCCCCCAACCCTCAGTTTCCTAAACAGAAGAGTCTTGAGTCAAATACACTGGAAGATCCAGAATAATTTCAGCCCCCTGTTGCCATGTGGTCCTCAGTTGGGGTTAGTTCTGCTTCCCTCCCAAGGAAGAGAGACCCAGTGCCTGGCCAGCTGGCCGTGGCCTCAAGGCCACATTTCCCTTGTAAGCATTAGATATATTGTTTTCCTCTCTGGAAGCTAGTTGGGGACTCTGTTTATGGCTCCAGCTACATTTGCCACAAGGTCTTTGGACTGCAAGGGGAATCCTCATCCAACCCAATTAATAGAGCAATGTTGTACTTCTAAGCTGTCCCCCACCCAACCAATCCATCAACATGATTTGCACACATTAATCAAGGCATTTACAATGGGTTCACCAAGCTTTATCTCTCATTGGATGAAGAAATGGGACTATTTGGACTTGAGAACTATAACTCTTCCAGAGTCCCTGAAGTCTTGAGCTTGGCTCTGCTAAATGCACAGACAAGGTGTTATTAATTAACAATTGAGATAAATGCCGGAATAGCATCCCTGAATCATGTCAAACCAATTTGGATGGTTATGGGATGGGGAAAAGGGGAGGAGGCCATGGGCAAGGGGTGGGCTTCGTCTGTTCCAAGTGCTTTGGACAGACTCCAGTGTTATTTCTCCTCATTTAGACCTGGCTGGAGTGCCTGGAAACTCAGGCCAGCATCCACATCTCTTAACCCAAGGCAGCCTCCTTTGGAGCAAAACAAGGAACCAAACTTCACAGATGGAGGTGGGCTGAGAAACACTGTCGTGGAAACCTTAATTTAGGGAGAGAAGTGTAGAAGCTGCTGGTAGGTGGAAGAGCCTCCATCACAGGTTACTGACCACACAGATCGGTGGCTTTGAGTACTCTCCCAGGAGAGATACTGAAGATGTTGGGGTCAATGTGGTGATGGGCTTTCTTTCCTGTCCTGTGGCCGACACCCACACTCCATGACAGTCGCCTCTCCACGCTCCCACGGAAGGGGGGTCTTCCACCCTGTCAGTCCTGACTGTAGTAATTATAATAATGTGTTATACATCTTATCTCTTCAGATGGATGTGAGCTCTTTGTGGACATGCATCGTATTTGTCCTAGAATTTCCAAAGGCCTCTTTCCAATGTCTAACATTTAGCAAACTCTGAATGAACGTTTGTTAAACCATCCAGGGAAGTCATGCAATGCTGAAATTTGATGAGCACTGGTTAGAACCTCAGTGGTTATAGACTGTGGGAAAACTACCGGTTGGGCTCCATCTATGCGGACTCAGCATGCGTTCTAGAAATAACGGCAACAGTACCAGCAATAACATTAAAGCTGGCAGCAAGCTGCTCTTGAAGGCACCCCGTGAAGCAGGCACCTGGTAAAACGTATTGCATACATTTTGTCAGTGAAACCACACGCCTGCTAATGGAGTTGGCATTATCATGCCTATTACACAGACAAGAAAACTGAGACCTTGAGGAGTCAAGTTACTCGCAGAAGTGGGACACAAAGACTGCTTCCTGAGCCCAGGCTCTTAACCATCATGATGTGACAGTGTCACCTGCAACCAGAGCAGTGACAGGAGAAGGAACAAGAGTCTAACTTTTGGTGCCATGTTAAAACTACGGAGGGAGACGCAGACAGCTCGCTAATACAGTAAGGCAGGATGTGACGCACTGTTGACTGTGGACAAGTTCAGCGTAGAAGGGCTTTTTCCTACCCCCTCCGCTCCAGGCCTCCACCCACAGACAGGAGAGAGAGTGTCTGATAGGATTCCACGGGCACTTCAAGCAGACTCCCAGGCTGGCTTGAAATGATGAGAGCTGGGCTTTGTACAGACAGAGGGCGGGGGTTCCTGACTCCCAAGTTCTGGGTGATAAAGGCATGTGGGGAAGGAGTAAGGCCTGTCTTTCCAGGCCAGATGGTCTAACAACGCCTCCCCACCTTCAGGTTCCCACTTTTAGAGGAGATCTACACCCTTTCTCCTACCCCTGGCTGTGATGAACTAAATCTCACACCTCTGTCTTGGTGTTGATAATTAAATATTATCTGCCTGTCACTTGATGCACATGTTGTGTGTATTCTGACTTTAATGAGCTGGTATTTGTCTTCTGTAAGCAAAAATATTTCTTTGAGTCTCTTCTTTTTCAAATTGGGGTGAGCAGTTCAAGTGAAGATCTTTCACTATTAAAAAGGCAGTCTGCTTGCCGGCAGGTCTGTCTGAACTGTTTCTACTTCTCAGGGGCAATGGCAGGGAGAACTTGCCCCTTCCCCATCAGCCATTGCTTCCTGAGGTTAAGTTAGCGGTCACGTGGCTGCAGGGTGTAGGGAGACTCTGAAAGGGACAGGATGAAGAAGGTAGGGAACTGGCATAAATTGTTTTTTGGGGGATATTCGTAGGCAGCTCTTTCCAACAGGGCTTCTCAGCCAGGCACCACGGAATATAGAAAATGTCTGAGTGAAAATTTTCTCAGGTCTTCTAAGGAAGGCACTTAGTACCATTCCAGATGCATAGGAGACACGTCAAGTCATTCCATATAATGAATGTCTTAGGACAGTGTTTCTCAAAGAGAACCTGCCTCAGCATTACCTGGAAATTTCCTTGAAATTAAAATTCTTGCACCCCGCCCCACACTTGCGGAATCCGAAATTCTGGAGGAAAAGTTCTAGCAATCTGTGTTTAATCAAGCCCTCCGGGGGGTTTGCTACAGTTTCTGAACCACTAGTGGCTGCAAAGCACCAGGGCTTAATTCTCTCCCAGGTTGAAAAAGGCTGTCAAGGGCTGCAAATATCTGTATCCATATTTGTATCTATATCGATCTCAGTTTAAAATAAAAAATATCTATCTCTTTAAACTGAGATTTCTTTTTTTTTTTTAAATGTAGAGTGTTCCCGGATGAAAAAGTGATTTGCCTCTTCCAGCTCCACTTTGGAAGAGCACCCCATTATTTCCCCATTCATGAGGCTCATAACAAATGTGTTCATTGCAGCTGCTCCCCTGGCCGACATGCATGCTCTGCCTGGGTGCCTCCTCTGACCTACTGTCAGGGTCAGAAACCACACAGCCCTGCCTGAGAACTCCCAAAGCAGGAAAGAGCCTGGGGCAGAACTCCTACCCCCACCAAAACAAACAAAAAAGTGATATAATTAGTGTGCGGCAGGATTGGATCTGGAGTTGATGAGGAGCAACTTTAATATTTATCAATAAACAGCAAAGTGCTTAGCACACCTCCTAGGGAAGTAATTAACCATAAAAAGGATACTCTGCACTGAGGAATCTCCTCCAAAAAAAAAAGAACTCAGTTAATTGTGAATTGCTTACACCAGGTGAGAGACAATCCGTGTCTACCTCTCACCTGACATAAGCAACTCTGAATTAACTGGGAGTTTCTTTTTATAAACACTGTGCAGAGCCTTTTTTTCTTTTTTTTTCCTGGTGGCTAATTACTTCCTTGGGAGGTTCGCTTTAATAGTTCCCATAACAAGGCCATTATTGTCTTTAGCATAATCACTGCCTCATTTGTTTTTGTGCCTTGCCTCCCTGACGCTCTGCCTCTGCCCACCAGGAGGGACCCTGAGCCCTATGTGCCTGCAGTGCAGTCCTCAGGCCTGGACCAAGAGCACCTCATGTGCCTCTTCCGGTTCTACTATGTCAGGAAATCGATTTTCTCCCGAAAGGAGTTGCCATCAGCCATAGGACTGGTGGAGAGGAATGGAGATGATGCAGGGCGTGTTGGGGAGACTGAGTCAGTCCCCCTCCCCTACGTGTGCAGCATTCCAGCCATTTGCTATTCTTTCAGCTGCTGACACCTGCAGTGGGGAAGGGAGCCAGGACAGCGGCTCCTTTCTGGAAGAGGAAGGGAGCTGATCTGTAAGCAACCACTTTGCTAGGTGAAATCACCAGGGACCAGAGGCAAAAACGGAACCTTATCAGGAGAAGTAATGCGATTTTGACTGTCTCTCTTGGGGAAAAAAAAAAAATGTATGGATATATGCAGTTATGGCTCACTTCATTCAAAAATGAATTAAAGTGGCTTCTATTTTGGCTCTGTTTCAGGAAGCTAAATGAATGAATGGGAGCTCTGTAAATTACATCAGGTCTATAAACTTTTTTTTGATTGGTGTACTATCATTGTATGTACATTTGGTTATTTACACATTATGTATGTACAAGTATAACAGCAATAATAGATTATGGGAATTGCAAGTGTCTATTAAGAGGATGAGGAAAAATAAAAATATAATAATACTTTCATCCATCACCCTGATGAATTGCGCCCCTTTCTGGACACTACCTAAGCCGACCCTCTGGGGCCGTGAGGGCAGGAGCTGATATTCTCAGAGCACAGGGATTGACAGAGTGGGACTAGACACATTTTTCTTAAATCAAATAGTTGGACACGTGGATCCTCTTACACCCTGAAACAACCTGCTCTGAGGGAATTCTGACCAGTTAGTAATTTTGGTGGGAGAAGGTCACACACCTTAAGGGAGCACTGCTCCATATTCTTAGGAAATCACACAGCCCGTATGCTAACGCAACCCCATTTAGCCCCAGAATCTTAGCACTCCATCAGGGAATAACACAGGAAAATCCAGTTCAGAGGTTCAGAACAGGGATTGGCAAATTTCCTATAAAGGGTCAGAGAGTAAATATTTTAGGCTTTACCAGCCATGTGGTCTCTGTCCAACTCCTCAATGCTGTCTTTGAGGGTGAAACATAAACCGACAGGCATTGTTATGTTCCAATAAAACTTTATAAGAGGGCGCCTGGGTGGCTCAGTTGGTTAAGCGACTGCCTTCGGCTCAGGTCATGATCCTGGAGTCCCGGGATCGAGTCCCACATCGGGCTCGCTGCTCAGCGGGGAGTCTGCTTCTCCCCCTGACCCTCCCCGCTCTCATGCTCTCTCTCTCTCATTCTCTCTCTCAAATAAAATAAATAAAATAAAATCTTAAAAAAAAATTAAAAAAAAAACTTTATAAGAAAATGCTAAAATTTGAATTCCACACAGTTTGCATATATCTTGAAATATTGTTGTTCTTTAGATTCCCCCCACACCCCCAAACTTTAGAAATGTAAAAACCATTTTTTAGCTCATATAAAACCAGGCAGTGGATTGGATGTGGCCAACAGGCTGTCGTTTGCTGGCCACTGGTTGGAATGTGGACTTGGGAGTCAGAGCTGGGTTTGGGCCCCAATTTTACCATTGGTGGTTGACTTATCTTAAAACAGTTACGTAACTGCAGCCTAAGGCTCAGTTCCCTCATTTGTAAGGTAACATCTCTGAGGGTCGTAAGGATGAAGGGACTGCCTGAGATGTCTGAGGGCAGCGTGCGCCCCATTCTGTGGTCACCACCATCGATTCGTTCGAGACTCCCAGCCCCGGAGGCTCAGGCAGGAACGGGCACCCGGGGGCCGCGCCAGGGCCCAGCCACCTCTCCGTGGCGCTATGTGCTTGAGAGTCCAAAGCCAGCGTCAAGCCCCGGGCCCTCCAGCCCTTGCCTCCAGGAACCCTCACCGGCCCGTCCTCTGCTGCATCTGCATCAAGAGAAATGTTACAAGAGCATTTGACAGTAGGGGAGGTCTTTCAGGAAAAATGACTCAGGACGGAAGGGTACACAATGCCCTGCTCTTGAGGGGCTGGGAATGAGAAGACGCTTGCTCACCTCCCTCGTTATCCTTGTTATCAGCACAGGAGGTTTCCATGGCAACGTTGCATCCGGGCCCTCTCCAGCCGGTCTGGCAGACACACTGCCAACTGTTCTGACCCAGTGTGCATCTCCCGTTGCCGTTGCACAAATCGGGGCAGCCATCTGGTTGGAGAAACGGAGAGGATGAGAAGGAGGGGCGCGAGGCCGCACTGGGGCAGCAGGGGGAGCCATGCAAAGGGGGAGCAAGGCCGCAGGGCAGCCACTGGGCCAGCCTCAGAGTGGGGCCCGTGCCTGCCTTCCAGAGAGTCGGGGAAGCAGGCAATGCATGCAGTTGCAAGACACAGTGGGGTCCCAGATGCAGGGGATCCCCAGTGACACTGACCTGTGTGAAGGGGTCTGAGGCAACCTTCCCAAAGTGGGGAATATTCCAGAAAACTAAACCAGCTCTGAGCTTACAAGCCTAGGTAGGCTGGAATTTCCAGCCAGTAGCTCAAGATTGAGGCTACCTCAAAAAAAAAAAAAAAAAAAATCTTTTCTTTCTTTCCTGTTTCTTTCTTTTTCTTTTCTTTTTTTTTACAAGTACCTTCTGCAGAAAACAGGAAATTCCCTATCAACCCAGGACGGAGGCAAAGTACCCTCCATCATTCAGAATTTTAAGGATATATTTATATATGATTATCACAAGTTTCTTATAACAAGGAACTGGATAGTTCTGCTGGGCTATTTTCATATTTTTGTAATAGCTTTAAGGGGCACTTTAAAATGTTGGCTATTTATCACTCAACCTTATTTATGGCATGATTTAAAAATACTGCCGAGTCTGAGGGCCGTGGAAGGATTAGGTACTCAGTGCCATGAACAGGGAAAAGAGAAAAATGTGTATGTGCATGAGGAATGAGGTGACGTTTGAGTAATTCTTATTTTGTGGTAACCTTTTCTTTCTTTCTTCTTTTTTTGGGGTGGGGAGAAGTATGAAATCAGCAGCCTGTCTAATTCCCTAATTGCTCCAGCACCTAAAACAACTGTGGCTACCACCCTTCTGACCTGAGCTGGGGCCCAGGGATCGTGGGCGTGGGAAGATGAGAAAGGGTGGCAGGGGGTGGGGCACTAAAGCGGGGTGGGAAAGCCTCCCCAGCAGAGCCTCTGTCACCCTCTAGAAGATGCAGAGAGCAGCACAGAATTGGTAGGATGTCGCCACCCTCACAAAACCTACTTGCTGGCAAGAATTCCTGGATATGTTCTCATTTTTCCTTTACCAGCTTTATTGAGCCATAATTTACATACCATAAAATTCACCTGTTTTAAGTGCACAGTGCAGTGGCTTCTAGCAAATTTACAGAGTTGTGCAATGTAGGTGTTTTTCTTACTTCATTTAAATAGACCCCAAATGACCATTAATGTCATTATCCCCAGGAAGTAACTTCCCGAATATCCATCTATAATTCGGTCTCCCCCTCTGTCACCATGTCTATCTCCAGCTTTGGCGGTGTATTTTTTTTTTTTTAAACCACACGAAGTGCAGGGTGGACTGGGCTGTGGTGGGGGCATGAAGAGCTTTGCAATGATGGAGGTAATTGATTTGAAACCATTCTGGCCCAAATCTTCTGAATCAAAGCGTGCCTCTCCCCTTACTTCTCCCTCCAGTGTTCCAGAGGCTTTCGCCAGCCATCTTTCCTCTCTTCTCTCAAAAACCCATTATGAGAACGCCAATAAACCTAATTTGTGCACGTGGTAGTGGTGGGAATTTAAAGGACTCCTCCTAGGAAGAAAGGTCTGGAGGGTCTGAAAGTGAGTTGAAATGTACCTATTTAAGGCATCTTACTTTTGAATGCTTGTTCCCCCCATCCTTTCCAGAATGTGGTACAGGTTAGGTCCTGAGAGAAGAGGGTAAGCGAAAGAGGAGAAGTTCTCTGTGGGGAAGTCTCTGTAAGGAAGCTGAGCTGTCTTGAGAGGAGAAAGCAGGAGACTGTTACCAGAGAACCTGTTTTCTTAGCCCAGCACTAAATCCAGATGCAAACAAAGCCTAAGTGTTTGCATACCTCAAGAAAGACTTGCTGGTATTCACACCTATCCTTACAGAGCCCAGATTCACATTTCCATTCCTTTCCTTACCAAGGAGGTGACACCCCCCCTGCCCCGCGCCCCCCAGCCCCTACCCCGGGGGCCCTGCCTGGAGAACCAGTGCCATCCCCCTTGTTCATACTGTGAGAGTGTTCAGGGAGCAGAAGCCATCCCCAGTTTCAGAGAAATACCATAAACATTTCTACAGGAGCAAAATGAAACTCAGTAGGAAAAGCCCAAGGGACATTTCAGAGGTTCTCAAGGAAAGGAGTCTATCTCCAACCTCCAGCCACCTCCAGCTTTACAATTTCTACCAGAAGAGTTTTGGTTGAATGGATCACACAGAATACACTAAATGACAGACCTAGCAACATTTGCTCAGCATCCCATCTATTATATGTGCTTTGTTATTTAGCCACTTTGAGGACTCATGTTTGACTAAAATCACGCCCAAAGTCTCAACAGAAACCTCATTGTGTAGGAAAGCCACGTCTACTACATAAAATTTAAATTTGCAAAAACACTAGCATGTCAGTCAGAGATACGTACTCAAAATATCTGTGCGCTTAGATTGAAATGAAGCTTTTTCTACCCCCTCTTTCTCTCTTGATTTTTTTTCTCCTGCCCCAACCAACTGAAGTGAGATAAACAGACCACAGTAGCAGGTTTTCTCCACATCATATGGGGAAGATGAAAACATGAACAGTAGGAAGCTGGCAAATCTCTGAGAAGTTTCGGGGTAGCTGGGAATTAATGGACAGCACTTTGCGTTTAGCTTGAAGATGAAGAAAGTAGCCTTGGCAGGTGCGTGGTGTTGCTAGGCAACCCCAAGCTACCCCCAGCACAAGTTCGTTCTGCTGGTGGCCTTCTGAGGAGGTGACTTGTTTTGTTTGTAAAGTGCAAAGCCAGCTTCTGCTAAAGGAAAAACAGAATGTAGGAAGTAATTAGTCTGGAGGGCAAATGGGCATCAGGTGGCAACTTTCTCTGGAGAGGATCCTTTAACTGAAGTTGGATTGGGCTGATGGGCTCATCCTTGGGGATCCAAGAAGTCTCCTACATGGAGTCTTCTGGATTTCAGGCTAGCACTGCTGATTTCCTTGAGTGTCCATCTCTGGGATCACTGGTACAGAATGTGATAAGGCACAGCTTTTGATTCTTTGCACAGCTAGACAGATGGCTATCTGGAGCCTTCACGTTCTACCATGACCCTAGCCTAGGGATTCTCAATTGAGGCTAGTTATTTCCCTTTTCTTCTTCTAGGGGACATTTGGCAAGGTCTGGAGACATTTTTGATGATCACAACTTGGGGAGGATGCTACTGACATCTATTGCATAGAGGTCAGGGGTACAGGTCAACATCCCACAGTGCACAGGACACTCCCCACAACAACAATACAGCCCCAAATGTCAACAGTGCCAAGACTGAGAAATCTTGCCTTAGACCCCACACTCCATGAAACCTGAGAGTTCCTTGTTTGTTGTTGGATCGCAGAGCCTGGCCTTGTGTCAGGCACATTGTAGATGCTGGAATGAATGCTCATTCAGGTTGTGCTAGATCATTTCAGCCTGCCTTATCTATAAACTCTCCTGAGAGGCATGAGAAGATAGTGGGGCCTCTTTCTCAAAGATCAAAAGAGAACTTTCAAGGGCAGCAGCGATGTCTTGGGCTGGTTCTATCAGACTTCCAATACCTTTGGCAGGATGGAGATGGTATAATTTCTTTTTTCTTTTTTTTTTTTTTTTTTAAGATTTTATTTATTTACTTGACAGAGAGATAGACAGAAGAGCACAAGCAGAGGGAGTGGCAGAGGGAGAGGGAGAAGCAGGCTCTGCACTGAGCAGGGAGCCCGATGCGGGGTTTGATCCCAGGACCCTGAGATCATGACCTGAGCCGAAGGCAGACGCTTAACCATCTGAGCCACCCAGGCACCTGGAAATGGTATAATTTCTAAGACTTCTACACACAGAATTTCAACCACTAAAAAAAAAAAAAAAATCCATCAACACAGTTACTAGGTAGGCAGGCTTTTTGCCTTGACAAAAATTAGACCTGAAACAGAAATTTGGGATTGAAAAAACCCAACCCAAACACACCCTTATATTCTGATGACTCCTGAATCTTCATCTCCAGCCCTCTGATGTCTAGACCTGGACTCCAATTTGCATCTCAACATCTTCATCTGTTTGCTAGCAAGCATCTCAAACTCAAGAGAATTTAACCTCTTTACCCCTTCTCCCCCAAACTCTGATCCCTTGTCCAAGGAATGGCACCTCGATGTACTTTAATGACCAAGACTAAAAACTTGGAGTCATTTTTAATACCCTCCCCTGCCCTCCACCACCTCTTGTATTTAGTCAACAAACAATTCCTGCCTGATTTTTCTCTTAATGATAAGAAATCCTACCTGTCCTTCCTCCTAAATATCTCTGGAATCTGCTCTCTGCTCCCACCCACAGTGCCACTGCATTAACTCAAGCCTCCTCATCCTTGCTCTGGACTCTTGTGAAAGCCTCCTAACTGGCCTCCCTGCCTCCAGTCTTTAGGCATCATCCATTTCTCTCTGTTCAAGACACTGCTCAAAATACTTCCACAGCTTTCCATTGGCCCCAGGGGAGAGCCTGAAGTCTTTAACCTGGCTTACAAGACCTTATATGAACTGGTTCTCATGTTAGCCTATCTCAGTACCACTTTAGGCTTTGGCCAGATCAAAGCTGTTCAGTCTTTCCTTTTCACTTTCCTCATCTGCCTAACATCAACGCATCCTTTAGATCCCCACTCAGAAGTCATCTCCAGGAAGCCTTTCCAAAGCTCTCAGATCCAGGCTAGCTACACCTGTCATGGTGCCTTTATTCTATCCCCTTCTACCCTACCCTATCCTACCTTACCCTATCCTGCCCTACCCTATCCTACCTTACCCTATCATGCCCTATTCTATCCTAGCCTCACCTATCCTATCCTAGCCTACCCTACCCTAGCCTACCCCACCCTATCTTAGCCTACCCTATCCACTACAGTGTATCGCAACTCTCTAGCATCTCCTTAATACTTGCTAGTCCCTGTAGCAGCCATTCCTTAAGCCATTTTACTGTCACCTGCTAGAAAATTATTATAATAAATGTGCACATAATCAACTATAATTTGAATGGTGCCCCTAGAATTGTGCAGTGTACAACTGAACAGCTGCCCTGGGTACTCCTGTTATGAAGTAAATCTGTCAGGGCAGGTGCCATGTCAATCTTGTTTACTCTTGGATTGCTACTACTCAATAAATAGGGAAAGGAATGAATGACTTCTGACTGAACTCAGAATCTCCAACATCTTCGGCAGAGTGGAAATTCGATCATCTCCAAGACTTTCTACACATAAAATTCCAAACAGTAAAAAAGCCAAAAACCAAACAACAACAAACACTCCAATGACACAGTTACCAGGTCGGCAGGCTTTTTGCCTTACCAAAAATCAGGCATGAGGAAAATAATGTCTAAAGCATAGTAAAAAGGGGAGCATAAATGCACTTGAAGAAAGCTATAATTACCATAAAAGGCTTTTCTAAAAAAGAATCAAGGAATGTTCTGCCATGTGCTGCAATTTAGAGGGAGAAATAAGTGACTAATCGTGTATAAGGGGTATGTAGTGTATAAGGGGTATGGGAAGAGAAGTAGGATTTTAACATGCAACATCGAGCACACTTTGGAAAAGCACAGCAGAAAACGCCCCACCCAGATAGAAATGCAAGTGAAAACACTAAACAGACTACATATAAATGCAGACGATGACAAAGAAAGCTGGAGAAGGGAGACATCCCTGCTTGGCTTCAGAGACTACTAGGAGAGCTACTGCATCCTAGAATAAACCCTTGTGGAAAGTCTTCTGAATCAAGGCGAAAACCTTACCCTGGTTTGGGGTCAGGTAATTCTGGGATTAAAATCTAGATTTGCCCCTTGTTGTCTGTGTGACCTTGAGCTGGTAGTGTAACCTCTTCCCCCTGTCTGTACAATTATTTATCTTACAAATTAATCTTATTTACTGTCCTTCCCAATGGAATATAACCTGCAGGAAGGCTGGGATTTTTGTCTCTCCATTCATTGAAATATCTTCAGTGTCTAGAAAAACAGTCAGCATATACAGGCACTCAGTAAATGTTTGTTGAATGAACAATTTAACAGAGATGATGGTATTTTATACAGGTTCCAGAAGGGTTAATGAAATGATAAAGGTAAAGATTTGAGCACAGAACGTGGTATGTTGTAAATGTTCAATAGGTAATAGCTCTTGCAGTTTGTGTTGATACAGTTGCTATTACAAACATTATAATTAGGGCACTTGGGTGGCTCAGTCGTTAAGCGTCTGCCTTTGGCTCAGGTCATGATCCCAGGGTCCTGGGATCGAGCCCCGCATCGGGCTCCCTGCTCCGCGGGAAGCCTGCTTCTTCCCCTCCCACTCCCCCTGCTTGTGTTCCCTCTCTCGCTGTGTCGCTCTGTCAAATGAATAAAAAATCTTTAAAAAAAAAATCAATTAAAATGTTTAAAAAAACCCAAAAAACAAACATTATAATTAGTGGTAGGCTTTGCCCTGGGGCAGTCTTAAATGCGGGCTATTTCTCTTTGTCTCACCTCCAGATCAGGAAAAAACCCCACAAGTCCATTGTCTTTCCAGTTAAAAACAAAAAACCAAAAAACCCCCCACAACTCTGGTATCTTCAGTGTATGACTGCATCACATCCTAGGAAATCCTTACTCCCCCTATGACCACCATCCAAGAGCCTGGCAATGCCAAGTTGGTCTGTGTAAGTGAGGAGAAACCCACTGATGCTAAGGGCAATTCTGAGGGGCAGGAGAGTTGAAGTTAGAATAAATGGTGGCTTCTTCTCTTGGGCAGAATTGTACTTTTGCATGTTAACTTAATTAGCGAACCCCTCTCGCCCAACTCTTTTAAATATCCCTGTTTTCTGAGTGAGAGCTGTGCAGTGTTGGAATTGAGAAGCAGATACACACTGGAAATAGGGAATAGAGTTCTTTCATTGCATTCCAGAACTCTTCAGAATTGAAGACAGCTGAGGTGCTGGGGACGGGGAATCACTAGGGGTTCGGTGGCCATTTATATTAAACGGCAGCGCAGACACTCAGAAAATTAATTTGGTGCTTTAAGACACTTTGGGGAAAGCTCCAACTAATTTTAGAAGCTGGCTGCCAAGGAAGCAAATGGAAGGGCGTGTCCCTCTTGCTCACCTGGGCGAGGAGGAGGGAGCTGCGTAGGGACTCTGTTTCTAGGTACAAATTGGCATGGAAACTCAGCCATGAACCTGTGCTTGAATGGCTGCCCCTCCTTTGTTAGAGAAGACACAGAAGATCCAGAGGCAGATGTTTTTCTCGGTTTCAACAGTCTCTGTATGTCTTAAAGGGTTTGCATAGGGGAGCGTATGGGGGATGCTGGGTAGGGATGATCGGGAAGGCCAGTGATCCTTTCCATGGTCCACTGCTTGTCTTTTGCTCCTAAGGCAGAAATCACACCCCTCCACCCTAGCAGCAACAGAAGCAGCAGAGCCTCCATGAGGTGATATAAATTTGGATCCAGCTCTCTATGCTACACGTTTCCTGGATGCACCTGGATTCTCACTGAGCAGCATCATCTCTGCCCAGGAAAAGGAAGGCAGTAGGCTTAGCCTTGGCCTCAGAGAAAATGGTGAACTTAAAAAAAAAAAAAAAGAGACATATCTTCTTTTTTACTGTTTCGATGCTTTAAGTTCTTATTAACACATTTGCTTTTTTCAAAACAGTAGAAGATGACGGGGGGGAAGGAAACAGAGTTTAGGTGACAGTAACTGGAGATAGTTCTTCTTGGGTGGGTGTGGGGGGCTCATGTCAATTACTTCTTGAATTCATGACTGAATCATTATCACCCAATAGAACCAGGCTCTCACACAAGCCTGTGCTTCCCTTGGGGGGACTTCCTCTGGAACATCCCCTTTCTTTATTCCACTTCAACTACCACAGAAGGATGTAGTGGGCCAGTGGTGGGAAAATCACACCATGGTGCTAAGGCAAACACCAACTGTACCATGTTGAAACCTGCTGAAAATCCACTGGGGGCTTCTCCCTTGATTTAGATAGGAACAGTGCTTCTCAAAGTGTGTGGTCCTGGGACCACAAAGTCAGCATCAAAGTCACCTGGGAACTTGTTAGAAAGCCACATTCTTGGGCTCCATCGGAGACCGAGGAATCAGAACCTCTGGGGGCGGGGCCTGGAAATCTGCATTTTGACCAGATCTCTGGGGGATTCAGATGTCTGCTCTGTGTGAGAACCACTACTTTAGGATTAAGTCCTGAACCCCTAAAAGGGCCTGGAATGCATTATCTGCATTATCTGGCCCTGCCCACTTCTCCCTCTCAGATCATGTCACTTGAGGCTCTGCTCGCTGAACTTCAGCCACCCTGCCTCACTGGGTTCTAGAACGGAGCCTGGATCTTCCTTTTGGACTTTTGCCAACCCCTGTCCCTAAACAACACGCCCTGCACTCAGGCTAAAGCCATTCATGCTGGGATTAGCCAGTACTTGCTCCGAAGGCTTTTTGACTTCCAGCCCAGGGCTGCTCCCCAGTAGTGATGGCGTGGTACCACCCACTCCTCCTCCTCCAGCGCTCCCCGCCTCCGTTCTAATTCATCCTTTGTTTCAAGCAGTGGGTCTCAACCTGGCTGCACATTAGAACAGAACTGGCCAAGAATTCTGAAAAATCCTGATGCTAGGCTGCACCCCACTTAAATAAAAATCTCCGAGGAGGAGACTCAGGCATCAGTATTTTTATTTTTTGAGCGCCTCCCCCTGCCCCCCCACCCCAAATGATTCCTGTGTGCAGCTGAGATTGAGAACCAGCGGTTTAACACCCATCATCCTGGGAGCCTCTGCGCCTCCTGAGGGCAAAGACTCCGACTCTGTGGCGTATGGCTGTTTTGCCAGTGCTCACCCCAGCGCCTAGCATTAACGATATTTGCTGAACGAATGCATACATAAACCGCATGTGTGGCGTTCCTGCTGCTTCACTGTGCCCTTGATTCAGCAGCCAGGTAAAAGTAAAAGCTTCCCGCCGCGCGTACCCCAAGCCCCTGGATGGATGGCACGTCCCCAAGCAAAAGAAACAGCTGGTTGCAGCATAGCGTCCAAAACCAAGCCGATGACAGCGGCTGTCGAGGAGTACT
Organism: Mirounga leonina; assembly: GCF_011800145.1. Lineage (NCBI taxonomy): Eukaryota > Metazoa > Chordata > Mammalia > Carnivora > Phocidae > Mirounga > Mirounga leonina. The sequence goes on along the minus strand of NW_023270231.1, from coordinate 12,745,454 downwards.
GGAGTAGGTCCGTGCTCTTCAACTTGGAAGAAGCTGATACCTCCTGACTGAAAGAGACAGAATAGAGCACCCAGCGAGGTAGAAGAGAGCACGTTGGTAGATTAAGAGGGGGACAAGGGTCACACAAAGGCAGGGATGACAATAATAAGAAAGTCCAATGGTTTAAGATGGTTCTTGGAGGATAATCAAGTTGTTGTACATTGTGTTGCTTATTCCCACAGCTGTCCAGCGAATAATGAATGTGGTACCTAGCCGGTATGGAAATAGGGACAAAGCGCGACTTTGATTTCTTATTTGTTATTTTTAACCATCCAGTTTCTACACCCACTGAGCATCCTTATAGCCACAGGAGGGTCATAAAAATACAAATAACATCCAGGAGGCCTGTGGGCACGGACTCGTTACTTACTGCAGGGCTGACGGCTTTCTTTTAACTAGTGTAAAATCAGGCCAGTGACAAATCGCCATATATTTTGTTGTTGTTGCTGTTTGCAGCACAACTTTCGGAAATGTAAGGAAATCACTAAATGTTTGTTTCTAATAGATGTTAAAAGAGCTGGGCCAGGAACCTACCTCAGGACTATGGGTTTTAAATTCTGGATTTTAGGATGCTTTTAATACGATGAGAACAGTAACAGCAAACCCTCGTGTAGACATGTCTGTTTGCTGGGCACTCTTTCATGCGCCTTCAGGCATTAGCTTATTTCCTTGTCACAACCATCTTATAGTGTAGGTACTATTATTATTATTCCTATTTCACAGGTGAAGAAAAAGAGGCACAGAGAAGTTAAGTGACTTGGCCAAAGTTGCAGAGTTGGTGAGTGGCGGAGCCAGGACTGGGCATGAGACAGACGGGCTCCTTGGCCTCTCCTCTCAGCTAGAGTGACCAACTGTCCTTGTTTGCCTAATATTATCTTAGGTTTTAGCATTGAAAGTCCCGAGTCCTGGGAAACTTCTCAGTCCCAGGTAACCTGGGATAACTGGTCATCATTGAGGATAGGGAGTGAGCACTGGGCTCTTTTCACTGGTAACCATAGAGGTATAGGGTGGGGATGGAGGTCAAGGTCTCCAAGGGCAAGGGGGAGGGCACAGACTTTTATGCTGAGTCACCTGTTTGAGCATGTTGGGCCCTCCAACACATACCGGCCCATACTACCTCAATCCAAAGTACCGGGTCAGCTCAGTAGCCATGGGGCAGAACTTGGAATGTGAAAGCAGTGGGCTGGGAATCCAGGCTGTCTGGGTTCAAATGCTGGCTCTACCCCTTGGCTGCAGGATCATGGGCAAAAATGATAAACTCCTTTTTCCTTACTTTCTTCATCTGTAAAACCAGGGCAATAAAAGTACCTATTCCAGGGGTTGTTGGGGTTTAAAAGAGAAAATACCTGTCACACGCTTAGCATGATGTATAAACATATGCAAATACACTTAGTAATATGCAAGATGTGTAAATTGTAAGTAAATGCACATAGTAAACGTTTCAGAACTGACAGCTATTATTGTTGTTTAAAATAACGTCAAATGGTAGCAGAAGGGTCTATGCAGCCTGGGGGACTCTTTGATTTGCACTTGGTGACGAGGAGGGATTGTATGCTATAGCTGAAAACAGGATCATTATCGTCAGTGTGGCGAAGACCCCAGCAAGATGCCCTCCAAAGACTGAAATGGAAATGAGAAAAATGGGGTAATTTCCTGAGAGTTCCATGAGTAAGAACAGCACATAATGAATGTGACACGTTACCTAAAGAAGTCCCCCTAAATCATAAGAGGCATGTGACAAATTAATAAGTATAATTATATGTATATATTTATACACAGAGGTAGATAATTGATGGGTGGATGGAGGTGCAAGTGCAGACCAGGCTCATTTGGGAATTGGCAAATAACCAAGGTTGAAAAGGCTGGATTTTGTGGTGATTCTGCCCTTCCCTCTATGTTGCTTTTCCATATTAAAGGCAACATGATAGAAGTGAAGGGAAAGGGTACATGGGTGGAGGAATGCAGAGAACTGAGGGGTCACCCAGGCTCTACCCCCAGGTTTAGGGCTGATAATGGAACATGGAACAACTCCAGCAAAGGACCACCCTGACCTTCTCGATGTCGTGACTTTACACCAAGAGTCTGCATCGAGTCTGCCAGCTTCATCTAGTTCTTCTTGGCAATAGAGTTTCCTTGGGCCAGCCCCAAACGCCCTCCCAGGTTATTACTCCTGGACTTTTAATCCCTCTGCATTCTGTTTATCCCTATAGTTCAGCTTGGCCCGTCTGAATTGTGGCACTCAAACACACTTGAAAGCTCGATCTATGCATCTATGAATCTATCTATCTATCCTCCATCTATCCATCATCTATCCATCCACCCATCAATTATCTACCTCTGTGTATAAATATATACATATATTTGTACTTATTAATTTGTCAAGACTTCCTTACCAACAAATCCCTCCAAATCCTCTGAAGACTTGTTCTCAAAACACTACGTATCAGATGACCTCATACACTAGCTGTATTTTATCTTGTTTTATGTTACTTTCTGCCAGTACAGAGACAATAAAAACATTTCAATCTCTCTTTGCTTCTTCACCCTCTTTTCTTTCCTCTGGCTGAAATGGCGTCTCCTGGCGGCCCCGCCCTTGTTCATTAATCCAGCACCTTGTGTCATTCTCCTTCCCATCCTTGTGACCCACGTAACCCCGAGTCATGAACTTATCCTGTTCTTTGAAACTCTATCTGCATGTATTGTTCTAGTCCTTTTCTTAACACATTTTTAGCTGATCAAGGACTTGAGGGGAAGTCACTGGTTGTTACGGGGTCTTTATAAATTTTGTGATAAGTCTCGATCAGGAGGAGTGTGAGGGATAAGGAGATGTTTGTTTCCAGAAAGCATATAGAACAGGAGTCAGAATTCCAACAATATGGCCTATGCTATTGTTAGGTGCTATTCTTCAATTTTGCATAATGAATGTGCCCTTAGGAAGGCGAGAGCTTCCTCTTCGAAATCCTCTCATTTACAGAGAAACAAAAATCCCTCCTTTCAAATATATTTTAAACATGCAAAACAGCCGTATGTTTCTGTTAAGTCACATTTTAGCTAAATGGATAATTGAATGGTGAATGGGAGCTGCTACTCAGCTGCTAACCTGCACAGTTTACACACACACACACACACACACACACTCCCCCCAAATTGCAGGAGAGCAATCTCCAGGAGGCAGAAAGCATGACTGATTTTTCCAATAAAGCTGAAAAATCGATAATCCTTGTAGATGGAACGCTCGCATCTCTAACCACCTCAGAGTTTCATCTCCCTCTGCTATCCCTCCCAAATAAGCTTCCGTCTCTACCCCGGTACATGTCACCAATTCCATACCGCCAGGATTTACTCTGAGTTCTATTCCAGTTCTACTGAATGCACCTCTTAGAGAGGCCCTGCAATGCGTCTTGATTTAGAGATGCTTGGGTTTTATGTGGCTCTGGGAAATGTTGTTTAGCTTTTCTGGAGCTCCAATACATTCTGATGTATGGCCATGCATGCCTGCATGATTAATGGCACACGCAAGGACTCAGAGCCTTCAGAGGTCACCCTGTGTGTACTGAATAATACAACACGGATTCAAAAATACCCTTGAATGAGAATCCTGGCTCCTCACAAATTCGATGGCATCGCTTGCTTTCGTTGACATTGCCTGAGCCTTGGTGCCTCTCACTGACCGTGCTTCTGAGAGTCACCTCCTCCAAAACAGACATTTTTGAGATCTAAAAGGGAAACCATTTGGGTTTGTTGGCTATTTCTCTCTAAAGTGCCAGAGGTACCAGGATAAGGAGGAAGGCTGGGAGCACTAGCAGGCTGATCTGCCAGACTCTGACAGGACTTCCGAATTCAGGGTAGCCAGGCCAGGGCATGAAGCAAATGAAGCATCCATGCAAAATATGCCATGGTGTGCAAGGCTGTGGTTGAGAATTTAAATGCACCAAAGTCAAGAGATTCGAAATGATGGTTCCCACAGCAACTATAACTCAGTTCTCTGGTGAATATAAAATTAACTTTATTGCAAAACATGCTGTTCAATTTACGCCTTAATATAGTCGTGACAGAGTTACAGTTGCTGTGAGAACGCTAACTCTGAATTGTTTTGAATAATTAATTTAATGAAAAGTTGGTAGAAATGTGAACTCTGATAGAAAGTCAGCTTAAATTTAGGGAAGTTGGCCAATTATGCCTCTGCTGAGGCGTGATGATTCATTTAGGACTCTGAAATAACTTGGTGCACTCTTTGGCCTGGGGGGCGTTGGTAAAGCAGAGAACCCCAAAATATACTAACCGGGGGACCATCCTCCACCACTGAAGAAACACTCCTGCAGGTGGTGACTCTACCGGTAGAGGAGGGCGCCTCCCAGGTGCCCACATACTCTGATTCCATTGCTGGCCTCCAAAGTAAGCCTCTTGCCACAGCTAGCCGGGGTCAAAGCAGGTGATCAAAATAGTGCACGGTAACACCTGGTCTCTGTCAAAGAAACCGAGGTTTAGAGCTCCCCTCCTCCTGTCACTGGCAGTTCAGACTTACACCAATTGCTTTACCTCTCTGAGCCAGTTTTCTCACCTGTATGATCATGAGGACAATTTCCACCTCACAAAACTGAGATGAGGATCAGATGTGAGAAGGTGGGTTAAGAATTTAGCCCCGGGGCTGGCAAGTTTTATGGCCAGTGCTCAATAAATGCTAGCTTTGAGGCTATTATGACAGAGATGTCCCCCACTTGGTGCCCCTTCAACTCCCAAGAATGGATGTTTGTGTATGTATGTGAAAAATACAAATTGTGGTTTGTCTGTGTGATACTTTGAGAGGCATGATGAATGAAGATAAATAGCTCAAAAAATGCTATTACCTGAGAGGGAATTCAGTGGATGAGTAAATTCAAAACATAGGCAAAACCTACTCTTTGGCCTGTTATTTCGGTCCAAATGGATTTGGTACAAACCTGGAGCAGAAGGCAGGGGGGTGAGAAAGACAGAAACATGACCTGGCAGAAAATCTCCTAAGCAGGAGTTTGTCTTCAGTAAAGATACCTGAGGCCACTTCTGTTGAAGTTCTGGAAGCAAACCAATCTATCATCTCTTCTACCAGATGAATATTTCTTCCCCTCCCCCCATTATCTCCTTCCCCATGAACCATTTGAGATCTTTTCCTCCTAGTTGCTCTCCTCATCATGAAATTTTAATGCCACAGATACACTCTATATCTGTTCATTTATTGCATATATATATTTGTGTTTTATACATAAAATGGGTAAGATTTTTTGACTTGCCCAAAGAACCACAGGTCATTCTGTTTGTGGTGATACTGCCCTCATTTTGAAGGTATGCACTAGACTACAGGCCATCACATCCCTTGTTCAAGTCCTCATGCTCCAAAACTCAGGAAAAACCCTTCATTTATTTGGTTATTCCCTCTGCTATTTCTTCTTCAAATCTAGCTCTTGACTTTTCACAAATGGGCTATTTCGACAGCTAAGAAACGCAGTACTTTTGAAGTTAACTCACGGTGGCTTCTCACTATATCCTTCCCCACTATTCTCTTCAGATATAATGTGGCTTCTTTTTCTCTTAAATTTTTCGGGAGGATCATGCCCAGGGAATCTCAAGCCAGCCAGCACTTACTGAGCACCTGATGTATTCCTTTTCCAAGGCGGAGGATAATTTAGGTTCTTTCTGGATACTATTTTTTGCTGTCGAATGCCAGGCTTGGCCAAACCAAAGGGGTTGTCCCTGTCAGAGGTCATCTTTCTTGGGAGGCACTGTCAAGATTTTAACAGAAAGGGGCAAAGCCACAGCCTGGGAGGAAAAACAAATTAAAAGGAAAACCCCCAGCAATATGCATTTCTAGCTTTGGAATCCACTCCCGCTCGGCTCTAACTACTTTCTTTATGTATTAGCCTCATGCTGTTTTCAGGGCCTCTACCTCCTTCCCCTCAAAGTCTTGGCTTGCGGCTTTTTACCTTGCTGTGATCAGTATCAGTCACATTTTAACATCTCCTGAAAGACATGATTTTACAGCACTGCAAACGTTTGCTTTTACTGTTCAGAAAATATTTTAAAGTTGCATTACTTAGCGTAACCCCGTATCACTGGTAGTGGAAGCAGAAACTTACATGTTAAGATAGAGCTGTCCTAGTGTGTGGAGATCAGTCAGATGCAACTTTGAAGGGCCTTGATGGTCTGGCCAGGTACTTAGCTAAACCTGGAGCTTTACCTCGGCTTCTGTAACCTGAGCATGGCTGAGCATGGAAACTCCAGTGGCTGACGTCCCTGCTGACCAGTGAGTCTGTTAGCTTGAGCATCCCTGAGTTGCACTGTTTGCCTATAGAGTCAATTAAACCCAAAGGCTGGTTCAGCCAGGTGGGCCTGAATGGGCTGACAGACCCACCATGAGGGTCATCTGCACTGGTATTCTGTACACTGTACAACAGACTTTACTGGATTTGGCAGCACTGGGAATGATGGTGGCTTCACTAGTTTGAACTTCTAGAATGTTACCCTGAGGCTATTATGACAGAGATGTCCCCCACATGGTGCCCCTTCAACTCCCAAGAATGGATGTTTGTGTATGTATGTGAAAAATACAAATTGTGATTTGTCTGTGTGATACTTTGAGAGGCAGATTTTTATCTTCATAAAAAGAAGCCTTGGCTGACCTTTGGAAGCTTCCATTCTGAACAAATGAAAAGCACAAGTAGATTTCTCCCAAGGCAGCACAAAAGCTACCTTTTTATGTACTCAGGTATGAAGAAATACATACCTGAGGATCTGAAGAGATGGTTTTTTTAGTCTACATACTTTAAAAACATTTCAGTATTGATTTTGATCTCCTGAGATGAGCTAAGACAGAATGGCTGATTCCGGATGCTCAATCAATTGCACTTCCGACTAGATCGAGAAGGGATTTCCAGGGCTCCTCTGTGGAATCCTTAAAGTTCTCCTTTGCAGAAAAGGCAGTTTCATTGGACTCTGCTCTAAAGAAGAGTGTCCTGATTTGTGGGATCAGATGGGAAGCTGGTGAGTATGACAGCTTTTGCATTTCCAGTGTCACTAAGTCTAGTCCTCTCTTCCACACATGCATTAAGAATGGCCAGGTGTCTCTCTGGTTTTGCATCTGCCTCTGAAAGATGTTCATGGCATGCTCGCATGCAGAGAATGTGAATGACTGTAGTAGAATGTCATGCTGGGAACCGTTCCCAGGAATCAGTAGCCTGATCTGAGACAATTTGGAAGGAAGAGCAAGGCAATCTAGAAAATGGGGGATACTTGTGCTCTGCTGTCCTGGGAAAAAGATCAACAGGTTTACACTGCCATACTGGAGTCTCCTCTCTGCATCATGCCTGCAAAGCCCAAGGAATTCCCCTGAGTAGAGCAGGACAGAGAGTATATACGCCCATTAAGCAGAGAAGGGGGGAGGACAGAGGGGATGGTGTAGCAAAACCCTTGAATCCAGTCTAGAGGGGAAATGACTGTGGTGGAGCTCCAATCATTGCTGGTCAATGGGATTTTCTTGGGTGCTCTACCCAAGGCAACTCAGAGAAGATCTTCATTCCTGGCCTTCCACTGAACTGCTCTGACCCTTATCCCGGCTTTCCATGGCCACTCCTGTTAATCTACTGTGGCCAAGGAGAGGGTGCACATGCCAGCTCTGTAAGGGAAAGGATTCTCCTTCACAGTTGCAATTCTATCTGCTTAAGGAAGAGAAGGGAGATAAGGGGCCCCAAGGGGCACGAGTTAATTGGGCACTGTTAGTAAATACAGATATCCAGAATCCTGCAGATACCTCGTTGGCGTTTCTAGGTCTTGAGCATTTGCCAAAGTAGAATTTCAGAGCGTGGCATCACACCAATAGCCAATGCAGAGATGTGTTGTAATGGGTGCAGATGAACCATGCTAGGCCTGCCAAGAAGTCAGATGGGCACACACACATGCATGCACACACAGACGTGTACACACTCACACACACGACAGGAATTAGTCACTGGCTCAGTTTGCTTGTATATATTGTGGAGATCTGGGGCTTAGCCGTCCACTGCAGCAGATGGAAGGAAGATAAGCCAAAAAGGGCAGCAGAGGAGGCAGTAATGGGAAACCCTGCTGTGCTTCCTGAATGCTGTAATTTGCCAATTGTGTAGACCATGCATTTAGACCAATGAGTTAACCTAGCTGCCTATGTAAAATCCTTTCTAATGCTGCTCCCTGTACGTTTTGGGGCAATAGCCACCTGCTTGCCTCACGGGCTTGTTGTGAGGTTGACTGAGGCAACACAAAGTCTTTTGAGCTCCTTGGAGAAAATTCACTTTGTAAGTGCAAAGTATCACCAGTATACCCTGGCAATGAGACTCCCACCAGCAAAAACCAGTCACCAGGAGAGTTGGGGCATCAAAGAAAAGAAGCCAAAGCTGTCCCAGTCTCAATCCAGGCAAATGAGGTTCCCTAGCTCAATACTAATCTTGCACTGGAGCTTAGTGTCAGTGGCCACAGATGGGTGATCCATTTGGCCCCCAGTCCTGTTTGAATGGCTTGTAGAGCATTTCAACAAATTTTGAATTGCTTGCCAACATTTGAAAATTGGGAGAGTACTCCTAACAATCCTGATACCTGGCTTTCTACTGAAAAATCAGAAAATTTGGTAAAGCTAGGTTTGCATTTCTACATGGCAACATTCAGTGGGAGGTGGGCCACGTCTGCCCTCCATAGAAGGGGCATTCACTCTCCAGTGTATTACCACTCCCTACTGTTTTCCACCCTTTCCAGTGCACTCATGTACATTGTTCCTGCCTCATCCACATAGGGGTATTTGAGTTTACAACTCTTTCTACAGGTTCTCCCCTCCCTTCCCTTCCCACAGTCAATGAAAACACTGAATTCATAGCGCTCTCATTATCCAAATCTAGGCCAACTCCCCTAACAGAGGAAAGGCCTGCCCAACCACCTCCTGCCAGGCGGAGACGAAAAGAGAACTTGGTTTATCCCACTCCTTTTCTTGCCAGTAATTCCACCTTAAACCTCAAGGTTTTCTTACTTAGAGATGTCCAAGCAATAATCCAACTAAATTAGATTATAAGCATCAGAAGGTTTTTGTAATAAATATATAGATATAGTTAAGAGAAGATGAGATTTAATTAATGACTGTTATTTAAGAGAACAAGTTGTGCCATATACAGAGGATTAAAAGATAAAAAAAGAATAGGAGGGAAAATCAAATTTTAATGAGTTGCCATCTTCATTTAACTAAATTTCTTCCACTGCTGAAAATATTAACACTTATGAGGGAGTCATTTGTGTGTATCCAGGCAGTTTGATACCTGACTACTTTTTTTTTTTTATGTAATTACATTGTGTTACAAATGAATTTAAACTACCATTGGAAGTTTAAGGTTTCCATCCTTCCATTGATCTTTTTGGGAAGCTGTTAGCAAGAAACAATGTTGAAAAAATAAACCAAAAATGATTGGCAGGAACACCGGGAAGGGTGTCTTGGGTTAGAAAACAGCAAAGTCTCATGTGGGCAAGGAGACAGCCAAGGTCTGCAGTTCCCCAGACCGTCACCAGCCCCTGTGCCAACCACTCCTCTCTTACCCCTGCTACTCCAGGGACTCACCCAGGGGAAGCTTATGCTGCACCCAGCACACATTAGGGGTTCAAAAAATGTTTCATGAATGAATGAATAAATGAAGGAATGAATATAGTTGTCAGTGCTCAGCTGGAACCACACGGAGGAGGTGTGGACCTCACACATGGCATGGGATGATACACGTGTGGCTTTATTCTTTATGTTTGTAACACCCATGTTCCTCCAACTGGCAGACAGATCTTCACTGGGCCATTTCTAGATCTCTCCCTGCTTTGCTCTTGCTCCCTGGTTCCCTCTTCTTGCAGGCATGGCATCCAGGTGCCCCAGTGAGCTTCTCTTGTAGGGAGTGGAACAGCAGGTGGGCCCAGACACCTGGGTTAACGCAGGACGTTTGGCACCCTGACCTCTCATTTGGGAGTTCCGGGCTCCATGCGTGGTTGTGTGTTGCCTCTATTGCTAACTGCCCGCTCCATGGAGATGCACTTGCGCACCTCCGGCAAGGGCCTGCAGGTGTGGTGTTCCTGATTTTTAAGCTAACATTTATGGAGTAGCAAGCACTGTGCGAAATGCTTCACTGATAAGTGAAGTGCTCCCAAAAGTAGGACATACATATTAGTATTTCCAACTTGCAGGTGGGAAAAATGGAGGTACTGAAGATACATAACTTGCCAAAGGTCAGCCGACTTGCAGTTGATGGAGGCTGGATCTGAAACCAGGTCTTTTTGATTCCAAAACTCATTCATTGAACCCCTCTGCTACATACTTCCCCTCACCAGCCCCACCCTGTGAATGCACAATAACTACACTAGTAAAGCACTGACAATGAGTGTTAATAGTTAGCAAGGAAGGAAGACGTTACATTCTACAAGCATAATGCGGAAGATATTGGGAGCTTGGAGTGGGTGTTGACGTGTATTATGTGTTTCAAGCTGTTTAATTCTGGGTAGACTAGTTTCTGTGCTAGGCTTCTGTACGATATGGTAACATTTCCTCTATCAGACCCCCAGAGAACAGGTCTGTAAGTGAATGCATACGGATTTTTCTTGGTCCCATTGAATGGAAATAAAAAGTTAAATTAGTTCATATTCAAAGTATGGTGAGAGGCAGATAGCAGCATGCTTAAGGGACCCAACTCAACTTGCCTGCATTCCCTGGATTAATAGGAAAAAGCTCCTTTCTCTTACCACCTCTAATATCTTCTTCAATCTCTCTCCCTATTCATGGGAATTGCTATCATCAGTGACATTTGGGCTTCCTGGGCTCACATACACCTAATGTAGAGAAACAGTCTCATTGTCTGTTGCCAGGAGGCTCTCTGTAAAGCCGAAGCCACTGCCTTGAATTTCATGTCATTAGAGAGAGCATGCTTCAGTGCAGCAGCGTGACCGGTGATTGACAGCTTGCTAACTTGTTGGAATAAAATCAGGTACAAACGTTTCCTCTGTGCCTGTGAGGTGCTTATTTTATAATCTCTGGGAGCCCCCACCCCCTGGCATTGTTTCTAGACAACTAGACAGGGCTGTCTGGCAATCCCTCTTGAAGTTAAAGCATAATTTTAAAAATAAAGAAATGCAATTCACACTTATCAGAGCCCATCACTCTGCTTAGAGCTTTAGACAGATGACCCTTCTGAGCCAAGTTCTAACCAACTTCACTGTTAATTTGACCAGGTGCTGCTGCAGCTAAATTTGGAATCTTGGGCCAGAATGCTGAGCAATTTAAATCCCCCTGGACAGCAATTCTGTGAGACTTTTTGTCTCTAGAACAGCCGTTAACCCTTCCTTTCCCTGGGGTCTGGCAGGATATAGTTTTTGTAATGGATAGGTTGTGCTGTGTGGTGCTGGATGTCATGTGCGATTACAGTGAGCCACCTCAAAGAGCCATGCCAGAAACTGCTGGAAACCTGGAGTCTAAGGGATATGGAAACATTTGCCTCTCCACTCCTTTTGCGACACAATTAGTATGAGGATGGGAGATCACAGGGGCTCCTTTACTTGTGGTTGAGCTGGCTGAAAATGGAAGCAACCCTTAACCTAAATGAGAAGGAACAAGGAGATTTTCTCAAAGGGCTGATTGTGTAGACGATAGGGGTCCCAACTGATCTGAGTTGGAATTTAGAGCCTGGGTGTGTCTGAAGAACATGTGAACATCACCCCCCACCACCCCTGAGTCTACGGAGGGTGTCTGAGGGTGAGGGAAGGTGAGGAAACCAAAAGGATCTGGTGTTGCCTGTTCTAGAGCCCGGTTGGTCCTGGGACAAAACCTTGATGGATGAGAGGCACTATAGGCAAAAAATGAACAGCTGTTTTCTCAAAGGAACGTGGAACCAGCTGATAAAGATCCCCAGTGTGGGAGAGTGTGGTGGTCTCTCCTTCACTGTGGAAACACAGCAGAACTTGGGTTGAGTGGGCACTGAGGGTGCTGGTTGGCACACCTCCGGCAGTAGGGAGGATACTGTAGGGCTCCCCTGAAGTGAATTTTGTAAACAGCAGGCCTCTGTGAGTGGACCAAGCTTGAAGAATCTGAATGGGCTGACCATGAGCATGTGAGACAGCCCTGGAAACTTCTAGGAATGTTTGGGATGTTAGGGGGTAGTGAGCTTTGTGGTTGGGATGAGCCATGAAACTGGAGAGGTGATGTGAATGATTCCTTATTTGTGAGACAGATTTTTAGGGCTTGGGGTGATGTGGGTTCTGTCAGTCTTGGAATAGAACCTGTGAAGGGCTAGAGTGTGTCCCCATTCTATTTTATGAATGTCTCGTGTCACCTACCCATCTTGTTTCAACTATCATCCCAGCTCACTTGGAAAAGTATAAAAACCTCTACTACATTAATCTCCTCACTTGACACTTGTTGGCCAGGAGGAGTGAACCACATCTTGACAGATCTGGGAACAGAAAGAGAGATATACCACCATGAACCACAGAATGAGGTCGTTTGTGGGGAACCCCATGGCAAAAACTATGGGAAAAGATGGAGTAGGCTTCTTAAGGATCTTAATAATCAAAAACAAACAAACAAACAAAAAAACACAGGCTAGTAGCTTTTAATTACTTTGCAGATATTGCCTGCTATCATTGAGGACCAAAGAGGCCTCCCCCTTACTGATTACAATGAAAATATGTTTTTAAAAACAAATGCTTTATTTAAAACTAGGGATATTTTTTTAATTAGAGGAAAGATTAACTAAATGCATTTTCTCTTGTAACTTAATCCATTCTAATTATCCTGAGAATGGTTATGATGAAATACTTAACTTTCTCCTAGTTGCTATTTCACGTGGTTTCTTTCCTTATTACCCACGAAGGGAAAAGCTCAGAGATGGTCAATGACATGTGGCCTTCTGCGAGTCTGCTTATAATGATGCATTCAATGCATGATGAAAAGGATGAGGGGGAAACCAGTAAACCCGGACTGTGGTGGGTGTTCAAAATGATGGTACCCTGTTTCCCAAAGGCAATAAAGACAAGACTTTAAAAAAGAGCTTGTGAAATAGAGTGCTATGAAGGAAGTGGCTGGCATAAGATTGAACCCCATTAGGCAGGCAACTTGGGAGGAAATACAAAATCTGTTCCTTATATGAACATCTGGGATACTCTGTGTGGCTCCTGATAACCCAGGAGATGAGCAAAGGAATTTCAAAGAATCCCCAGATGTTACCCATGGGCTTTGCTCCAAGGAGTAATGCAACTGCAGCACGGGAGGAATGAGGGTAATTGTGCAGTTCATTGGGCTGAGTAGGGACAATCAGTGCAATTCTTGAGTCTCCAAAAGTCATATGTGACTCAACTGAGTTCAAAGGTGAGCCTCCTGGGTTATTTCTTGTTGTACAGAGCAAGTACAAATATAATCTTGGAACCCAGAGTCAGAAAAGGAGAGACCAGGACAAGGTCTTCTAAGAGACACTGACCTGGTGGCATCCTCAATGGGAGAAATGCCAGGTTCCTTCTTAAAGGAAGCAGTGTCCTTCCAGACTCCTCTAGAGTATGTCTGTGGTCCCTAGTTTGAGAAATGCTGGCTTAAAAGAATTGAAGTTTTATTCTATTCAATAATAACATAATTCTAAACCAATACTTCAAAGGAGAAGACTTTTCTTTTGAACAGCACTTATTATAAAAATGAAACCCAGAATTAAAAACAAATTCTCATAGACCTCTTGGCTTCTCTGGAATATGTCCAAGAAATCTAGTTGGAGAAATTTTGGTTGAAAGTAGCAAACCCCAATTTCACAGTAAGTCTCCATTAACATGAGGATATTCAGATGTTTGATTCCATGTATAATTGGGCTGTTTGGTAAAATAAGCAGGTTCAATTCCAGGTAAGAGAGCCAGTTTGTATTTCTCTATAAGAAGCAGATGGCAGCGAGTTACAGAACAAAACTTTGGGAAATTGATAGCGGGTAGGTATTATTTTTGAAATGCTGCTAACTGCTTGATAGGTTGGAGGCAGATATATGAAAGGGAGATTGAAAGTAAGAGAAATGTCTTAATGAGAAATTTATTTTGATGATCTTCCCTTGTTTTTATCTTACACTGGTAATAGATAATGGTGGTGGTGATGGGGCTGGAGGATGATGATGATGATGATGATGATGACATTAGCTCACATTTGTTTGGCTCTTACTTTATGGTACGCACTGTGCTCATACTTCACATATAACCCAGTGAGGTAGGTCATCCCTTGTTTTCCCATTTGCAGACAAAGAAACTGAGGCACACAAAGGTGAGGAAACCTGCCAGGATTTGATCTCAGGCAGACTGACATATAAGCCTGTATCTTAAGTGCTTCATTATGCTTGCATTGCCCTGAATCCAAGTAAAGTGGATATAGATAGATGAGCCTCTACTTAACACCATTTTTTAAAATAAACAAACACAAATATAAAGGAATAAAATGGACTCTGATTATTCAGACTATGGAAGGAAGTTTTTCAATGCAGAGAAAAAATTTCCTAGGTAAACCAGATATAAATTGACCAGAGATGAGCAGATGGAGAAACTAACAAAAAAGTACCATTGACTATCCTCAACCATTCAAAAAAAGCATCATCAGCTGAGCCAACACTACATTGTATCTAGTCCTTTAATGTAAAGTGTGTATTATGGGATCCTACTTGGAGGTCCTCCCCATGCTTTACAGAAAAGAGAAAGGTTTGATTGTATTAGAGTGGCCCATTCATATAATTTTGCATCAAAGTAATAAAATTCAGGAGATGGACCAGTCCTTAGAGATCATCTCATCCAAGTGTGTTCTAAATTCAGTCGATCACATATTGCATTCATGATATTTGCAATATCTGCACTGTTATTTACTTAATATGTTTCTTTAAATTTATTCAGGCCTAATATTGCTACTCACTTTTGCCATATCTATAAGCAATACCAGTATAATCATGAGTTTGATGAGCCAGTCATAGTTCTCTCAAACATATATTTTTAAAAACCCTATGTAACCATTTAATAAAATATATTTGCACACCAAAAAAAGCATTTCATGTTTGGGACTACACTCTGGAAAGCAGTAATGTGGCCCAATCCCCTCATTTGCCGCAGGAAGAAACTGAGGCTGGGAAGGTGGGTGACTACTCCAAGAGCATCCAGAATGTTTGTGGCAGAGTCAAGCCCAGAACACAGATATCCTCCATCCTCTATCAATCTATTTTTCATGAAACCACAACAAATCAGACAGTGAGTGATGGGAAAATATCCACCACGAATACCTACAGGAGCTCAGATCTCTAGGGCCCTCTTTGTGTTCCTTTCCTTTTAATGTAAAGTCTTGAGGGCATTTTGTGGGACCCGACAATCCCAAACTTGGAAGGAACTGGTTCTGAATAAACTGAACAGTTGGTTCTTTGTCAAAGCTCAAGTCACGGAGCACTCACTACTTATACTAGGGTAGAAAATCCGCCCCACCCCTTTTTTTTCAACAGCTCTTATTCCTCTATGTTTTCCTTTGAGTGTAGAATCTTCTTCACGCTAACACTCACCCATGGGTTTTTGTCCTAAGAGTTCCAAACTGTTTTAGTTCTGTGCTCTTGTGAAGTAACACTTCATACTAAGCTATTTACTTGTTGGGTCTGGCCTCAGCACTGTGGGCAACAGGCTAGTATATCAATAGGATCCTCTAAAACAGTAAGGGTATGGTACATGAATGCTCGAAGTCACTGTCTCCCCACAGAACTAAATCATCGAGGCTCCTTTCCCTCTTTTCTTCTTCCTTTTTTTTTTTTTTTTAAAGTAGGCTCCACACCCAGCATGGAATCCAACACAGGGCTTGAACTCACAACCCTGAGATCAAGACCTGAGCTGAGATCAAGAATTGGATGCTTAACTGATTGAGCCACCTAGGCACCCCGCCCCCCTTTTCTTTTTTGATGGGCACATACTGCTAAATCACATAGGAAAAATTACCAAAAAAAATTTCCATTTAAACTACAGAATGGTCCAGCCATTAAGTGAAGGTGAGCCTATGTCTGTCTCTGTAGTCTATCTTCCAACTGATGCTTAAAGCCCTTCTTCAACACCCAGGCTGAGACGGTCAACACTTTGAGTGATGAGAATCTGATTACTTGTAAGGCACTTTTCTCTTTTCATTCTATTTTACTTCTTAGAGTGAGTTGTAAAGGTGTTCCTGTAACTTCTACCTTTCTGGTCCTCATTCTGAGTGTGGGTAGGAGACTTGGGTAGACTGCCTGACCCAGACTCCAAGAGAACTTCTGGGCATGTGGTGGCTCACATTTTGGCCAAACTGTGGGGAAAAAATTCAGAAGTGTAACCCCGCTAAAAGTTTGTCCATAATCTTTGACAGTGAAAGACCATCCCTTTAGGTGTTCACTTCAAAAAAGAATGGAGCTCCTAGCATACATTCTAATAAGAGCCCCCAGAGGAATAGCTTAATTAGCCAATCTGAGAATTAGCTGCTCCCACAGACCTGGTGGTAAGGATGGCTCCACAGTGGCTAATTTCATCTCAACCTGATCTCATTGTGGAGTCGTGAAAGCTCGAATGTTCAAGGATAAAAGCTACAAGAAAAATGCTTCCATAACTTAGAATGAAACTGGAATGAGATGCAGAAGCTGCTGTACTCAGTCTGAAGTTGGTTGATTTTGATAGTCACTTCCTTCCCGTCTTGTTCCCTGTAGCTCTCAAGCTCTTTCCCTCTTGGACTGTGACCCTGTCTACTTCTGATGACAATCACTTAATCAGTACATCAGATTGTTGCACGGCTCGTTTTAGCTTGGGTAAAGATTCATTTCCTTATTAACATCACAAGAACCTATTTCTTTCCCCAACCAATTAAAGAGGAAAAATAGAAGGGCCCCAGTGAAATAGAGGGAAAAGAAAACTGTTTTGACTTGTGGCACATGGCGGGTCACTCAGCCCCACATGGTCCTAGAAATCGAGTCCTCATGATTCTGAAATGCAACTGGAGGTCAAGACCACACAGACAAAATAAACAAGTTGTAATCGCCATTTCCAGCATTGCTCACCACCCAGATATCAGAGTTCACTGAGGGTTGGCACCTGGTGTTGGTGGATTTATTCTGTGGGTGCGTTTGTTTATGTTATTCAGAGCGGATGTCTGGACAGCCCACATTCAGGAGACAATAGCAACAATCCTCAATTAGCATTTAGTTTCCCTCCTTGCATTCTCTGGCAAAATGTGATTTCTCCCTGTACTTGGCTCCACTATTCCGCTCACAGAGCACACGAACAATTACTCTACAACAGACACCTAGCGGAGTTTACTACAGCTCACAGTGATTTTTGACCTATTCTGTAGTCCCTTTATGCCTTGGGGATATAGTCTCTGGATGGCCTTCTGATGTTCAATGCCCAGTTCAGTAATGGGTGGTGGGTGACAGAAATAACAACCCATTTTAGGATTATGTTTAAAGAATAAAACTAATCTAACTACACAATGCGCTTTCTGATTTATTCATAAGAGTAAACTGCAGGCTATCCAAATAATACTAATATATTCCAAAGATAAACACAAATTGTGGTTCATTTGGATTCAAAGCATACTTCTTATCTATGCAATTCTGTAGGTCTTAGCCATACCTTACATTTAACTTGTTAGAAAAACGTAATATAAGAATTATTGCTTGGTAGAACCCAGTCTACCAAGATGTTAACTCTAACAGATAATATTGAAATGTTATACCTTATATTTAAATCTTTAGCAATATGTACTAAATTTCCAAACATAAAAAAATAATAATTCGGTTGAGAATTCCAGAAATGCATTTGACCAAACGTGGATAGATCCTAATGGATTGAGTTTTAGAAGTCAGTTTTTTTCCTTATTCCCGCCCCCACCCCCTGGCCCCCTGCATCTATCTTCTTGCTTCCTTCAGCACAATAAATTCGATCAGCCAGTGCTCATGTCAATTGTTCAGTTGACGATTTGCAATGATCCTAAGAAAACCACCTCTCACCACAACCTTTTGAAAATAGGCCGCAGACAACCCTAGTACCCCAACACAAACCACCCAGGCTCAGCCTCACCCCAAATCTCCTAATGCATTGTCTGTAGACTAGGTGCCATTTCATTCTTACTTATTTTCTGTTTTCAAAATACAGGATTTGAGGCTCTGCTTGGAAAGGACCAAAAAGCCTCTCTCTCCTTTCTGTCAGTATCCCTGAGGAGGAGAACCGATTCTGGGCTTGTAAATTGTGGTATTTACTTAAAATGAATTGACAGGAGTGTCTGCTCAAAATAAAAGTCTAAAACTCCACACAGCAGCTCCGGGGTTAGAGGTTGAAAAGCAAAAGAAGCAATTATGTGCGACCAAACATCTCGAAATTCTGAATAGCAAATCTCACCAGCCAAGGTATTGTTTGGCTTTTTTGAGGATACAGCACCTATCCTACAAATAAAACCAGGGAGTCCCAATTTCTCACAAGGAAAGACTTTGGTGATAAAT
The DNA here is from genome assembly GCF_011800145.1 of Mirounga leonina. Lineage (NCBI taxonomy): Eukaryota > Metazoa > Chordata > Mammalia > Carnivora > Phocidae > Mirounga > Mirounga leonina. The sequence continues at coordinate 12,726,909 of NW_023270231.1, read as the reverse complement.
ATCTTTATAACTTACGTAGCGTGAACTCATACAGTCGCAAGAGATCATAGTTTTGAACAAGAGAGTTTCCTGGACCTAAAACTCCCTTCATTTTGGTAGCTTTACCTGACACGTGAATTTGCACACTGTCTATGTCTCCCGAGAGCTCATGCATGTTAGTGCATGCACATGTGAATCTCGAACCAGGCACTTCAAGTAGCAGAAACACCTTTCCCCAATTCATCTCACCCACAGGTCTGCTAGAACGACACATCTCCTATGTTCTCTTGCTAGCCATAAACTCAACTTCTCCTACCCAGGCTAGAGGTGCCACCGTCCATCCCATTTCATCTTCAAAGGCTCCAGAGACACTTCCACTCAATTATTATTTTCTCCCCACTCCCACACTGGACCTTGTCCTTTCCTCTAACAGCCTTCAAACCACAGCTGGGGACCTGTTCCTAAAGTGAGTGTGGACCAGCCTCTTTCTTCTCTTCTTTTTCCATCAAAATCTGTGCAACTGTCTAATTCAGCGGTGGGCCGATTGTTCCTGTAAAGGGCCGGGTAACACAGGGCTCTGTGGACCGTGTGGTCTCCGTGGCAAGGTCTCAGTACTAAGATGGAGTGTGCAGGCTGACAACATATCAATGAACGGGAGTGGCTGTCCTTGAAAAACACTTTGTTTAATGGACACTGAAATTTGAATTTCATTTAATTGTCACTTGTCAGAAAAAATCTCTTTTAACTTCGTCAATGTAGAGACAATTCTTAGCTTGTAAGCCATAGAAAAATAGTCAGCAGGTCAGCTATGGTCCCCTCAGCCGTAGTTTTCCAAACTGTCCCAATCCATCTGGGCTGTGCTCTTGTGAGCTATTCCCAGAGTGAGGCTGAGTTGTGGGTAGGGGAGAGCCAGCAGGCATCACTGTGGGACCAGCAAACCCTCAGCAGGTGTGGAAAGGGAGCACAAAGAAGAGGTGAGACTGGATGATGTGAACTGAAAGAAAGTAGGATTTTCTACCTAAAGGTTATTGGTTGCAAGAGCTCTTTTTCTGGTCGTGGGGCGGGGGGAGGACTCCATTTGAGTGGTGAAGCAGAGATCAAGTGTCTGTCCCCAACAGACTGTCCCGGCAGGGTCCCAGTGCTATAGTCGTGGCCTGGATTGGCACGCTGCCCCTCAGATGCCCAGTTAGACGGAACTGGGGTAAATCTCATGCAGAGTACACTTGATCTCTGCTTCAGCACTCGATGGAAGTATGGGGTTGGGGGAAAGTCTTTAAATCACCCCAGGCATGCAAAAGCCCATCAAGAGGAACGTTCTTGAAGACGGGAAGCTATTGGTATGAATTGTAAACTGGCTTGGTAGTGGGCTATGCACATCCCTCCCTTGAGAGTTTTCTGAATTATCCCCCAGACTCGGCAGGGAACAGAAGATGAAAGCAACTGCAGGGGAGCAGGATCTGGAGCATCATTGAGAGATTGCAAAAACAATTCACTGCCAACAGACTGTCCCAGCAGGGTCCCAGTGCTATAGTCGTGGCCTGGATTGGCACGCTGCCCCTCAGATGCCCAATTAGACGGAACTGGGGTAAATCTCATGCAGAGTACACTTGATCTCTGCTTCACCACTCAAATGAACAGCATGGGAAATTGAGTCTGACCTCATGAGTCAGCCCTGGACAAGCTCCTAACTCTGTCTCTCCCTCCAGGTAGCCAATCTGTTGACTGGGGTGTTAGGGCTAGGACAGAGGGGAGGGCCACAAACTTGATGGCTAGCTTCAAAGGTAACTTTAAGGGGGCAAGTCAGTAGCTTGCTCTGAGAATTTCCTTGCAAGTGAGTGATTAGTCAGCTCCACAATGAACTCAATCCAGCAAAAGCAAAAACTAGAGGTAAAATGATACTCAAGTTGACAAGTTTGTGACTCTGTCTGAGGGATGTGAAAAACCAAAGAGCAGTTGGCTCCCATCTCCTCAAAGGGATAACTGGATACATTCAATCCAGTATTGTCTTACCCTGAACCACAACATTGACAAAAAGCAATCAAAAGCGAAACTGAAGAAACCTGGAAACTATTACTTCTCAAGAGAGAAAACGACCTTAAAAAAAAAAATCTCAGTCGAGAAACTTAAGCAGGAAGGTGGCTGAGTGAGAATGACATGGGAATGACCGTTGAACGGTGGTGGCAGTGATGGGGAGGGTCAGGGGCCCAAGGACGACGTCTTGTCTTGGGACAGCAGGAGGGTGCGCAAACCTCCTCCAGTGGTCCCTGGCTCCCCAGGAAATGTGGGAGTCCTGCCTGCATCTAACCTGGTCTAAAATAAGTGAGTTCAATTGTTGCCAGCAAGCCGGGATCCAGTGATCCAGCCAGCGGGGAGAGTATTCAAAAAGGGGAGACTTGCAGACCACAGTCACACGGGGTGCTTGAAACCTTCAGGTCCTGACAATTTCCCATGCGTGTGCATTTCTCCCTCCCCAAATCAGTCATTTGAATGGATTTTATCTGGTTTTGTCCCTTGCCCTCCAATCTGGAGTTCTGGAAAGAAGGGAAAGCGTTTTCTAGTCGGGGACCTTGCTTTTCCCTTCCCTCGCCCCCCGGAGATTTGGAGAGGCAGCAGGAATGTTGTAGAGCACCCGTGTCCCTGAAGGAACAGCCCGTTGCAATGCACGACCATCACTATAGATCTACGATTTATGAAAATAAAGCAATATGTGCCTGTTTCGGTGCCTGCCGTTTGCCTACCAATGGTGCAGTGTTCACCATTCCAGCCCTCTCGGCATTCACATTTGCCATCCTTACAGGTCCCGTGCTCAATGCAGCGGGGGTGGCACACGCGCTGGTCACAAGCGGCGCCTGTCCAGCCCTCTTCACAGCGGCAGGCTCCCCCGACGCAGACGCCGTGAGTGCCACAGTCTACTGGGCACACTTCTGGAAGAAAAACAATGATTACAGCTCAACACCACTGCTGGCAAAACCCTCCACTGGAGGCCAGACCACACACATGGCCTGGGTCCCTGGAGCAGGCCCCACGGCCCAGCAGGTGTGTCCCCGGGGGGGAGGCCTGCGCCTTCACCGGGCTGGGTATGAACTGTTACATGGCTTCTAGAGCCGCTGTTCCCATGGCCAGGTCCCTAGAGCAGCAACATTGTGGTCCCCTGGGGACTTGGGACAAATGCAAATTCTTGGGCCTTGCTTGGACCTCCTGAATCAGACACTCTGGGAGGGGGGCCCAGAAATTTGTTTTCCCAAGTCCTCCAGGTGGTTTTGATGTGCACCAGAGTGTGAGAACCACCATTCCAGAGCTCGAGGCCACCCCAGGCGGAGGTTAGACAGATGCATGTGGATCCTGACTCCCTGGCCAGCTGGGATTTTGACCCTGTTGAGAGCCTGAACTGACCAAAGGCCACTCGGGAAGCCCGCAGCTCCATCCCCACAGTGATTGCAAACCCAGCCGTCAGCCCGATCGGCACCTTGTGGCAATGAAGACCATTCTAATCGTGCTACATTTACACAGCCTCTTTCTCAAAGGAGCTCAAAGTCTTTTGTGCTTGGGGAGGAGACAGACAGACAGATATACACTCTCTGGTATTCCAGACCTCTCACTCGAGGACAAGCACGTGCCAGACATTCATCCTTACGACAGACTGCTGAGGGAGGCATGGCTCATCGTGCCAGGGCAGGGAAAATGCAATCAGGAGGGGCAGTGACTCACTCGAAGTCACACAGCGTATCGGCAGCAAGCTTGGGCCTTGGATCGAGGGCTCCTCCTCCCCCATCCTCTGCAGAGCTTGGCCTGGACCCCCCGCATCAGCGTTGAAGCCAGAGGCGAGTGGGCTGAGAAGACGTCTCAAAATAGCCCATTTTAACTGACTCTTTTTTTTTCTTTTGGAATGAAATATTCATTTCTTTCCCATTGTAGGCAAAGCTTCACATATATTCCCTTCCTGATTGCCATGGCAATCTAACAGCTGTCTCACTACCCAGAGGAAGGGGGCGGAATGATGATCGCTTGCTTGGATAGGCACTTGTCACTGTGAACGGAACCATTCTCGGATCGGTTGGGACTGGCTTGAACTGTTGAACCGTTCCATTTTAGGGTCACTCGGGAGGTAAGACACGTACTCTTAATTTTAGGAAAATAAAGTGTACCGCGCAACTTCATTATTTTCCTGTCACTGGAGTATTGCAGAGTTTTATAACATGTTCACACGGCACCCCGAGGGAGCCTCTTTTCTGTTTTATAGGACGTTCCATTCAGTTTGTCTGGGACTGAATTGTTCTGTTTTGTTTTCTGGTACCTTGAGGGAGTGTACAGAAGAAAACCTATAATGCAAATGGAAGCATCCCTCCCGGGCCCCTCATCCGTTTGTAGTGATGAAACAAACGAGGCACGAGAACCCGTGGTGTTTTTTGTTTGTTTGTTTGTTTCTCAGGATCACAGACTCCATGACTGAGGAAGAGAGAGTAAGAAAGGCACTATGCAATTAGCCTATGTCCCTTCATCCCAAGCTAAGTGTGAAGAGTAGATTCCCACCCATTTGGGCTCATGGAAGGAGCACGGGGCTTGAGTGTTGGGAAAAGTGAGGAGGAAACCTCTTGGCTTACCAACAGAGCAGTCGGGACCCATCCAGTTGGGATCACAGCTGCAGAGACCTGTGTCGGGGACGTAAGTGCCATGCCCACTGCACTGGTCTGGGCATTGGACCCTTGCCAGCTCACAGTTTAGACCACCCCAGCCAGGGCTGCAGAGGCAGTCTCCATTTATGCAGACCCCATGGCTGGAACAGGTGGGATCCAAGCAATCAACTGAAAATAAAACAAAAAGAGGAAGAGTATTGATCACTCATGGGGGATGGGCCAGGAGATGCCAGCTTGCTGCTCTAGAAATCAGTAATTCACCAACTCCTATCCCCTGGCAAGCAAACGGAGCAGCCCAGGTAATACTTACGTGATCTCTTGAAGAACAACCCATAAAAAACTCAAGACTTTTTTATTTGCCAAAACACTGAATCTCAAACTTGAAGAGAAGTTAAGAGAAAGAGGGGCTTTCTCAAGCAGAGTTAGGAGGAACCAGATATAGAGGTGTGTCATTCAATGCTGAGAACCTTGTACTTACAAACGTTAGTACCTTCAATAAATCATATCAGAGCTTCTGAGCCCAGGACATGAATGCTGGTGATATCTCTACATGTATCCCCAAGCCCAATTATCCCTCACTATCAGAGAGGAAAAGAAGGCTCATTCTAACTTCACTAATACTTGCCTTCAGAAGGTAACAAAGGATTACAAAGAAAACCAGTGAAACTCATAAATGAGTCACTTTCCTAATTAAATGTCACTTAGGCTATGTCTAAAATTAGGTTTCATTCTCCGAACACACATCTATTGCAGGAGTTAGTAAAAGAGCAGGATAGAAGAGGTGAACCTGGGCGTGGAAATGATCCCAAAGAGGTAACCGTCCTATACATAATCAGGAGTGGCCTGAATGGGTGAGTCTCTGCCCGAGGTGCTGACACCCTCTCAGACTGTCAGTCAGAGGAGTGAATTCTGGTCACTGTCATTCTTGGCAGTTTCATGGTCTGATTGTTTGGCCATCTTAATACTCAGAGTGGATATGCATCCAGTAGGTAACATGAAGATTCTCACTGTGGAAGCAACTCAGATGAGGAGAGGTGAGAGCTGCAAAAGCCAGTTCTCAAAGACAGGACTTTTTGCATGGGAATGTGCCCCCAAACTTTGGACATCTATCCAGGATCAGAGCTGGGCAAACAGGGCTTTGTAGAGGAGGACCAACTTCTTCAGGTGTTCCTAGAAAATGATGCAGAGACATTTGGAGAAGAGGACACTGCACACTGTGGGGGTCTGAATGGCGAATGGTGCTCCTGCAGATGGCTCAGATATTGTCTTGTGGATCAGAGAAATAGGCAGGTCTCATCACCTTATTTAACTAAGACACCCATTTTCCTCATTTTAACAGCTTGGAAATCAGGTCTCTTGGCCTAGAGTAAAGCATTTGCTTCTGCCATCTTCTGAGGGCACAGCTAGCTTGAGACCACTTTAAATTCCTTTCTTGAGGTTTCTTGGACCACACTGCTGGTGTAATTGAGTCCCTCATGTGCATGTGTGCCATCTTGTAGTTCTAATCCTCAGAGATTTTGATTTCTCTCTCTGCCCAGTGCCAAGATTGAAACAAGCAAGATTTTTGGCGTCTATATAATTCACCATGACACCGAGATGGCAACCCTTTGAGGTCCCAGCTTTTTGTAGCATAGTCTCAATTTTTTTTTTTCTTCTTATAGCATACAGAATAATGGTAGGTTTAAAAATTGATGATACCTTGGCTCTAAACAGGACATTATTTAGATTACCCATGCCACAAACTATTTCATTTTGGGGGATATCAGACTTCAGGAATTTGGATTTATTAGAAATCACAGTATTCCATGAAGTTTCCAAAGAGCACTGCTTTCTTGAGGCAACAATAAGAATTTTCAGTGTAAGGAGATGTTTCTGAGCTGATCCAATCGAATCTTCTCAGGAAGATATTATTTATGAAAACCAGCTCAAAACTATTTGAGCCATGGGGAAACAGAAGCTGCCACTGATTTAACAGAAATAAAAAATACACTCTCAGAAAGGGGAATTTCAGTGATTTATTATTAGTTGGAGATGTTTATGATGATGTTAGTTGCTCTGGTTGCAATCACTTTAAGGTTGCATTCATTGTCTTGGGGACTATAACTTCTCATGATATGAACCCTTTCTGATACCTTCAGATTTGCTCAGGATGGCGGAGTGCATCTGGAGGTAAATGAATCGAAAGTTTCAAACACATAGAAGACATTTACAAAGGGGCTGTCCAATGCTTTTGGTGTCTGTTTCATGCTTAGCCTGGCTAACAAAATGTAGTAAGTGTTCAATACACAGTTGATACAGAAATGAATGGCGGACTTTGCTATAAGCATTTGTCGTTAGTGAGACAAACATCCATGAAGAACTGACAAGAAAGAAATGGTGCTAACAACTTCTTGCTTTTGGGAGGAATGCTATGTAATTTGGGATCTGCGCAATATGAACTAATTCATTCAGAATCAATCTTGTCCATGTTCTTCTAACAGTAGAAAATCCCGAAGTTGTAGTTTTTTCTCTGTCCCCTTTTCTAATACAGCAAAATCAAAATAGACACAAAGATATCTCATGTGCTATGTGTCCTCAAAATTACCCTCCGTCTATAATTAGCTATTTAAAATGTTTGGTGAGGTGCCAACAGCTAGGAGCTTTCAAAAAATTCAAAAAAATATATCATAATCTTTTTCTTAATAGGATGAAATAAAAAGTAATATACCCCCCAAAAGAAAGCAAAAAGAAAATGTCATTTTTCTTCCAGATAAATTAGTTTTCTCTTCTCTATCTTAAATTATAATATGAAGAAAGGAGGAAAATCCACTGGGATTTATTAGCCCAGGAGTGGAATGTCATCCAAAGAATCATTTATTGTGTCTAGAAATATGAGCTCACTCTTTCAGTTATACCAGTAAATATGCCCTTTGTGCTACAGAATTACAGCAGCTGATGGAATAACTAAATTCAGACTTCAAGAAGAGCAGTTTCACTATGAATTTTAAATTTGGTTCCAATTTCATAAGATGGTCTTGTGGCTACATCCTTAGAGTCTTCAGCAGGCAGGAGGGACTACGGCATTTTACGAAGCTTTATAAATAGAAACAGTGTTATACTTAAAAGGGGGACAGTGGCCTTTACCAGCTAAGTACCATGTGCCTTACAAAACCAGCCCCCCGGCAGCTGAAATCATTAGAACTCATTTAGTCTTGGGCCCTCTGTAGGTTTGACAAAAAAGGGTTGTGAATGCAATTTCTATCCCTAAGGATAAAAAAAGAGGTCAAGGAGTTTTACAAACAATATGTCCTATAAACCCCTGAAGAACCATGAATTACATTTATGAAGTTAAATGTCATTGAAAAATGACTCAACCATGAAACTGACATGAAAACATGGCTGACTTAAACTAATATGTCAATTCCTCGCTCATCACCTTCCCACTCCCCCAGACATCATTGAATGAAACCTCGGGAATCCGTCCTTTCATTTTCTTGTGCAAATTTGTTAATAGTACAACAATGTTTATGCAGCAAAAATGGAGGATGGCAACTATTGATTTTGTTGCCATGGTCATTTCAGGTCAATTGTTTGAACATTATGACTATGATGAATATCAGAAATAAAAAAGCTAAATGGAAGGAAAAGTGCTGATCCAGACTTTCTGATTCCATTTCCTATTTTGAAAACAGCATATGAATCACCTCGGTTCATTCTTTTTGGGTAGCAGAAATCAATAGAGGAGATTTCATCCTTTCATAATGATCCACGTGGCTTCCTTGTTTTGTTGGATGGTTAATTCATTCGGAACATTTAAATAGGACGGGTTCGGAGAGTAAGAAAGTTGAGAAATCACTTGAAATTCTACTCATATAGATATGCGCAATCTTTACTGGAGGGAAAAAATTCTAAGACGGGCAATGTCATTGCTCTATCATTTCATTCTCGCCAAATGATGTATGCAAAAGGTCGTTTTAACCTTTCTTGTCATATTATTGGCCTCTCCCATGTTTTCGGCAAATGCAGCTTTGCCTTCTGCAATCCATTTATCTTTAAGAACTTTAACCTTTCAAGCAGGGTTATTAAATCAGTCTTTCTTCCATCCAAACTCCCAATTTGGTTTTATGATGCAGATGGAGGGAGGCTACCTTTTATAATAGAGGAAAAAATATATAGAGTGTTGAGCAAATGAAAATCTGGGGGTCAGACTTCTGGGTCCCATTAAGGGCATTACCACTGATGTATTGGAAAATCTTAGAAGAATAATGTCACGGAAGCGGCCTCTTTGTAGCCAGAGTTCTAAAAACTATGAAATGGGAGATTTCAGAAGGGGAACTTTTGTATGTTACTAAGGATAAGTTACTGTCATTACTTCGTGGTAAAGGCTGTAATGATTGGTTACGTTTTACAGGACACTGGAGATCCATAACTTAATGGGATGTGAAGTCAGATCCACTCACACCTGAGAACCTCATAGCACCTGAGGTCCCTTCTTACAGCTTGGCAGTGAGCAGCTGAGAGAGAACACAGGATATGGCGCCTAACAGAGTCTTTTCTCAGGGGGCATCCTGAGTGGTACCCTCAAGCTGTTTCACATGGGGTAGGCTGTGGGGTTCACTGTTTCCCTTAGTTTGTTGGGAGAGTTGACACTTCTTTTTTCATTGGGAACATGGGAGGGAAAAGGGCTGTTTGAGTTGTATGGGGATGTTTGCCCAGGGGGCCTGAAGTAGAGGAAAGCTGCTCAGCTGGTAAAGAACAACTGAGCCAATTCAAAGCCTGGGGAGTGGGCCGGGGATAGACAGCACCTAGGCTCCTGCCTTCCTACCAACTCTGCTTGATACTTCATATAAAGAGAAACAATAGATGGACAACCGGAGACCATACTCTGGAAGTGCAAATATAGAAGGGGACGCTGATAGGCAGTTTGGCGGGGTTCCCTTGCCTTATATGTCCCAGCACTTTGGTACCAAATAACTCTTCTGAAAGCACTAACCAGAGTGACTAGGACTAGTTGAAGCTGGCTTCTGATCACATCCGGAGAGGAGCTTTCTTTATCCCTGCACTCCCCGCTCCATGCCCCCTTCTTGATCACCAATCTCATCTCTGATAATGTTTTTCAGACTGGATTCAGCTGATTACATCCCTAACTTTTCCCCATGGGTGCCAGAGGCCACCTCAATGCATGCTATACTGAGTTCTTCAGAATTCACCAAATTCCAGTCCTGTGTTACACCCCCACCCTCCTCTAATTCTGTGTGATTTAGGTAGTCAGGATAATGTGACCTACAACGTGCCTAAATGACATGGGTGCCTATCATCTTTCAAGTCTGACTGCTTTCTATTGACATTAATTTTTGCTAAAATGTACACAGACATATGTGGGCACTAGATTCCTGGGGACAGTTAAAAAAAAAGTCTATAGGGAAGACAGGGAGATTAAGGATTCTTGTGGTTTTTTTGTTTGTTTGTTTTGTTTTGTTTTCTGGATAGCTTTAGTAATTCCCAAATCAGAGGATTTTAAATAAAGCAAAGAAAAGAGGAAGGAAGATAGGAGAAGGGGAAGAAAGAAAAAAAGGGAAAAGAAGGAGCAGGAAGGGGAGGAGGAGTTCCAGGCAAAGAGCAGAAAGACAAAGGCAGAGAAAGCAATTTAAAGAGGAAAAGTAGCTAATTAACATAAAGAAGGGTAAAACAAAGCATTCCTTCCAGAACCACTCCACAGGCCTGTGTTTTCTACAGCCTTAGAAGTCTACAAAAGCCAAGGTGTTTGAAGTTCTTTGTGCAAAACACTGAAGTTTCCTTTGCAAAATGCGGAGCCTTGGACTGGGCTCATTAGCAAAAGTCTGGGCCTGCAGACGCCTCCCACCTCAGCTGCTGCCCAGGCTGGCCCTGCGGCGCTTACCTTCCTCACAGTGCTCGCCTTTGTAGCCAGCTGAGCACACACAGTTCCCATCAATGCAGGAGCCGTGGCCCCCGCAGGAAGGATCGATGCACTGATTCATGGGCACATCACACTCGGCTCCTTTCCAGCCGCTGTAGCACTGGCATGTCCCTTTAGAATACTGTCCGTTCCCACTGCACAGGACAGGGCAGGCAGCTGCAAAAACCAGAGACAGAGCACCAGGTCACAGGGGGGAGTGCCTGAAGGGCTGCGTCCATCTAAGAAGGTAGAGCCCAGCTGGCATTTCAGCTTTCCTTGCAATGTTCTAGGCTGGGGACTCAGGTCATGGAGGTGCACAGCCGACTTCAAATAAACGGTAACCATCACAATGACAACCACAAAAATGCTACTAATAACAGCAGCGATCACCAATTCTATGCTTGTTATGTGCCAGGCACAGCATCGAATGCTCTATGTGCAATTTATTACTTAACCATCGTAATTATTTGATGAGGTGGAGGCTAGAATCCTGATGCCCATTTTATGCATGAGGTACAGACTGGTCAGGGTAGGTGGCCAAAGTCACAAAGCTCAAAAGAGGGGGAGCTCCCTTGGAAAGCAGGTTGGCCCAACTTTCAGCTGCACCCTTGACAAAGCTATAGGGACACACACGTAATAATCGTAATAATCAGTGGCACAGGGAATCAGATCCCATTTTGCTGAGTATTTTACCCTCTGGTTAGACGGCTCCTATTCCTCACAAGCTGATGTCCATTAAGAAAGGAAAGGGATGGGCCACGGTTGACACACTTAATCTCTTTATGCCTTAGTTTCCTTATCTAGACCACAAAGGGATAACTTTGCCTTCCTCAAAGCATGACATGTGTAATAAAGTATAGACTAAATATGTCTAGACTATTAAAAAAAAAGAGCAAGAAGGGGAGGGCAGGCGGAAGACAGGAAACCTCTAGTAGTTCCTGTCTCGGCTGGGACTCTCTGGCATCCCTCGATAGGAAGAAGGCTGAAAATCAGTGAGGACCGTCTGGTATGAGATTACCAATGGTATTCAACAGTTTCGCCTTAATCATGCCAATTTACCCCTTTTAGAGAATAAGAGTGGGATTATTAGTGGTCACCTTTAGGCTTTGGGCTTTACGTTTCAGAATCCGTTTGTAAAGAACCTAAATTTCCAACTGGGTCTCTCATTTGGGCCTAAAAGGAGGATACGACTCCCTGCTAGGGAACTGGCACTCAGAGACCTTCAGGAATGACCAACAGGGGTGTTTCAGTGACTCCTGGTTCTCGCATGATTTGGAATGCACATATACATGTGTGCATACAGCCTATGCTGTGTCCCTGTCCTATGAAGCAGTGGCACATCTAATCAGATCACTCTGCGGTCAGTGGTGCCACACTGGCTCATCAATCATCCCCTGTTGTCAGGTTTCTGTCTCGTTTTTATAATAATTAACTTCCCTTCTGTGAGTGTCTAATTTCCCAGAGCTCTAGTAAACTCCTTGAGGACAGGACCATGTTCATCACTGTTGATTTCCTTTCAGCTCTGCATTCATCAATGCTGACGTAAGTAAATATTTCTCCTATGTTCCTGATATTTAGAGATCCTCAAATAGGGAGGTTATGGGCAAGCGCTAAAAGGACATTTATGAAAAATGTGGAAGCAAAACAGTTTCTGGAGTAGACCTCATGCTGCACACACAGTGTCTTTTTCTGGGGGAAGTGCATGTTTTAACTTAACTGTAAACTGACTTGAAACAAAAACATCTCAACAGTTGACATATGATTGAAGGATATCCTCCCTGAAAACATTTTATAATACAACAGTTGTGAAAATTATTTAGGATATAATTCCCAGTAGAATTCTTATCCTTCTGAATCTACCACAGGACAATAAATAATGAGTTCAAAAGTGAGAACATCAAAGCCACATATTGAATTTTGGATGGACTCTCCTTAAATGTAGGGAGCATGATTTCTATCCCCAGGAGACATAAGCAGAGATCTGGACAGAGTTGCTACCCATACTGATGGTCTAAGAGAGGGCAGAAGAAAGCTTTGAACCCAGGGTGCCCAAAATTCAGGTTAGGGACTGTTCAAATATGAAAAGCATGAGAAAAAGTATGGGCTTTTGCCAAGTTTTGGGAGGGCTTTGAAGACAAAGTAAATTTGTTCCATGTCAGTGCCTCACAGAACATGCTAAGCTCTATGGCAGGAATGGCAAATGTGTGCACACGAGCTACTATTCTCCCTTCCCTGCACCTCTGCAGACTTCATCAAGTGAGCATGATCATGGCATCTTGTCACCCAGAGCCTAGACAGGGCCTCAAAAACTTCAATGCAGTGCCCAGGATGAGACCTGCAAGAAGGCAAAGTTGGCATTCGAGAGAAAATCCACTTTCCATTTCTGATCTAGGTAACATTAAAGGTATCTCTTCTACTGGAAAGACTAGAATTGGCATCATTTCCTACCCCACTTCTCTCGCCCACTGATATAGGAAACTAGTGAGAAGGGCAGCCACACATGTAGTGAAATGAGCTTCTAAGGCTGTTTCTGACTTGAGGATTCTATATCGGACAAGCTGCCATGAACAGCAGAGAAAGTTACATCAAATCACCACCACTGGACTCCCACTGCACCTTCTTTCCTCTCAAAGAGTAGAAGAGGGTAGAAAGTAAGGAGCCTGTCTTTATTAATTGATAAAGTACAGTTATAATATTTATTCATATTGAAACTATTTTTCTTCTGCATAAACTCCATGTGGCAAAAAAAAAAAAAGGATTGTCTAAAAGGTAAGAATGGATTTTATTTAAAACCAGGTGCCTGGGAAATCAAATTTAAAATGTGACCTACTTAAAATACTCAGGGGGAAAAAATGGAGAATAGTGAGGTCAGAGAATTCTCCACATTCTAAATGCAGCCTTCTTTCAATATATTTGCTGTGTGCTCACCAGGAGTGTGGTAACAAATGCAAAACTCTGTGGTGTTCTCTGGAAAGCGGGGCACTGGATGGGCTTGGCTGATGCCACATAAAAAAAGTAGAAGCAGGGGCTCCTGGGTGGCTCAGTCATTAAGCATCTGCCTTCGGCTCAGGTCATGATCCCAGGGTCCTGGGATCGAGCCCCGCATCGGGCTCCCTGCTCAGCGGGAAGCCTGCTTCTCCCTCTCCCACTCCCCCTGCTTGTGTTCCCTCTCTCGCTGTTGTCTCTCTCTGTCAAATAAATAAAATCTTTTTTTTTATCCCACTCCCCCTGCTTGTGTTCTCTCTCTCGTTTGTGTCTCTTTCTCTGTCAAATAAATAAATAAAATCTTTAAAAAAAAAAAAAGTGGAAGCAGCTTAAAGAGGAATGAATTTCCCTAGTAATCCATTTGCCATTGGGGCAGAGTACAAAAGCCAGAAGCGAGCCTTCTAGTGGTCGCTGGGCTGACCTGCACGGAGAGCACCATCCTTCAGGAGTAAGTGACTCATTCTCAGACATAACTCAACCCAGAGCCTCACAGTATGTAAGGCTCAGCCTGATCCTCATTTGAGAGGCTGAATATGAAGTGGGGACCTCTTTTGTATTCATAACTCTTCTTGTATTTTTACTATCACTAAATCTACATGATTTTTTTTCTGACAGGTTATAGGACAAACAACTCCTGACTCCACACACCCTGCCCAGAGGTAACATAGAACAGAATTGGAAAGAGCAAGGATTTTGGTGTCATAAAGATCTGGCTTTAAAATCTGGCCTGTCATGGACCAGTTTCGGGATTTTGGTCAGATTACTGCATTTCTCTGAGACCCAAGTTTACCTTCAAAATATTGTCTTTCAGAGTTGAGGGAGCATTAAGTGTGATTACGTGTGCAAGGACTCAGTAGCTGACACACGGTTTACGATGAACAGATGTTCCCTCTGGAAATTCCAAACTGAGTCTCCAAATGGACGCAAGGGTTAATAACGCTAAAAATGCAGTATGTCTCAGATGTACACATGCATGGGCACATGCACTCACACCACACACACACCACCACCACCACCACCTCCCCCATAAGATTTTCAAATAATACTAATGGAAAGAGCTCATCTCCTTCCCCTAATCTTCTCTGGTTGCGGGTGGGAGGTAGTTCTGGAATCACATGTGGCGTGTTTTACGTCCCTGCCTCTCTCCTCTTTCTAAGGCTTACAGGAGCAGCACAGTGCATTCAAGCTACTATTTAAAATTAATTAAAATGTTTGTATAAAGTGACTATTCTCGTTTTACTAAATCTAGTAGATGGAAGCTCTAAGACTCACGCAGAAGGAAAATAAGTTACCATCGCCACTAACAACTGACAAGTTAACAGACTGATGACAAAAAAGAAAAAAAAAGAGAGACACAATTTAGATTCACCTAAATGGTGTAAAACTCATTTTAATGATCAAGCTGGAGCTTTTTTTTTTTTTTCCCCCCCTCTCTCAAAGTTCTCTGTGAGGGATGAAATGAATTATCAGTGTTATTTACTCAGTGGGAAGTAACAGGACAAGCCACCCGGGTCTGCTGTTTTAAGTAAAACAAGTCCCATCTACTTGAAGCTTGCAGTAGAGGAAATACCTGGAGAAAATGTAAAGATGTTGAAAAGGCTGAATCATAAGGCAGAGGGAAAATATCTGCATCTTGCCAAGTCATTTATAGGCAGGGCTAGATGTACAGAGGGAATTTCAGATATTGTGCCTTTTAAAAATTATTTGAAATATGATTGAAAGGCTCTGTGGAAAAGAGACTTGAGAATACTTGAACCTAGTAATCTGGGTAAGTTGTCAAAATAGCACTAACAATTGGTGGCCTTATTTCCCAGTTATTCAATAAATATTTATGAATAACCTAATATGTGCTAGTAGCTGGGTTAGGTGGTAGGAAAAAAGTGTTGTAGAAATAAGGATGCCTTGATTCTCCTGAAGCAATTGAGGATGTAATATTTGGGTTACAAAAGCAAAGCAAGCAAAGTTCAGTGTCTTTAATATCAAAACTGGTGTCCCATTGTCTTTCTTGATTGTAGAATTAGCTTGGTGCTGAGCATAATGTGGTAGGAAAGATAGGTTTCACTTCTTGCTAGGTCCCTGCAAATGGCAATATATTTGGTAGACAATAAAGCTTAACATCTACTGAACATGTATTCAAAAATAAATTCCAGAGTGATGTCACCAAGATGGTGACACTTCCTTGACTTTGTTCTCTTTCACAGGAAGAACAACTAACAACTATTCATGAACAAGATACCACTGAGAAAATCCTAGAACATGGGGGTGAGGCTGAAGACCCTCCTGCAGCTCAAAGACAGATTGCAGTAAGAGGTAAAATAAATGGTTACATTTGACTGCATTGTCTCTCCCCCATGCCAGGGCAGCACTACGTGGAGACATTTCCCTGAGCCTTCAGCTCCTCCAATGGGAAAAAAGAACCCTGGGGGAACAACCAGCCCCATACCCCACCATTGTGGGTTGCTATGTGGGAGCCCTGACTCTGATCTCAGGGGAACTGCAGGGGGTTGCAGGGGAATCCCAACCACTCAGGATTGCAGGGGAATCCCAACTACTGGGAGTCTGACTGCGAGGGAGCATGGAGATGGATCCTGGCAGACCAAGTTCATACCTGCAGCACCCAAAGGGTATCCCAACCAGCAGTTTTGTTCATCTACAGAACAAAGGTGGGGGTGTACTCTGATCAGGGGACTTGGTGGGATGCAGACCTGCCTGATTTGGATCTTTCTTTCTTTCTTTATTTTTAAAGATTTTATTTGACAGAGAGAAACACAGCGAGAGAGGGAACACAAGCAGAGGCAGAAGGAGAGGGAGAAGCAGGCTTCCCGCTGAGCAGGGAGCCCAATGCGGGGCTCAATCCCAGGGCCCTGGGATCATGACCTGAGCTGAAGGCAGACGCTTAATGACTGAGCCACCCAGGTGCCCCTGATTTGGATCTTTAAAAGAGGAGTTTTGTGGGCTCTAGAACCTAGTTTGCCCATACCCAAGCAAGGAGCTAAATCATAGCCCTACCCACTGTAGGGAGAGAGTCTTCCAGCCCCATCTGACCAGAAGGGCTGCTGACAACTCTTGGAAGCAGTGTAGCCCAATGGTGCTTGAGTTAAGAGGCAGACAGAAAGAGCTGCTGCCCCCAAAGCAAAGCTAGTACAAGGCATGGAGGGTTTCTGTGCTATGCACAAGTAGAGGGATTAATTCATAGCCAAGGCTGAAGGTAGCTCTCAGGCCCTCCCACCCGGAGAGTCTGTTTGGATATCAAGAGTAGCCTGGAGTAGTCCTTCCCCCTCCCACCCAGGCAAGGGGGCCGAGACATAGCGCCACACACTGTGGAGTGTGACTTTTGGCCCTATATGCCAGGGCTGGCAAAAAAAACTGTGAAAGCTGCATGGCCCAATGGCGCTAGAGCTGAGAATAGGGCAGGCAGAGCCAGCAGTTTGCAGAGCAAAGCCAGTAGACCTGTTTGGCCCTGGAACTTGGAGTACAAGTCAGCATGCGTTAAGACAACAAAGAGTTTTACTGGTTTTAGAGCATCTTCCCTCACAGTGCCCTGGCAGGGAATCTAATTTGTAGCCCTGCTCATTGCTGAGTACAACCTTCAGCCTGTCTGACCAAGGAACCTGACCAGAGCACATAGGAAGCTACATAGCCCATTCAACAACCCTACATACAGTGGCATTTAAACAGAGAGCATAGCCTGTGGTTTCCTTTGTTTGTAGAGCAAAATGAGTGGCCTCATATGACTAGAGAATTCAGTGAATACCCTGGCCTGATTTGAACTCCCAAACAATGAACTGTACAAATCTTGGGTCTTGGTCTGCTGCCCTGACTAATTCATAGTCCGTCCATTACTGATTATAATACCTGGTCCTGACTATTTATTAAGCCTGACCAGAGAATCCAGGAAACCATGGAGCCTATCCTATAGCTTCACTTGGGTAGAGAACCAAGCCAGCAGTCATATTCAACTGTTCTCAGCCTTGTCCTTAGGGCTCAAATAGTTGCCTTGCCCCCAAACAGACCATAATAGCAGGCCCCACCTGCCCAAGAACATTACCACTAGACACACCCAGAAAGCCAAAATGAGCTGTTGAGGAGCTGTATTTTCCAAAGCAAACCTGTAAAATCTGGAAGAAGAGTCCCATTACTCAAATGGGCAGATATTAACATAAAGAATCAAGGACCACAAAAGAATCAGGTAAATATGACACTACTGAAGGAAACTATAAAATTCCAGTAACTGACCCTAAGAAATGGAGATGTATGAACTGTCAGACAAAGAATTCAAAATAATCCTCTTAAGGAAGTTCAGTGAACTATAAGAAAACACAACTAAGTGAAAGTAGGAAAATGATGTATAAGCAAAATGAGAAGTTTGGCAAGGAAATAAAAACCATCAAAAAAATTCCTCGAGTTGAAAAATACAATAACTGAACTGAGAATTCAATAGAGAGTTTCAAAAGTAGAGACTTGACCATGCAGAAGAAAGAATGTATGACCTGGAGGATAGAACACTGGAAATCACCCAGTCAATGGAGCAAAAAGAAAAGAATGAAAGAGTGAAGAAAGCCTATAGGAATTATAGGACACAATGAAAAGAAACAATATTCACATTATGGGAATTCCAGAAGGTGAGAAACAGAGAACAGAAACTATACTTAAAGCAATAATGGCTGAAAACTTCCCAAACCTAGGGAGAGAAATGGACATCCAGATCCATGGGACTGAAAGAACCAAAAATAGGCTGAACTCAAATAGGGCTACACTGTGACACATTAATTAAATTGTCAAAAGTCAAAGACAAAGAAAGAATTTTAAGAGCAGCAAGAGAAAAATCGAAGTTATATACAAGGGAATACCCATAGGACAATCAACTAATGTTTCCATAGAAACTTTTCAGGCCAGGAGAAAATGGGATGACATATTCCGAATATCGAATAAAACTGTCAACCAAGATTTCTATACCTGGTGAAGCTGTTCTTCAGAAACAATGGAGGAATAAAGACCTACCCAAATAAACAAAAGCTGAGGGAGTTCATGACCACCAGACCTGCATTACAAGAAATGCTAAAGGAGTTTTGTGAGTGGAAGTGAAAGAATGCTAATTAACATCATAAAAACATAAAAAGGTAGTGTAAATTTCACTGGTAATGGTAAATATATAGTTAGATTCTGCAATATGGTAATAGTGGTGCACAACTAACTTATAACTCTAGCTCTAGTTCTAAGTTATGCAATATAAAAAACATGTAAGCTGTAATAGCAATAATCTAAAATGTGAGTGGGAAAAGTGTAAAATAATGAATTTATTAAAATTAAGTTGTTAATAGTTTAAAATATGGTGTCATAAGTTTAAAATATTTTATGTAAATTCCACGGTAACCACAAGAGAAAATCTTCTAGTAATTACACAAAAGAATACAAGAAATAAATCTAAATATACTGATGTCAAAAGACAACAAAACACACAAAAAAGATAGCAGGATAAGAAATAAGGAACAATGGATCTACAGAACAACCAGAAAACAATTAACAAAATGGCAATAGTAAGTGTTTACTTGTCAATAATGATTTTAAATGTAAATGATTAAAATCTCCAGTCAAAACATGAAGAATGGCTGAATGGATAAAAAGATAAGATCCAACAACATGCTACCTAAGAGACTTGTGTTAGCCTCAAAGATACAGAGAGTGAAGGGATGGAAAAAAAGACATTTCAAGTAAAAGGTTACAACAACAACAAAAGGCAGAGTAGCTACACTTATATCAGACAAAAGAGACTTTAAAAATGATAAAAAGAAACAAGGGAAGTCATTATATAAAGGGGTCAATACATCAATAAGAGAAAAACAATTGTAAATATTTATGTGCCCGACATTGGAGCACCTAAATATATAAAGCAAAAACTAACAGAGCTAAAAGGAGAAATAAACAGTAATACAATAATAGTTGGGGACTTTAATACCCCATTCTCAACAATGGATAGATCATCCAGACAGAGAATCGATAAGGAAATGGCTGATTTGAGCAACACTATGATCAAATAGACCTAATAGACATATACAGAAGCTTCTGTTCAACAACAGCAGCATATATGTTCTTCTGAAGAACACATAAAACATTTTCTAGGATAGACCATATGTGAGGCCACAAAACAAGTCTTAGAAAAAATCAAGAAGATTAAAATTATACCAAGAACCTCCCAAACCACAGTGGCATGAAACTAGAAATCAAGAGCAAGGGGAAAACTGGAAAATTCATAAACACATGGAAATTAAACAACATCTTCCTGAACAAACAATTGATCAAAGAAGAAATTAAAGGGGAAAAAGATTTCTTGAGACAAATGAATATAGAAATAAAACATACTGGAACTTATGGGATGCAGCAAAAGCAGTTCTAAGTGGGAAATTTACAGCAATAAATGCCTACATTAAGAAGCAAAAAGAGCCCCAATAATCAACATAACTCTATGCCTTAAGGAACTAGAAAACAAAAAAACTAAGCCCAAAGTTAACAGAAGAAAAGAAATTGTAAGGATTAGAGAAGAAATAAATGAAATAAGAGAACAGAAAAACAATAGGAAAGATTAACAAAATTAAGAGTTGGTTCTTTGATAAGATAAACAAAATTGACAAACCCTTAGCTAGACTAACCAAGGGAAAAAAAAAAGGATCCAAATCAACAAATTGAAAAATCAAAAAGGAGACATTACAACTGATAACACAGAAATACAAAGGATCAGAAAAGGCTACTATGAACAACTATTCACCAACAAACTGGACAACCTAGAAGAGATGGAAAAATTCTTAGAAATAAACAAATTACCAGTAAGGAGACTGAATTAGTAATAAAAAAAATCTCCCAATGAAGAAAATCCCAGAACCAGATGGCTTCATTGGCTAATTTTACCAAACATTTAAAGAAGAATTAACACCAATCTTTCTCAAACTCTTCCAAAAAATTCCAACTGGAGATCCTGTTTGGGAAACTCAGAGTAGCCTGGAGTGGCCCCTCATCTTCCCACCCAGTCAAGGGGGCTGAGAATACATTTTATAGGCTAGCATTGTCTGATACTCAAACCAGAAAATAATCCTACCAGAAAAGAACACTACAGGTCAGTATCCCTAATAAATATAGATGCTAAACTCTCACCAAAATACTAGCAAACTGAATTTAGCAGTACATTAAAAGGATCATTCACCATGATCAAGTGGGATTTATCCCTGGGATGCAAAGATGGTTCACATACATCAACCAATTAATGTGACACATTACATTAATAAAAGGAACCAAGGGGCGCCTGGGTGGCTCAGTTGGTTAAGCGACTGCCTTCGGCTCAGGTCATGATCCTGGAGTCCCCGGATCGAGTCCTGCATTGGGCTCTCTGCTCGGCAGGGAGTCTGCTTTGTCCTCTGACCTTATCCCCTCTCATGTGTTCTCTCTCTCTCAAATAAATAAATAAAAAATCTTAAAAAAAAAAAAAAAAAGGAACCAAAATAATACCACATCAATAGACACAGAAAAAAGCATTTGACAAAATTATCATCCATTCATGGTAACTCTTAACAAATTAGGCAAAAAAGGAACATATCTCAATATAATAAAGGCCACATATGATGAGCCCATAGCTAACATCATAGTCAATGGTGAAATGTTGAAAGCTTTTCCTCTAAGATCAGGAACAAAACAAGGGTGTCCACTCTCATTACTCCTATCCAACAAAGTATTAGAAATACTAGCAAGAACAATCAGGCAAGAAAAAGAAATAAAAGGCACTGGAATTGGAAAGGAAGAAGTAAAATTGTCTCTCTTTGCAGATGACATGATTTTATACAGAGAAAAACCTTAAAACACTCAACCAGAAAACTTAGATCTAATTGACGAATTCCATAAAATTGCAGGATACAAAATTAACATACAAAAATCAGTAGTATTTCTATACACTAACAACAATTTTTTTGAAAAAGAAACAAACTAATGCCATTTACAATAGCATCAAAAACAATAAAATACTTAGGAATAAATTTAACTAAGGAGGAGAAAGATCTCTATTCTGAAAGCTACAAGACACTGATGAAAGAAATCAAAGAAGACACAAATAAATAGAAAGGTATCCTGTACTTATGGATTGGAAAAATTAATATTGTTAAAACATCAGTTTTACCAAAAGTCATCTATAGATTCAATGCAGTTTTTATCAAAATTCCAACGGCATTCTGGTTCACAAAAGACCACAAATAGAAAAAGAGATCCTGAGAAAGAACAAAGCAGGAGATATCATACTTTTTGGTTTCAAGCTATACTATAAAGATATAGTCATCAAAACAGTATGGTCCTGGCATAGAAGCAGACACATAGGTCAATAGAAAGAATTGTAGAGTCCTAAAATAAACCCAATCGTGTATGGTCAACTAATATTTGGCAAGGGAGCCAAGGGCATTTACTGGAGAAAAGGTGGTTTCTTCAATAAAATGGAGCTGGGAAAATTGGATATTCACATGTAAAAGAATGAAACTGGACCCCTCTCTTACATCACTCACAAAAATTAACTCAAAATAGATTAAAGACTTAAATGTAAGACCTGAAACTATGAAACCCCTAGGAGAAAACATAGGAACAAAGCTCCTTAACATGGATCTTGCTAATGATTTTTTTGGATATGATACCTAAAGCACAAGCAACGAAATAAGAAGAAACAAGTGGACTACTTCAAACTAAAAAGCTTCTCCACAGCAAAAGAAAACCATCAACACTGTGAAAGACAACCCTCAGAATAGGAAAAAAAAATATTTGCAAACCCCATGTATCTGATGAGGGGTTAATATCCAAAACATATAAGGAAGTCATACAACTCAATAGCAAAAACAAACAAAAACAAAAGCAAATAACCCAATTTAAAAATGGGCAAAGGACCTGAATAGGCATTCCTTCAAAAAAGATACACCAATGGTACATGAAAAGATGCTCAACATCACTAGCCCTTAAGGGAAATGAAAATTAAAGCCACAATGAGATATCACCTCACGTCTGTAAGAATGGCCATCATTAAAAGATAAGAGCTAACATATGTTGACACAGATGTGGAGAAAAGGGAACATGTGTGCACTGTTGGTGGGATTGTAAATCGGTATAGATCCTAAGGAGAGGAGTATAAGGATCCTCAAAAAATAGAACCACCATGAACAGCAGTTCCACTCCTGGGAATATACTCAAAGTGAACAAAACCACTAACTCAAAAAGATATCTGCACCCCCATATTCATAGGAGCATTGTTAATAACCGCTAAGACATGGAAATGATCTAAATGTTCATGATGGGTAAACAAATAAAGAAGTTATGGTGTATATACACAACGGAATATTATTCAACCATAAAAAATGAGGACATCCTACTATTTGCAACAATATGGATGGAACTTGAAGGCACTATGCTAAGTGAAATGTCAGATGGAGAAAAACAAAACTGTACCATCTCATCTACATGTGGAATCTGAAAGACAGCACAACAACAGACCAAACTCATGGAAAAAGAGATCATCAGACTTGTGGTTACCAGACGTGGGGGGGGTGGATTGGAGGAAGGTGGTCAAAAGTTTCAGTTATAAGACAAATAAGTACTGGGGCTATAATGTACAGCATGAGGACTGTAGCTAGCACTGCTGTATGATATATAGGACAGTAGTGAAGACAGTAAAATTCTAAGAGTTCTCATCACAAGGAGAGAAACTTTTTCCTGTGTTACTGTTCTTTTCTTTTTATGAGAGAGACATCTATATGAGGAGATGAATGGTAGCTGAATCTACTGTGGTAATCATTTCACAATCTATATAAATCAAACCATCATGCTGTATGCCTTAAACTTATACAGTGCTGTATGTTAATTATTTCTCAGGAAAACTGAAAAAAAAAAATTCCACACAGATTAAAGATCTAAATAGAAAAAAAAAGCTACAAAAGCATTAGAAAAAATAGTGAAGACTAATTTTATTTTCTTGGGAGGAGGATATGTAAGGAAGACAAATTCTAGAGATTGAGGAGGAAAAGAAGATCAGGTTTGATTACATTTGATTTACATCTTCTATACTACAAAGAATGCCCTAAACAAAATTAAGGGATGAGCAACCTCAGGAAGAAATATTTTTAACACATTTTACAGAATAAAGTTTGCTATTTGAAATACATAAAAAGCTCTTACAAATCAGTAAAAAGTGACGAATGAATGAAAACCTGGGCAAAGAACATATAAATAGAGATGTAAACTGCCAATAAAAGTATGAGAAGACACACAGCTTCACTAGCAATTAATTAAGTATAGATAAAATAATGAGAAATAATCCTTGGCTTATTAGATTGGGGAAAAAAAAAAACATTCAAAAGACTGATAACCACCAAGACTGCCATGGCTGAGGGGAAATGGGCTCTGTCAAACACAGCTGGTGGGGGCCGAAATGTAAACTAGCTCTCTGGGGCTGGGGATAATTTGTCACCGTCTGGATAGCTCCCTGGCTCACTGTGCCCAACCGAGAAGCCTGTTGACCTCCATGCCTCAGTTTTCCCTCCCTAGTAAATGGGCAGGGCGATAAAGGGCTCTTTGTGTAGGAAGAGTGAGGAGGTTGGAAAATAAAAGTTAGGAACAATTATAAAAGTACAAATGCAAAGATCACCAGCCATTCTGATCACGATGGTCACCTCTGACCCAAAGAGCAACCCCCACTTCCTGCCTGGAACATTCCAATGCTAGTTGGTCTCAGTGGGGGCAAGATCCGGCAGGACCCCCATGAAGAGAAGAAGAAAGCAGAGGGCACTTCTGACAGACAGCGGCAGAGTCTTTGCCTCAGAGGGCCAAAGTTCAGGTGCACCAACTTCCTCGTTCCTGTTCTGTCAAATGGCACATTAATAAGCAAGAAAGCGATTCAGGGAAGAATTTCCAGAAGGACAAAAAACTCATCAGGTGTGTCAGATCTCTGACATTCAGGAGCCATGTGGGGAAAGACGCACACGCTGACTTAAGCACGAAAGTATGGATGCTTTAATTAATCCGGGGTGAATTTAATTGCTTTAGTTAAGTGGAAATCGGGTTAAAAATGATGCAGAGCATGCTGGGGTGTGTTAAAAACATGACATATGAGTTGGATGAATCGATAAATTAAAAGTGCACAGATGTTTTAATTAAACCCAGGGAAGTTAACGAAGATCGCAAGAGACTTTTAAGCCTATGATTAATTCAATTCATTTAAAATACCTGTAGAGATATGGGGATGCCTCCATTTTGAGAGTTATAAAAGTTCTCAATCGGTAAGTGCTTAAGCTGTTCTTAAGAAACGTCTAAGTTTGTGTGTGTGTGTGTGACTGAACAACATTAATTACATAATGAATATTTAAGTTCTTCACAGTACACAGTAAACCTTTCTGCAGTTCAAGTCCAGAAATGAAGTAGCTTTTCACTTATTGCAGTTCAAGCAATGAGACGCATCTGCAAATTATCGTTGTCTTGTTATCTACAAGCACGGAAGATTCCAGAAGACCTAGAGGGTCTATTTATTTACTGCTGTCTCCCCAGCTGGTAGAGCAGTGCCAGACTTAGTGTAGGCTTAGGAGTTAGCCTGAATTTCCCTTCATTTTTACTCGCTGTGTGACAATAGATGCTATTTTTAGCCTTGATTTCCTTATCTTTAAAATGGGACGAGAATTCAGGAGTACCTACCTCATTGTGTTTTTAAGAGGGTGAAACGAGATAATGTC
The DNA here is from genome assembly GCF_011800145.1 of Mirounga leonina. NCBI lineage: Eukaryota > Metazoa > Chordata > Mammalia > Carnivora > Phocidae > Mirounga > Mirounga leonina. The sequence continues at coordinate 12,701,680 of NW_023270231.1, read as the reverse complement.
TATAAAGTGCTATGTACAGTGCCTGGCAAATAATAAGAAATCTATAAATGGATTTTATTATTTTTATTAGGAGAAAATTATTCTGGCTCATCCCATTATAAAGGGACAGGTAAGGGTAAAGCACCCTCTTTCATGTCACCCATCCCAGCCAACTTCCTCTCTTAACACTGGTTTATTTACTAATACAGAAGGGCCACTAAAACCTAGGAGATGAATGGTAGCTGAAAACCCTACTACTTTTCCTAAAACCTACTACTTCTCCTACTCTGTGCATCATGTCCACAGCAAGTTCCCCCAGGGTTAGCTAGGCACTCTGTTTCCTAAGGCCGCTTGGCAACTTATCTAGTCACAAAGGGAATAAAAAAACAAAAACCCTTTTTAGTCTCCAAAGCAATTTAACTTGGGGGGAGGGCTGACTGATTTAAGCCCCGAGAAGTGATTTGTTTGGTAATACAGTAAGCATGGGAAACATGAATAGCCAGTTTTGGAGGCTGTGGGCATGGACTCACAGGAGGCCACTACATAATGGGGAATGCAACTTCTACATGCTGGAGGCGGGCCTCTTCCTCCTGCATGAGCGGGGGAGCCGGGGTGGGGGTCAAAGTGACGTTGCTGCTTCTGGTCACAACTCTCTTTGGGGTGTCTCAGCAGAGTTCAGGGCAATGTTATCTAGACTCAGACTTGAATGGCCCAAGAGTCTTCTGGGGATCCCATAAGAATGCAGATTCTGATTCAGAAGGGCTGGAATCAGAAGATGATTCTGATTCATCAGGCCTGAGGGTTTGGATATTTAACAAGCTCCCCAGGCTGAGGCTAGTACCCCAGACCTACTTACTAACTGAATCAGAAACTCTGGCGGGAGCGCAGCAAGCTATGTATTAACAGGTGATTCTGATGAGTATGGTTCTAATGCCGTACCTGGGCAAGTGCCTTACCTTCTCTGAGCCTCAGTTTCCTTAGCTGTGAAATGGGGATGATAATGATGTTATCGTTACATTGTAGAGATGAAATGAGATAATCATATAAAACCCTTGGCATAATGCCTCAGTCCCTTTGTACAAAGTGTTTTCCAAGTGCATCTACTTTAAGCCCCCTGTCCTGGGCCCTTGCTGCCAAGGAATTCCTGTACATTTTCTCAGGTCAGGGGTGGGAGGAAGGAGAGGTGGGATTCAGCCATCAAACCACGATGTGCTGTGGCAGCCACCATGGCCCCTGCCCCTTGTGCATTAATGGGGATTGTCAGGGGGCCTGGGAGGAGCGGAGGGAGACAGGTGTGCAAGACAGAGTGTTTGAAGGAACAACACACAGGGTGCATCCGTGCTTGTTCCGGGGAGGACCGGTGTGGCCCGAGTGTCTTTCTTTCACTGACAGGTGAGGCCAGCTGAAGAAGGAGGAGGGGGCTTCTGTGCCAAGAAAGTTCTGTGGGAGGTGTTTCTGGGGCAGTGGGGAGGACGCCTCCACCAACAGGGAGGGGATAAGGGGCTTGTCATTCCTTTCCTGAATGCAGAAGTCCGCTAAGGGGAGCGACTAACAGGGAAAGCAGGTTACGAGGCAGTGCCCAGCTAGGACAGTCAGACAGCCTGAGCTGCCCATGTGGGCTTTGGGAGTTGTCGCTGTCCCCCTTTTGGGGAATCTTCCTACGAAGCCTCTATACTGTGTGGGCATTAGGGCTATAAGGCCAAGAGTCAGCCAGACACGGCCTCAAAATCTGGCCCTGCTATGTGACCTTGGGCAAGTAGCTTACTTGCCTTAAGTTTCTGTTTCTCCTGTGAAATAAGGATAATAACAGTGATTTCAAAGACTCATGAAGACAAATACTAGCTAATATTTATGGAGAATTTGATACATGCTAAGCACGGTTCTACACACTTGACATGAATTTACTTTTTAGTCCTCACAGCAATGCAACAGGTAGTATTATTGTTTGCCTCCATTTTACAGATGAGAAAACCAAGGCTCATGGAGGTTATCTTTGACCCCTAAAAATGGGTCCAGCTAACTGGAGGAGCACGGCTTCAATCCTAGCAAATTCAAATTCTTGCTTTTGTTTTTAATCACTGTGCTCTTCTGAGATAATGTATATAAAATGCGGGATCAATGTCAACTCTTTTTTTTCTTTCTTTTTTCATTCCTCCTCTTCCTTCCTCCCTCCTTGCCTTCATTTAAATTTGTGCCTCAAAGTTGGCTGATTCATCACTGCATGATTAATCTGATAAATTAGAACCCTGTTCTCTAGCACTCATTTGGTTCTTGCACATTTTCTGGCAATGTTATCTTTACAAGTCTTATCCCCTAAATGCAAGTCACCGAACATTTAGAGACCACACACTGCTTCCTGGGTACCAAACTGGGTGCGAGGAGGTGTGATAAAGAGGACGGCTAGAAACTTGTGATCTAGCAGGAGAAACCGAGGGAATCGCCCAGCTAGAACCTGGCACAGCATGAAGGAAGGGTCACTGCCAAGATGTTGCCAAGACCTGTGTGACTGCAGGGTCCTGTCTAGCGGTGTTTCAGGGAGGTGGGGACCTGTGAGCAGCAGTTTGATAGGAAAGGTTGGGATTGATGAGAACATTCCAGCTGAAGAAGCTGCATGAGCCAAGAGGAAGAAGCAGGGCTATGACGCTTTATGGTGTATGGGCTTTAGTAGGAGATAGTAGTGCAAAAGGAGCTTAAATCATGAAAGACCTTGAATGTCACTTTAAGAATGTTCTTTATTCTCAGAATATGGTCCTTGGCAACCTGCATCAGAGCCCCCTGGGAGGCTTGTTAAAAATGCACATGCTGAGCCCCAGCCCAGTCCTATGGATTCAGAATTGGCTGGCATGGGGGGGACGAGCCTGGGAATATGCATTTGTAACAATTTCCTCACGTGAATGTCTGCAAACCAAAGTTTGGTAGTCACTGTGGGAAGCACCTGGCTCCTGAAGGTGTTTGAAGAGAGTAGTACAAATGCTGGAGGTTGTGGAAAGGGGGAATGCCATCAGAGAGAGGCCGGTGGCCACATACACAGGGCAGTGACTGGGAAGGTAGAGAGGAGAAACGGAGCAGAGCATGGTGGAGGTTGATGAAACAGGACTTGGCAAATGACGTGATGAGGGAGGTGATGGAATATCTCTGGGAGCTGGGAGGAGAGTGGCTTGAGCAGCAGGCTCCTAAGTCAGATGGACTTTGATTGGAACGCAGGCTCAGCCACTTTCTACTAAGTCAACTCCAGTCTCCTCTCCTATGGAGCTTTCTTGGGTTCAAACCCAAATCCTAGTGTGCAACCACCACACAAACTGCTTGCAAAGCACATCTTCCTCATGCCTCACATCTCTCAAGGCGAATTTCATGGTCGAGTATTAAGAGCCTGGGCCAGACTGGCTGGTTTGAATCCCAACAATACCACTTGCTAGCTGAGCGACCTTCAGCAAGTTATCTAACCTCTCTGTGCTTCATTTTCCTCATCTGTAAAAGGGGATATAGTAGCCGTTCGTAAAATAGGGCTACCGATGGTTAGATGAGATAACTATGCGGTTGCTTAGTACAGTGGTTGGCGTGGAGTAGGAACACAATAAATGTCAGCAATGACGGATGAGGGTGAGGATGAGGATGAGTTTGACTCGAGTGTTGGAACCCCAGGAGGGACTGGGTAGTGGGGACATTTGCCAGTGAACAGGAGAAAAATGGCAAGATGCCTGTTCTCTTTTCTCAAGCCTCCACAGAAGCTGGGTAGGAACTGAGACCAACTGCCAGAGAGAAGGCTTTTTGTTCCCGTGGTGGTGGCATTTCTGGGCCTCCCCTGACAGCTGTGAGTGGCAGGGGCTGTCATTTCAAATTGCCCTTACATATGCTCCCTCTCTCAAATAAATAAATAAAATCTTCAAAGAAATAATGTCTATGCCATTCAAAGTCCACATCACTCATTTAAGACTTAACATGTGCACTTCCCACTCGCTGATCCTGTGCATCCAGCCAACTGGAAGCTCTCAGAAGGCAGGGCCCTGGCCTGCTTGCTCATCGTTGTATTTCTGGCGCTTAGTGCAGTACCTGACTCATAGCAAGCACATAATAAGCCTTTGTTGGATGCACGAGTGAGTTCTGTCCCCTCAACTGACTTGGAACAATGTGTTAGAACCCTTACACATTCTTTTGATGTGAGGGTCGGTTCCATTTTGACTTCGGAGCCCCTCAGGGCCCCAGCTCGGTGGGGGCTGTGGAATGAATGCTCTGCAAATTCATGCTGACTGATTCCTCCATTCACTGCAAGGCTGTCTCCAGATGCCTGATGCAGACTGGCAGGTTTCTAAGAAGACAAGGAGCCGCTGTCTGCACCGCATATCTGAGGGCACGGGAGGCGCAGTGTGAGGTCAAGAGAGTAAATCCGTATTTCTGTCACTTGGACACATAGCTGGTTGCTCGGATGTGATGGGAATTCCACTTGCTAATGGCAAATCTCTCCTCTGGCAGGACTGGAGGCATCCTGGGCACAGCCGTCAGGGGGGAACACAGCAAACGGGAGTTTGTGTTGAGCGAGGACTTGGGACTTGGGCCCTCCTAAGGCTTTTATCAAGAAAGAAGAGAAGCGGTCATGGGCCACAGCTGGGAGATGGCATGTGCCGGTCTGCGTGGCAGGAGACTCAGGGCCAGATGTCTCTCCTCTGCGCTTGTGAGCATGATTGCCTCACCCTGTCGGCTCCACTTACCTCCTGCGCACACTTTGGAGCTTCATGGGCTCATAAGCTGTTTGTGAGTGGCAATCTGTCATAGCCACTGACAAACTGTGCAGGACCAATGGGGTAGAGCCTCACAGCTCTGGTGGGAAGGTACACGCACACGTACACACACACACACACGCACACTCACACATAACCACATTCTAATTTTTTTCTGATTAAAAACCAGAGGTGCGTCTTTGATAAGATTCACTGACGAGGGCACGGCATCTTGCTAAAAATGTACGTCAGCCTCATCTCGAGAAAACATCAGACAAACCTGCATCAAGGGACATACTAAAAAACGCCTGACCAGTACTCTTCAAAATGATTGAGGTCATGAAACACAAGGAAAAGACTGAGAACCCTTCATAGATTGGAGGGGACAAAAGGAGACATGACAACTAAATACAATGTGGGGTCTGGACCAGAAAAAAAAAAGGGGCAAATTGGAAAAAAACAAAAGTCTGTAAATTAGTCAAGAGCATTGCTTCAGTGTTAATTTCCTCGTTTCAGTGACTGAACCATGATAATTTAAAATGCTGACATTAGGAGAATTCTGTACGGGAGCTCTATGTGCTATTTTTGCAACCTGTCTACAAGTGTGAAAGGATTTCAATATAAAAAAACCTTAAAACATGGCGGGGGTAGTTAAAATAGGATTTATTTCATATTATTGATATGAGAAAGGATAAGATGGTATGTTTTAAGTACTTCCTGCAATGCCTGGTAGATGTTTAATACTTAATAACTATTAGTTGTTATTTAAAAACAATCTAAAGTGGAGGCTTAACTCACAAGGTACTCAGGTGCTTATCATTACATTTACTCACTTGAAGCTCGTACCGTTAAAGCTGTGTGCCTATTTTTTCTGGTTGCTCACTTCATCACACAGGTGTAGTTAGCGATTTTTGTTACTCTCAGGAGCTAATATTTAGAAAATGAGATGTTCAAGGCTTGAGTCTCTCTCGAAGCCGGGCTGGTGCACATGGGCTCAGGTCCACTTTTGGGATTCTTGATGTGAAAAAGTGTGTGAGAAGCTGACTTGGCTTGAATGCTCATGACTGTGAAAATATTCCTCTCTTGATAGGTCAAAGGTGGCACTAATATCTCCTACTTATTGCAATTGATAAGTTTTCTCTTTTTAAAAAATTTTGGATTTTGACATTCTTCCTTTTAGAAGAAATTTATCTGTGTAAACATAGTGAGGGGCGCTGGGTGGCTCAGTCCATTAAGCATCTGCCTTCAGCTCCGGTCATGGCCCCAGGGTCCTGGGATTGGGCCCCCAGGCTCCCTGCTCAGCGGGGAGCCTGCTTCTCCCTCTCCCTCGGCCTCTCCTCCCTGCTTGTGTTAGCTTGGGCACATGCTCTCTCTGTCAAATAAATAATAAATAAAATCTTAAAAAACCCCAAACATAGTGAGTTGACTTAAAGAAATATGTTTGGTAATTAATAATATAGGTGGCCCACGAATTTGGCAAAAATCATAAAGGCGGTACACGAAAGAGTTCAGGAAAGAAAGGCTTGGAATATTTCCCAATATTGTTGTTAATGAAAGAGCTTAAACTGCGTCCATTTCAAAAATACTAAGGAAGAAGTATCTTTGGGGCACAGAGGCAGTGTACTTCTAACACTCTTAAGGCAAATTTTCCAGGAATAAATAGGGAGACAAGGAGAAAACAATTTTATTCTTTAAATACTTCAATTTTGTCCACTGTAGGCATCAAGAGCTAAATTAAAATATACAAGTTCAAAGGCTGATTTCAGGAACAGCTCCTGAGTATGCAGGAGTAACTACTCTTAACAGCCGCTCAATATTTGTTTCGTAAGGATCAATTATATACCATGGCTAATGCACACTTGGAGCGTGCACCCAGCCACAGTTCAGGTGGTGAATGCAAAACACACACCGAGAGTCCTTTTAAGCAGCTAAATGCACACGCCATTACAGATCCATAATGCAGAATGGACGCCCATCTGCAAATGGATTTAGAGCGAGGAGTTCTTAAATGGCGGAGGTACTTAGGGCTGAAAGGCCAGTAACTGGATGTGCTGCCAGAGCACACATGGTTTTTAGGATTAATAATACATCGATGTGTGTCCGTGTTAATATACATTTGCAGCTCACAGGCCATGCAGCGGCGGGTTCAGCCCATTTGTAGCCACATGCGAAAGGACCATCCCGTCCTTCCTCTCATTGATGCCTTTGCTCCTAGGAAAATTAGATAACGCAAGAAAGGCCATTCAAACGATATTGAGGTTTTCCCTCCTTTATAGCCTTCACCAGGAACGGTGCTCAGCGCAGGGATGCACTGTGTCATCCACCTGCCCCCCATCACGGTGCCTCAGAGCCTGACTGAGCAAAGCACTCAAGGGTAGGAGCTCCAGCCTCCATGGTCTACTTGGTCAGGTGTCCACGTGCCATTAGAGTGTGCGGAGAGTGTGCAGAGGTGACAGTCTGGTGGCCCCTAGCTCTCTTTTCCTTTTGTATCTGATGAGTTTACCAAAACGTTTGCATTATTTCGTGATAGAGGATATGTCGGTAGGTGGCGTCATTTAGGAATTAGTCTCATGCACGCACACGCGCACAACCAAATCCAGAACTTCATGCACGAGGAAGTCCCATTCCCTCAGCAGTCTGCGCTCCGAAAGTTGGGGATCACCCATCTTTGAAATACTGTGAATATGTGAAATACAGTTTTCCCCAGCAACTGTGGTGAGCATGGGAAAAAGGGGTGGCACTATTCAGCATTTACAGAGTAGCTTTATTAATAATTCCCTCTCTCAGAGCATCAAAACAGGATGGTCTTTTAAAGGCGAGCACATAAAAATATTATATAAATATGTAAATAAATATAATGTCATATCCATAAATAAAAATGGTAAATATGAACCCTTTGAGGGATCACAACATGTTCTGCTAAGAGCTTTGGGTGTGTTTACCTCATCTCATCCTCACAATGGATGTGTGAAGGAACCCCCAACTTTTCCAGAAGAGGAAACAGAGACTCAGACGTGTTAGATCCTTCGCTCAAGGTCACACAGGCCCTCAAGTGGCAGAGCTGGGGTTCAGCGCAGGAATGTCTGGCTCCTCAGCAAGGGCCCTGAACCTCTCCCTCACTGCTTCTCAGACTGGGGTGTGACCTCCTGGTGGGTGAGGAATCAGGGTAGTTGGTTTTCACTGTTTTTTTTTTTTTTTTTTTTAATGAAATAGAGTAGAATAGAAAAAGAATTATGGAGTAAAGAGAAATATAGTTTTGTGAAAGTTTAATTTTAATTTTATAGTTGTATTTACCTAGAACATGCACGTGCGTGTGTATGCGTGTGCACAGTGTATCTAAAAAGTGTGAGAAGCTCTGTTCTCCACTACGCTTGCCTCTGATAGACCCCCTTGAAGGTTATGCTCAAGGTCTCTTGCAAGCTAGATATGCAGCCCCTAAGTCCCTGTTCTTGTGAGAGTCATTTTCTCTTATATTACCTTTCCCCCAAGAATCCCAGGGCCCCAGCAATTCTATGCAAAGGAGTGTAGATAAATTAATAATACAATTTAAAACCGATTCCACCAAGATAAATAGCGCTTCCTAGATTAAGAGTGTAGCTGGCCAGAATGAATGAAATTTACTAACCCTGAGATGCTTAATCTTCCATTACATAGAATTTAATGATTATAAGAAAGGAGTGATGGTAATTCACTTTTGCTTTTACAGGAAATCCAACCATCTCATTTTTAGCAAATCTTTCTTCTCAGCACACCTCGGTGCCAAGGATAACCTCCATGCTCCTATAGGTATATTGGCTACTTGTCATATATTAAAGGCGGCTCTTGGCTCAAGGGTTAGGCCTTCTAGCATGCATGAGTTTACAAGTTGTCCCAGTGGAATTTTGGGGGGAGGCTGCTTTGGTGCACCCTCGCTCGCTCCCCGCCCCCCCCACTCCCGCCAAGAAGCCTAGGTTTTGTTTTCCAGCCATAGCCTGGAAGTTGTGGCAAGTACCTTTAGCACAGTCTGCTCCTAGAAATCCTGGGAAGCAGTGACACAGTCCGGACACACATTCACCATTCCCGTGGCAGTTACGTGGACAGTCCTGCACTGAATCTGAAAAAGAGAGAAACTCAGCAACTACCTTTTCTTCTGCCTGTTGATGAAGCAATTTCTTCTTCTTCTTTTTTTTTTAGATTTTATTTATTTATTTGAGAGAGAGAATGAGATAGAGAGAGAGAGCATGAGACGGGGGAGGGTCAGAGGGAGAAGCAGACTCCCCGCTGAGCAGGGAGCCCGATGCAGGACTCAATCCCGGGACTCCGGGATCATGACCTGAGCCAAAGGCAGTCGCTCAACCAACGGAGCCACCCAGGCACCCCTGATGAAGCAATTTCATCATCAACTGCCTGCCATTTCTGAAGAGCAGTGGGAGTAAACCTCTAAGACCCACAGGGGACTGGCAGGAGTGTGAGTGAGCGGAGGGCCTGGGGAGTTAAGGGGACCAGTGCAACTTGGATAACGTGAGGAAGTAACCACCGCTCTCTATTTGATGAGCACCCAGGCAGAGATGCAGGGTTTCGTACTGCTGCAACTTCTGCTTTTTCAAAAGAAATGACTTGTTTGGCTTTTTTTTTTTTCTTTTATGAAAGAGAGCACATGAGAGGGGGGAGGGTCAGAGGGAGAAACAGGCTCCCAAGGAGCAGGGAGCCCGATGCGGGACTCGATCCTGGGACTCCAGGATCATGACCTGAGCCGAAGGCAGTCGCTTAACCAACTGAGCCACCCAGGCGCCCCTTGTTTGGCTTTTAAATATGAAATTTCCCATGTCCGAATGTTGACAAGTTTAAAACATCATGAATGCCGGCCCCTCCCTGCCAAGCCCCTCCAATATCTGACTCTCAGTCTGAGATTTGGTTTGACATGTGGGATATCAGCCTTTAGCCTCGGGTACAGGGGATGAGTCTCCAAATGACAGTGGATGTTCCTGATCTCAGGTTTGTAGAGTAGAAAAAAATTCTTGCTTTAAGGAAAGAAAAATCCAAATGTGTAAGACTGGCCGATGGAGGCACGATTTGGGATGCATTAAGTAGTAGGTTTTAGCTTGTACAAAAGTCCTTTTATGTTTACCTTTTTTTACATCTTATTTTTCATGAAAATCAATTAGTTCCCATTTGTTCTAACCAGCATAGCCATCCTATTACATGATTTACCTTTCTCTGTGTACTCTCAAGTCATCACTTCAAAGGGATCATTTAGGGACTTTTTCATGTTGATTTGGGTCTACACAGACACAGGCATATTCTTTTAAAATTACTATTATCCTAATTTTTTTGCCTTAAATTAAAATGAACACGTTTAGAATCTCAGGTTCCAAATTACTAAGATGATGAAAAGAAAAATGCAAGCCACTCTGCCCAGGCTGTGACCTTTACAAAGCCCTTGGGGAGTTGGGGTCATTGACTTGGTGATGCTGCATGAAAGACTATAAAGTCAGATGGCTCCTAATGGAGTAACCTGAGAGTGGTGAAATTTCCCATTTACTCCCACTTTGGACTGAAAAACCAAACCTTGCATAATGCTTTCTTTCTACAGTGTTTCCTTTCTCGGCTCTCTTCTTCCAGAACCAAGGGGTAGTTGGTTTCTGGTACTCTGAGGAGAACTCAATGAGTGTATTTGCTTCTTTAAAATCAGATAAAAGACCATAGACTCCATCAGGCCAATTTCTTTAATGTTTATCAATTAACACTTCAGACTGAAATTCCTTGAGGTTGGCTCTATATGTGGGCTGAGAAACATCCAAGTGGCTACCGATTTCTATCTACTCATAATGCATTCATTCATTCAAGAAGCTTTAGGTTCAATCACCAAACAGTTGCTTGGGCAGACCAAAAGTCAGCAATTTCACATGGTTTTGGGAGACAATTCTCCATGTCTCCAATCCTCCATTCGTGTTTCTCAATGTCTTGTTAGCTGAGGCACTGACTGCCTTAGTTCTGGACTATCTTTTCAAGGTTGTCTGCATAGTGAACCACCTTGGAAGACAGATATGGTGTCTGCCTCCAGAGCAAAGGACAGGTTTACTTACTCGCCAGTGTAATAAGGACAGTATCTTCCTCTAGAGCAAAGAACAAGCAGGCTCACTGCCCATTCTGAGAGACTCAGGTGCACTAAACCCAGGATTTCTTTTCTGTAATACAATCTACTGCATGTGCAGGTACAAGCTGACCCTGTTGATATTGCCCTGTGGGAACTGGGACTTGGGGGACTGGAACATTTACTAGTATCTGGATATTGTGTTGCTCTGAGTAATAAAGGCCCTTGTCTCTGACCCAGGAGTCTCATGTTTTCTGATAATATCTATGAAATTTTAGCAGGCTAACATGTTAGGTTACAATTAGGGTGAGCTCTCAGAGCTGTCACAGTTCCTGATGTATGGCTCACTTTATTAACTAGAAACCTATTATATGCAAGGCATTATAGTAGGCGTTGGTGAATGCAAGGTGTGTCCAGGCAAGGTCTCTGATCTCATAGAATTTTCACTGCCATGGACAATACAGGCTGATATATATTTCTTCTGCGACCAATGGGAACAAATAGCTTTAAACATAGAAATGGCACTGTCCAGCTTGCATTTTAAGAAGTCACCCCTACAGTGAGGTAGAGATTGCTTGTCTCTAGACCAGCATCTAGGTCTAGGCATGGTTTGGTGGAAACTGACATCTCTGAATGCAAAGCTCCCTGTTCCCAAACCTAACATCTTCGAAGATAAAGCAGCAGAGGTCGAGGGAGCTCTTTGCCCACCAGAATCTCATGGAAAAGGACTGAGCTCTTTGCATGGGCTCTTTGTGGGGCTGGAAGGCCTCTCTTGCCCTTCAGTTGAGGTATTTATCCTTCAATGTCAGTTTAGAAAATATTTAGCTCCTGAGCATCTTCCTTCCCCACCTTCCCTCAATTAAGAAGGGTTTTGACCCCTTTCTCTACGTTCCTGTAATTCCCGCAGTTGCCCTTTCATGTGTCTGTCTTCCCCCATCAGGCTCCATGGGGAATAGACCAGATCTGCATCATTCACTGAGGTATTCTCAATGCTTGTTACACAGCAGGCCCTTGGTAAACTGTTGTCAGAGAGTGTGTGTGTGCGCGTGTGTGCACACGTGTGTATGCAGGAGGGCAGGAGAATCCAAAATAAGCAAAAAGTGAAGAGTATTTTTCATTGCATTCTCTCAGCATTTGTACATTTTCTACACGTGGTCCAGCTGAGCTCTAAAAGGAGCCCACCCTTCTGGTCCCCCTTCTGCAATCCTCGAAGACATATCACGGTGGCGATATTATCAGTTTTCCTTTCCGTCAGCCTGGTTTAGGTTTTCTTGAGGAAACAATGGCAGGTGCTGAGAGGAAGCCCAGGAAATGGGGTTTTTACACAGGCGGAGGGCGGCCTCCACTACATGTGCACTGTTGCTTCCAGTATGCCCCCTGTGGTCCCCTGAGATGAAACTCGTTTCTGAAAGCAGGCTGCTTCTCTCCAAAACACATCAAAAGACTTCCCTGAGTCAAAGGTATATTTAGTGTGATCGCTGGTTGACAGCCGTCTAACATTTTTCCTTCTGTTTCCTATCACAGGGGCTTTCGGCGCTCCTGGCTGCTCTTGATGGAGAACGTTCTGATAATAGATATGTGTGGGAGAACCTCTGAACCAAATAAAACACTGTTCTTTTCCCTGCATTTCAGGCCAATTACTATCATTGCTCTATCAAGATGTCTGCTCAATTATTAGGCCGATTACCTTTGACTTTCTCTTTGAGCTACAGTCCAGACGAGAGAAATCCTCTGGGGAGAATTGCTATTCCCATCTCTGACAAGCGAATGAGGGTAATGGCCTGGGGGAAGGGCATATCACTACCACAACATCTGTGTCTATGTGGATAAAGGAGATGGAGGGCAGAAGCCATTATTAGATAATCTGGCCCCCAGAAAACTTGCTGTGCTGGGGAAAAGGCATTTATTTGGCCGGAATCCAAAGCAATCCAGTGGTTAAGAGCACAGTTCTCTGGAGAGTTTGGAAGCCGACTCCGCCCCCCAATTACCGTGTGTGACCTTGGGCAAGTTGTTTAACTTCTCTCAGTCTTGGCTTCTCAACTAGAAAATAGAATTTTGGGAGTACTTACTTCATATAACTACTCTATGGGTTTGCCGGCCTATTCCCCACAGAGGGCCTAATCCAGAGGCTGGCCCATTGTCGGTGCTCCATAAATGTGTGGTGGTTATTGTTTGTGTTATTAACCATTTCACCGAATCCCTGTAGACTCCAACCAAGCCAGCTGTTGATTATGGCGTGTGCTCTTATGTATGTGCTAAGCATTTTCAGCTTAAATACAAGGTGACAGAAAGGATGTCATTTCTCATCATGTTCTTAAACTAAAGACTGCTTTTAATCTCAACAACTCAAACTTCTTTTTTTTCCTTTTGTGAGCTGGTTTTTAATCCCTTTTGCTTTCTTTCCCCCATGGGTACATAATCTGATTCTGGGAATTTTCTCTACCCGTGGAAGATGTTTTCCAGTGGCTTCCATGATACAAAGTTTATGACATTAGTTTAGAGTGGGGGTTGGGAAACTTTTTTCTGTAAAGGGACAGAAAGTAAATATTTAGGTTTTGTCGGCCAAGCTGTCTCTGTTGCAACTACTCAGCTCTGTTGTTTTAGCTGCCATAGGCGATATGTCGACAGATGAACATGGCTGTGCCCCAGAAAAACTTTATTTATAAAAACAGGCAGAGGGCCAGACCTAGCCCATGGGCTACAGTGTGCCAACCCATGCCTTAGAGCATTTGGCTAGTCCTGATAGGACCAAGTTTTCCTTAGCAGAGGGAATAAGGTTTAACTGTAATGCTACGGTCAATACCAAATCCTGATTTTATACTATTTGGAAGTTGTGGCCACTGATAAAATCTGCCCCCTGAATTTTAGGTTGGCTTCCCTAGATCTTTCGAGAATCAAGGAACCCCTCAGAGAAATCCATGAGGCCAGTCAAGAAGTTCTGAGAATGTGGTCAGTAGAAAAACAGGTGCTCCTAAACAACCATCCACTCTCATTTCGTGACAACCAGCTCCACTGCAGACATGATGTGTATGTAAAGTCACGTCATCCTCCCCATCAGGGACATGGTCCTTTTCACAAAGGAAACTGAGGCCAGGAGGTAAGTAAGTGACTTTCCCAGTTAGGATGTGGGCCAGAAGACCTGGGATTTGATCCTCTCTCACCAGGTTTCTCCTCATGACACTGCTCCTACGGTGAACCTCGAGAACCACAACTCAACACCGTGGGGATGACATGCATGAAGGCCCAGAGCTGATCCATTTCTACCATGCCCTCATCCTGGGACCTGGAGGAACTGAGTTTTCTGAGCCTCAGTGGATTCCTCTGTGAAATGCGTCCTATACTCTGCCCAAACTCACGGACATTCCACCCAGGATCTGTTATCCTCATCAGGATAAAAACCTAATGACAACATAAATTTAATGAAAGTATCTGTAGCTTATGTGATTGTTAACATTCTTAAGGTTTGCTTTAGAAAACTTCATAAAATCCTCTCAAACTAATGGCCCTTTTGGGGGTTTATATGCAAATACAAGAGGAAATTTTGAATAAAACCATAGCTTCTCCTTTGATAGCTAATAAAAAGCAGGGCTAAAACATGCCAAAAATGACAAGTGTTTAATTAAAGCATTTTAAGATTTACCTACTTGGGAACAAAGATATGATTTTATTTTCCTTATGTCTATATCCTTTTCTTGATTTATTTTTATGTTGTTGTTGTTGTTTTTTTTTACTTTTGATTTTAAACTTTCCTGGATTTTTAAGAGAAATTCTGGGAGCTGATGTGAATGGTCTGTATTTATTGGCTCTACTGCATATTTAGAGATTTATGTATTGTATGTTATTTAATTCTTACAATAGCCCTATGCAGTGTGTACTAGTTAGTTCTATTTTACTGTGAGGAACCTGAAGCTTACAGAAGTCTGGTGATTTGCGTAGTTTTGTGGCCAGGACTTGAGCCAGCCTGTCTGACCCAAGCTCTTTACCATGACTGGATCCTGTAAGCAGTCTTCCTATTTTAATCGGGGCTAGTTTTAGGTGGAAAATACCATGAGGCCTAAATAAAGGATTCTGGTCTGGTTTCAGTAGAAACTACGTTGGAAGATGCGTCTTCTATGGAGAACCCTAGAACGTTTCCATTCTTCCCTTGGTGGCATATCACCTCAGAGACCTTACCTACCTAAGACAACAGTGTTGAAGGAAACCATCTCTTTGTCTTTGCCATCATTGTAGAAGGCCAGGTGCCACAGGCCCACGTCCAGGTACTGAACAAACACGGCTTCATTCTGAACCAGGGTCTGTATGCTCCGGCGTTCTCTGGGTGACTCAACCACACTCCACTTCTCTTTCCCATCCAGACGCTCCATGAAGTCATACTAGGGAAAGAAGAGAGAGAACTCCACGTGTGAAAGAGGTTATAGATTTGGTCCCATGACTAGCACCTTCCCCTCCCACCCCATTAGTTAGCTGAAAAATACTTTTGAGCCCATTTTACTATGAGCTCATCCAGTAAAAAAGAAGAGTCACAACAGTTGTAACATTAAGTCACCATTTATTATGCTTATAATTATTACTAATAGTTTTATTACTATAGGCACAATCCCTTTTCTGCTGTTTGAAATCCAAAAAGCTTTAAAGCCGAAACTTTTATGTTTTTTCTTGTGTGAGAGACAGAGAGAGAGAGACGGAGGGAGGGAGGGTGATTATTGTTCCAGTCTCCACTGGGGTGTTATATAATACCTAGTATATGCCAAGTATAACTTTGTTGTGATTCCCCAAATTCTGGATTCCAAAAATCATCTGGCTTGGCAAGAGTTTCAGATAAGGAGTTATAGACCTATGTTACCAGCTATCATTTACTGATCATTTACCAGGGGAAGGTGGTAGAGCAGATTAGTTAAGAATAGGGTTGTGTCCACTATGGTGTACACCTGAAACTAAGGTAACATTGTATGTCAACTCTACTTTAATTAAAAAAAAAAAAAAAAAGAATGAGATCTGTGCAGCCAGACTACCTGGGAGGGAATCTGTCACTTACTACGTTACCTATCTGTGCCTCACTTTCCCCATTTGCAAAACAGAAAATAATAGTACCTATGTTAACAGGTTGTTGTGAGGAATAAGATAATATTTAGAGCAGTGCCTGGCACAGAGAAAACACAAAATACACGTTAGCTAGCTATCATCACCACCATCATCATTTCATTCTACTCTTGCAAAAACCCTAAAGATAAGTACTCTTTGTATCTCATGTTACAGGTAAGAAAACTGAGGCTCAGAGAAGCCAAACAACTTGTCAAGAGTCACACAACAACTAAGTGGCCAAGCAAAAACTTAGACCTAGCTCTCTCAGATAAACCAGCAATTAAGTATGAAGTTCTGTTTCAGTGGAAGTTGGGCTCCTAATTAGAAGTGATCAGTGAGAGACAGAGTGGCCAACGAAGGCTACCAAGATGAGGGGAATGGAGGGAGCCAGTGTGACCCAAGAGAGCTCTGTCCTAGAGAATGGCGAAATCCTCTGGTGGGCAAGTGGGAGCCACTGATGATCCTTGAGCTGTGACTGATGCAATAAAAGGACTGGTTTGAGGAATGCATTTGCAGGCAGGATATGGCAGAGAGGAGAATGAAAAGAACCAGGAAGACCAGTTGGGCAGTGATTGTAGAAGCTCAAGTATGATGTGACAGGGGTCTTGATCAGGACAGTCAATGAGGAGAGGAGACAACTTTGGAGGAATATTTTTAAGAAAGAAGGGACACCGCTTGACCATGGGCTGGACAGAGAGGATGAAAGAAAAGGCAGAGGACACCAATGTCTCTTACTTGTCGACAAGAAAATCCATAAGACACCTGTAGAAATGTGCTAATCTTATGAACTCTTTCAAAATCACTGCACAGAAAAGTCAGTTGCACTGTGACTTCCAGAGAACATTCAAAGTGCAGGTCTTTAGCAGATAAAAACCTCTACTGTGGGATTAAGCTCTCTCTCACCACTTCCCCTCCGTAAAAAGGGATTTTATAGGTAATAGACATTGACTATAACCTCTTTCATGAACTTCATAGAATTAAACTCCAGGAATCTATTAATGTGACTTCCCCATCATCAGAATTGCCAGTTTTTCCCATCTGAAACGTGATCATTGAAAACAAAGAGTCTGTAATCCGAAGTGCAAAGGCTTTACCATCAGACAATGCTGGGTTTGAATTCTGACTGCTACTTGCTATTGTTTGAAGTTGGGTCAATCGACTTTTAGCCTCTTCCTGGTTTGCATACTAGGGAATAGTAATACTCGACTTTCGGAGATGTTATAAGGATGACATGACATAATGCTTAGGGCAGTGCATGGAAGGGAATAACCATGTTACTAAGTACCTTGAGACTATGAGTTACTTATTTGCAAATTGTAATGATCAGAGAAGTATATGGTTCCAGTTTTTCCATCTGGGGGGGGTGTTGGTGGTTGCTTAGGAAGTGGAAATTTCCCCATCTCTCAGAAAACAAGTATTTGTTATTTAGCTTTCCTCTACCCCATATCCCATTGGTCATGGCTGTCTTTATGGGATAAAATAAATGATACGAAGTGATACAACAAACCAGTGCTGCTTTTGGAGACCTTTGTAACCAAAGCGTTTGTTTCTTAGCAACCTCGTAAATGTCCAACTACCCAGACCCATGTCTATAAACTGCTGTCAGCCAGGGGAATGAGTGTAACTTCCTTGGTGTTGAGGTGAGAAGAATATACTTCATCTGGGGTCCAGAAAATCACCCCCATGAGGACAAGTTCGGGGAAGGTGATTACTTGTGTGGGGCCGTTGCTCATTATTAATGTGGACATCAGTCATCTCTCGCTGACCTGGCCGGCTGGCTGGCCAAGGGCAGAAATGACTTAGGACCAGCAGCATTGCTCGCTGTCCAACCAATCAATGGCTCTGGACAAAGGTATTGTCAGAGGAGAGAGAAGACATCTATTTTGGTTGGTTCTTCTAAGTCACTCCAAAGCGGCATGGAGGGCAGTTTTCACTAAAGAAAGACTCTGCAAGCCAGGGGCTATCAAACAGGGCATGGGGACATGTAGGTGTGAAACAATAGTGCCCAGTGTGCCTCAATCCTGTACCCTTTACCGCGCTTTGCTTTTCTCAAAGCACTCATCACTCTCTACACTGATATAATCTGTTTATATGTTTATTGTCAGTCTACTCAGAAGAATGTAAACTCCAGGAAGGCAGGGGTTTTGCCCACACGGCAGAGTGGTTAAGAGGACTTCAGACCTGGGGCCCCTGGGTGGCTCAGTCATTAAGCGTCTGCCTTCAGCTCAGGTCATGATCCCAGGGTCCTGGGATCGAGCCCCGCATCGGGCTCCCCACTGAGCAGGGAGTTTTCTTCTCCCTCTGCTTCTGCCCTTCCCCCTGCTTGTGCGCACATGAGCTCTGTCAAATGAATTAAAATTTGGGGGAAAAAAAAAAGACTTCAGAGTGGAATCCTAGCACTGCCACTTACTTCTTGCCACACTCCCAAAAGCTATTTAAATTCTCTGTGCCTCAGTCTCCTTATCTTTAAAATGGGGACAATAATCACATCTCCGTCAAAACACTGTTGTAAGGATGGAGTGAATCAATTCACGTAAAGTGCTTAGAATCGTACTTTGAGTGTGGTAAACAAGCCCTCAAGGTGTTAGCTATCATTATCGTAGTTCACTGCTATCCCTCATTTATCTCAAGCAGAGTCTGGTCAGTAAATATTAAATATCAAGTGAATAAAATACTAAATTCATAAATGAATTCCACCAAAAAGAAACAAAATTGGAGTATGTTCCAGGTTTTGTCTCTAATAATAATCACTTGCACTCCCTAATGTGCTTTCTTGCACGAAAGAGGGAAGGGTAGCATTACAGTCCGGGAGGCTGAATCAGGCAACACCCGGTGCAGAATATGCATATGATGGGACGTTGTGGTGTTTGCAATTCCCATATATCAAGATTTGAGAGGTGACTTTATAAGACCATGATGACATCATCTTTCTGGTTCTCAGTGGGATGCTGTACAATGCTTGCTTTCGTCCCTTGGACTGTTCCTTCTTTTGTCTTCCCTTCCCACTTGGATACTGTTTCTTAGTGTCCACTGTGGTAGCGATGGCTGATCCTTGTCCATATCAGGGTCTCACTCTTTTCCAGGCTCCTTGTGCCAGGTGGGAGCACGTGGTGGTGTCCAGTCAGCGGAACATAAGCTGTGGGATGAGCTCCACTTCTAGACCCTGCCATAAAATATCCTGTGCTACCTCCTACTGTTCTCTCTCCATCCCCCTCTGCCCCTGGAGGGTGTCAAGCAGCCTTAAAGCCCATGACGGTAGAGCTGCAAGACAGGAATGGCCTGGATCCTAGCATGAGCCCTTGGAGGAAGGCTGAAATTATGACACGAGCGAGCAATGAACACTTATTAAACGAAGCCGCTGAAATGTTGAGGCTTCCTTGTCACTTCAGCATAGCCCTCAGAGATTTCTTGACACCATGCTTCTCTTTTTTCCTAGTTCACTCCCCGAGAGCATGGTAGGCTCCAGCATACTTGCCATGGAGTCAAGCCCCAACCTACTATGTGTGGGGTGTGTGTTTACCCCTGTTTGCCCAGGGTGTCCTAGTTGACACCTCTTGTTCCTCCTTTCACTCCAGAAAGTGCTCCAGTCTGGAATATATAGTTCCCCAACTCACAGACGAACAGGTAACAAGCAGCATCACGGAGCACCATTTACGGCCGCTGTAACTTTGGGAAGGGCTGGAGGCTAGAAACACAAGGTGGATCAACCCAGCCAAATGCAGAGATGGCCTTCTGGTGGGGGACGGGGAGTGCAGGAGCTCAGTAAGAAGCCGGTTTGCAGGGGGGCCCATCTGGTCCAGGAGAGCCTCTGCTCTCGGATTCCTAGACTGCAGTCTGGCCAGCTTGCTTGGCAGCCTGGCTGACACTAGAAGGAGGCCGTTTTCCAATGGCACAGGCCCTGGCCAGAGTTTCTTTTTCATGTCCCAGCACTGGGGATTGATAAGTCAGGCTCAGTACCAGGGACATCTGTCTCCTCTGTTCCAAGACCCTATCATGATCAATCCTGGATACAGGGATGCTCAGGAGCTCATGCTGCGCTTGGATGACTGAGAGGTTGCTCCATAGCACATTCTATCTAAGAGATCTGCCGGAGTCCTGGAAGAGATTAGGAGGCGCATGACCAAATCCCAATAGGGGATGGATGTGTGCGTGGGCTGGCTGCGGGAGGAAGTCTGTCTCCCAAGGCAGCTTGTCTCTCTTGACTCGGCAATCAAGCCACCCAGAAGGTGATAGCGCAAGAGCCCAAAATAAACACCCCCCTAGCCCCCAGTTCTCTCTTTTTCCCTTGGCCTTTGAAAAACAACCTGTGTTGGCATGCAGCGCGAGGCCTGTGCCTTTGGGTCATCAGTCATACCAAAAGTGGCAGGAAAATGCAACTTTTACGAGCACTTGAGAGGCAAAAAAATAAACCACAGCAAACATTTGACGGATCCAATTATAAATCTACCCCGCTTCTTGGCAGAGACCAAGGAGGAATGGTAATTAAGATAACTTAGTGGGTTTTCAGGAAGAGCTGCAGGAGAGAGCAAAGGAGCCTGGACCATCGAGCAGGGCCCGTCACTCTCCCAGAAGGGGGAGCATTCACAGGCAGGGAGTATGCCGCCAGGAGATGCTTCTGGAAGCCACACTGCTGCATACCTGCCAAAGGGGGCAAGGTTAAAGATAGACTCATTGCCCTTCAGGAAGATGTTATGACTGGGTCCAGGACCCTGAGAAGGGGGGGAAAGAACTTTACTGCCATTTGGAATGTCTGCTTGCCGAGGGTCGATGTGGACGGGAAAAGCAATAAACGTTGACATTTCCCACGGACGGCCTGCCGCTCCCTTGCCCTGTGCTGGCAGCATCCCTGGCCTCCCAACGTCAGATGTTGATTCTACCTCAGAAGGCAGGGCAGGCTCGGCAGTCGATAGGATTGCAGGGAGGAGGCACGTGTGAGTGAGGGCTGCTTGAAGTCACATTACCACAGGGTCTCTGGTCACATCCAGGGACAACTGCCAGCGGCGGGTCACTCACGGGGGCCTGTTCATCTTCTGCCTCCAGCCAGGCCCATGGCGAAGTGCGCCAGGCTGATTCCTCATTAAAACTCAGCACACTTTCTTTTCTCTGCTTCAAAGAGGCTGAGTGCTAAGGGGGGCGTGCAAGGATGAGAGCAGCAGGGTTGTGCTCCAGCAGGGGCTGGCTTCCCTTAGCGTGGCCGCACCTGCCTTGTTCAGGATGCCAGCTCAGTTCCGACTTAGAGCATCTGAGTCACTGAACTAGATGCTGCTAGTCCACCAGCTAGGAGGACGGGCCCCTAGATTCTGGACGGGACACAGCGCCTGGACCTGCAGACTGTAGCAATGCATTGTGCAAGACCCCGCAGGTAAGGATCAAGCAGTTGGAGGATAGAGAGGACCCAAGCACAGTTCTGAAAAATAAGGAGTGGGGTAGAACACACCTACGTGGGTCGAATCCCTGATTCTTCCATCCCATGTCCTCCTGCACAGCAGTGGGAAAAGTAATCATCAAAAATATGAAGAGTCTGTTATGTTTCTGGGCACTTGCTATGTGCCAGGCATGAGGGCAAGTGCTGATATATGTTATCTCTCTCCATCCTCCCAGGAACCCTATTTGCATCCCCATTTCTCAGGGGAGAGTAATGGCTGTGACAGAAGTAAAGTAACGTACCCATGCCGTTGATGGTAGTTGGGGACCAAGCACTGACTTGAACTTGGATCTGTGAGAGTTTTAACAACTATGGGAGGTCGCTTTAAGTTTTCCAAGAACCTGGCTGCCTCTGTCAGTGTATCTGGTGGCTAGCCTGCTGTGTAGGTCTCCTAAAGATGCCGCTGAGCAGAGAAAGGGGAGGAAGGCAGAGCTCAGCGGTGCTAGGGCCAGACTTGGAAGCAGGCTGGGCACCTGAGGACAGGGAGATGTCCCACTGGAGTAGATGGAAAAGGGTGCCGGGAAAGATGGGCATGGCTTTGCTGGCTCTTGGCCCTCCCTGGCCTAAAAACTCGCTTTGCCTACCTCCAAACTTCTCTGTCCTTGTATCCCAGCCACCCTATTCTTCTCTGCTTCTGGAACTTGCCAAGCTCATCCCAGCCTCAGGGTCCTGGCATGAGGTATTCTCTCCGCCTGGCCTCCTCTTCCTTCTGATCCCACACCTGCCTTCTCCTTATCAGTCCTGCCTCTGCCTAAGCACGGCGACTTTAGAGTGGGTGTCCCTGATCCCCAGTCCAAATGCCTCGACCACTGCTTTCTTCTCTCCTCAGCAAAGACCCATCCCTCTTTAAAAAAAACACAATTTGTTATATTTTGATTGATAGTCCATCTTGTTCTTCTTGGACACAAACCTCTGAAGAGTGGGAGACTTGTCTGTTTTACTCAACACAGATCCCCAGTGCCTGGCATATGGTTGGTGCTTAGTAAAGGTCTTGACCGACTGAATGAAAACATTTAGGCTCAAGGGAAATGGTACTGTAGTAAAGTCTATACCAATACAATGGGGTTTTGGTGATAGGACCACTGAGAACATGTAACCTCTGCAGGGAAGTTTTTAGGACATTTTAGTCAACACTCTGCAGTTTTCCAGTGTTTTTGTCTGCTAACTGTTCAGACGACACCACAAGGGAACGTTTAATGAGGCCAGGCACTGTTCTAGGAGATTCACATGTATTACCTTATTGAATGCTTATAACAGCCCTACTGAATAGGACTCATTGCCCCCACTTTGCATATGTGGAAACTGGGGCATGGGGAGGTTACTTAACTCTCGGGAGTTGATAAGTGGTGGAGCTGAGATCCACACGCAGGGAACCAGCTTCAGAGAGCGTTCCCTTAACCCACTGCATTATAGGCTGCATTACAGGCAGCCGGTACCCGGGGTTGGCCAGCCTCGCTTGTCCGGAGGGAGGGCAAGGCGTTATTATCCTGTTCCCCAGGAAGGAGAAAGTCTGATATGGGTCAAGGGCAGGAAGACATTTGATGACGTAATGGGGCTCCCGAAGAAGACCGCAGAGCTTCTAGCAGGAGAAGTAGGAATATAAACAGAAACATATTTGGCACAAACAGCTTATTTTTTGAATCCCACGTCTTTGGCCCACAGTATCTCTTACCTCTCATGAAGCTGCTGTGCTAAGACAAAAACCAGGGTGTCCATGGGTTAGTGGGTACCTGCCCACATGTAATGAGATGGAACAATTTTACTAATCTCACTGGAGAAAACAGCCCTTTAATGAACTATTTAGAGTAGAAAGTAAGAAACCAAGGAACGTGGGTGTGGGCAGGACTTTCCTGAACAAAGGAAGAATTTGGTTGGTTACAGGAAACAGAGGGAGCTAGAGAGAGGTACAGGGAAGAGAGGGTAGAACAGCAAGGTGTTGGGGACTCCCCAGGCCACAACACGGCCTCTTCCTGTGACTCCCTCCTCACACTCCCAAATCCAAGGAGAAAAGAAAACAAAGGGGAGATGTGGCCAAATTTCTTATGGAAACTAGCAAAGAGAGTAAGCACCATTCTTGGATGTCTCAGGGTAGGCAAGTGAGAGTCAAGTGATGCAAGAGGAATAAGCCACAGGAATTCATAGTCATAGGCAGGCTCACAAGGTGCCCACACACTTAGCCCGGGCGCAGTTGGGCAGGGAGCCCCGCTAACATCTGACTTCACTTGGAAGGCCTAATGTTCTCTAGATTGGGGTTCACAGAAGGGATAGATCTAAGGCATAGCTCACAAACCTGTGCCTTGCCCAGGCCTTATGTTACAAAGGGAAATGAATGTAATAGTATTGCTGCATTCAACAGATACTGAGCACCGATTATGTGCCTGGCTCTGCTCTGGGCACTGGGGCTCCAGCAGTGAGTCCTGCCGTCAAGGTTCCAGCTCTCCAGCGGTTGACATTGCCATGGGGGAATAGAATGCCAGGGAGTGATGAGAGCAAATCAAAGACAATGCAAATGCCTATCAACAAGTGAATGGACAAATTAACAGTCTATCCATACAATTGGAAATCTACTCAGCAATAAAATGAATGAGCCACTGATACCATAACAACGTGGGTGAATCTCACAGACGTTAGGCTGAGTGAAAGGCCAGAAACAAAAGAGCTCAGGGTTCCCTGTTTATGAAACTGTAGAGAAGACAAATTTCATCTCTAGAGACAGAAAGCAGATCAGTGGTGGGCTGGGAGGAGGCAGGCATGGGGCACAGGGGGCCCTGAGCGGTGGCAGTGTTCTAGATCATGACTGTGGTGGTGCTTACTCAGACAGTTTTCACATTTGAAGAATCAAACTATACACTTAAAAATGTGGGCACTGAGTGGCTTGTAAATTACACCTAAATTGATGTGAGGCAAAGAAAGCAGGGTCTGTGATAAAGTGTAAAGGAGTATCCAGTTTTAGACTCCCTTGTTGGGAAAGGGCTGAGGACATGGTATTTGGGCAGAGGCCTCACAAAAGGAAGGAAGGAGCCATGTGATTACCTGGGGGAGGAACATTCCAGAGAGAGAGAACAGTCAATGCAAATGCTCTGAGACAGTGAGTTTGGCGTGACCAGGGGAGAGCAGAAGGGCCAGGGCAGTGGAGTGAGGGAGTGAGGAGGACATGGCTGGTTGGCCAGTGTGCAGAGGGACGGTGACTGATGCGCCATCAGACATTTACAGAGCACCTACTATGGACAGGCACTGCTATGAGCGCTGGAGACCCAGCAGGCAACCCAACTGTCTTTTCCCTCAAAGGGTGGAACATTCCAGAACAAATTCAGATTTTCCTTTTAGCATGATGGGAGGCCGGTAGAAGATTTGCAGAGGCTGAGTGCTCTGACAAACAGTTATAAAATTTGAGACCACAGCCTTCTTTGTAATAAGAAGCAAAACTTCTCTCTTGGTGCGTTCACTGTGCTTGGCTCCTACGAAGGCCTTCTTGACTTGGCAGTGGCTTTGGTGGTTTGCCAGTTGAAGATGAGCAGATTATGGGTTCTGCCAATTCCCCTCTCCCCCACGCATTGAGCCTAAAATGGTGGTTTTCAGGTTTCAAAAGAGTATGTTTCGAATGTCTCTGGTATTGGGGGGTGAAAAAGGAGGGATGAAAAATGAATAGAAATGGATTAATTACCACTACTAAAGAGTAATATGGTGAGCATCTCAGCCGGCCTCCCAAGCAGCTCTTCCAGAGTGGGTTCCCAAGGGAAACAGGGAAAATCCCTAAACAATGAGGCCAGGGCAAGGCAAGGACAATGCACTCCCTGGTGGCTAGCCCTTCCTGGGAGTTCCTGGAGGGGTCTTAATGCCACTGCCCACTAGCCCCACAAGGGCAGGATCAGCTCTGCCTTGTCCATTGCTGCAGCCCCTTGACACACAGCACACAATAGGTGCTCAGCTAATGTCAGTGGAATCCAACATTATGGCCTGCCTTTGGCAGAATGATGGCTCTACCTGAAGACAGAATCTCCCTGGGAGATTGTTAACCCTTTCATATGAAATTTTTGAGAACAGGGCGAAATAGTTGAAAATTCTAAGTCCTGATCTCCTTTTCTCAAGACCTTCCCTCAGTACCTATTCCCTCTCACAAGGGTGACTCAGAGCTTTGTGGTATGGGGCCACTTTTTCCTTTGATTTAACATGCATTCCTAGCTGGGCTGTGTACATGGCAAAAACTCCATACAGGGCCACAGCCTCGAAACCTCCAGAGCGGGCTGTCCTCCTCGGTAGCTCCTGGTCTTGTGAGAGCCATGCTGAGAGGAAAAGCTATATCCTTGTTGGTGAGTGATGGCTAAAGAAAAGCACAGCTTCTAAAAAGAGGACAATCGTCATGGGAAACTTCAACAGTGCACAGAACAAGGGGTATCTTCACTGTCCTCTGCTTGGAAAGATCTTCCCTTCTCTTGCCTCTTGCTTTATCTGCATAACTTGCCTTCCAAGACTCTGCTTGTTTAGCATCTCCTCCAGGAAGCTCTCCTAAAATCCCACACAGGTTACATCTGGTGGCCTATTTTTTATGCTCTTAAACCTCCTGTCCCCAACTCCTTAATAATCATCATAGCTAACATGTAATCAGTTTATCATACAAGGGGCATGCGCAAACTCTGTAAATTATACATGGCATTGGTTCAGGAAACATATAAGAAAGGAGTGCTAGCAGGAGGCATGCTGTCCACCCTCTCCCATCCCATGAAGAGCTGTGCTTGGACTGGACATGGCTGGATGCAGAGTGCATTGTGCCCCAGGAGAGGTATTCCAAATTCCCTGCCACCTCACATATTTACACAACGATTGAGAGGCGGACAGGAATCACTTGACCGAGTTGGAAGACCCTGATCTTTGCAATCTGGATCAGGGGCTTGAGGAGGACCAGCTAAAACTCAGTTTGTGTGCCTGTGCTGATTTCTGCCAGACACCTCACCATTCTCCCTGTAGAGACCAATGGTTGCTAAGTTACCTGTGAGGGAGCTGTAAGGGTTGTAGATCAGTCAGATTGACTGACTGACTGATCTCCATAGGGTGCTTACAGTTTGCTAGGCATTATCTCATTTATACTCACAACAACTTATGAGTTCATCATTCATCATCACACAGATGGTGAAACTGAATCTAGAGAGACTTGGCCATAAACATTCAGCTACTACATAGCAGAGATAAGATTCAAACCCAGAGCTGGCCAATTCCAGAGAGTCAATTCTTATCTTGTGTCTGGTTCTGCATCTCACAGCCCTCGCTACGTCATGCTGCCATTGTCACTTAACTTGTCAAGTCCCCATCTCCTTAAAGTAGGGCCAGTGCCTTTCATCTCTGTATCCCCACTATAGACATTCAACGAACATTTGCTGAACACATGGATAGATTTCATACTTCGTCTTCCCACAAGCTCATGCCCTTATCAGGCTGCCTTTCAATCCAACCCTGGAGAAGGGCAGAAGGTATTGCTCTGAAGACCAAGTGAGCCACAGTGTAGAGGTCAAGTTCAGTAAAACTGATGAATACCTCAAGGCTATTCCAAGAGGTGCAAAACCTCTCCCACAAGGCCAGGAAAATCGAGGTTTTGCTTTTCAGTGCCTTGCTGATGTGAGTTCTTATTTACTGCACATTCCCATCTAATGGTCTTTAGCCAGTGGCTTATCAAAAATGTCACATTTGGCTCCTTGCCCTCCCAAGATCAATAGGAGGGTCTTATGTGGGCTGGTTGTGAAAATGAATCAAATCCCCAAAGAGAGGGAGAGAACTGGGAATGTGTCCAGTCGCAAAATGGCTTCCCAAACACCGAAGAGGAACAGAATAGCAGGCACTGGGCAGCTTCTCTAGGGGCATGGTCTCAATCTTTTCCCAGGCAGCCATGTGACCTTGGGCAAGTTACTTCAGCTCTCTGAATCTCCACTCTCCAGTCCCTAAGCCAGAGAAAGTAAAGGCACCCACCTCTGAGGGCCATTAGGAGCTGGGCCAGGCTCATGCTAAGCAATCAATATCAGTTATTCTTACGCCTATTATTATTGTTATAAAAGCTTGACATATTGTAAATCCTTTGTGCTAGCCATTCCACTCTTAGGAATTCATCATAAGGAAATTATTAAAAAAATACATGAACATAAACCTGCAAAGATGTTTACTCTAGTAGGATTATAATGCTGAAAAAGGGAGATTCGTTTCAAAAATTTTTAATCTTTAGAATGGACTATTTGTGAGTTTGTGGAAGAATATTCAGATTTAGAAAGATGTTCCCTACCTATTTTTAGTCAAAGAATCAGGGTAAAAATTGCATGTGTGGTATTACTCCTATATTGGTAAAAACGATTGCTACATGTGAACAGAAAACTGTTTGGGAAATATACTAAAAAAAAGTTGTTTTCTAGGTTTCCTAGCATCATCATATATTGCTTTTATAATGAAAAAAACATAAATAAAGGTTATCATTTTAAAAAATTGAGATTTGTTTTGTATTGCTTGTTTGGGGACTTGTGTTATAGATGCTTTGAAAAACATGGTAATAATAGCTTCTGTCATTTCTTTCTTTCTTTTTTCTTTTATTTCTATGTGCCGGCACAGTTCCAAGTGCATTATAAAGATTACCGCATTTAAATCTCACAGCAATGCTATGAATGTGTAGTATTACTGTCTCCATTTTATAGATGAGGTAATGGAGGCAGAGACCGGCTGAGTGACTTGTCCAAGGCCACACAGCTTCGAAGTACTAGAGGTTGAAATTTAAGACCAGGCAGTCTGGACTGGTCCGTACTTTTCTGCACATGCTTGTCTGTATTGGAAACAACAGCATTGGCATTCCGCAGAATATTTATTTAAGCTTTATTTGTATCTGTGTATTTACATATTCTGAAAATTGTATTTAAATCCCCGCAATGACTTGATATATACAATAGGACCCATTATCTGAGGATATTTGGAATTAATAAAAGGCCACTTAAAATGAATGCCCTTAACAAATGGGAACATGATTAGGACTTCATCTTGAAGAATGAAGCTCTAATTATAAACAAATTATTTCTACCTCAGACTTAGGAAAATTCAGGTTATATTAGGAACCATAGTCTAATTGTTCGAATGCACATTTATCCCTACACAAAATGTGATGGCAAACATTTCATTGTCTCTCAGCTGCATCGATTGCAAAACACATCCTGGTCTCAGAGATGTCAAAGATGAGCATTATGTGCATCTCCGAATCGATGGAATACTCGAGAACAATGCAGCATCACTTGAGCTTGACTGGTGTAACACCATCAGAAGGGATATTTCTGTAAACACACTGGCTGTCTCTGTCAAATGTCCTAGGACCTCTCTTGGTGTTATTCTAATCGCCCTCCTGGAAGTGCCGATTTTGTCACCTGGTTACTTCTTGCTGCTGCGTATTTAGCTGCGTTTTACCTCAGCCAGATCCATGTTTGCCAAGGCTTCCCCCCAGCACTTTAAGGCAGATCTCCGGCACCACTGTCACTGACTTAATAAAATTCCTGTTTGTGCATGAGTTTTAACTGTAGTCCATCAGCGATGGTGTTTACATCGTACTTTGTGCAGGCTGCTCCTGGAAAGAAGCGCCTACCAGAAACGAGAACAAAGAGGGGTCTGACTGCTCAGCCCCGACATACCAGTTTTGAGGCTCTCCATTCTTTCATGTGTAAAATGGGACTGCTCCTCACAATGCCTACCTCACTGCGTTGTTGTGAGGATAAAATAATTCACAGGAAACAGTCCCAGGCACATTGAGCTCCCAGCTAATGCTGACTATTACGATCATAACTAGTGTTACACGGGGAGGGAGCTCTGAGTAGAGAACATTTTTATAAGTGATCAGATGATTAATGAATATTTTTGTCTTATAACAACTTTTGCTTCTGTACGAAACATCCTTAACCTGAAAGGGGCTTCAATTAACATTTTAAAAGCCATTAATTTCTGTGAAGATGTTGGAATAAAGCTTTTCTTAATATCTCTGAATGTAGGGGCACCTGGGTGGCTCAGATGGTTAAGCGTCTGCCTTCGGCTCAGGTCATGATCCCAGGGTCCTGGGATCGAGTCCCGCATCGGGCTCCCTGCTCCTTGGGAGCCTGCTTCTCCCTCTGCCTCTCTCTCTCTCTCTCTCTCTCTGACTCTCATGAATAAATAAATAAAATCTTTAAAAAAAAATATCTCTGAATGTAGACTTGAACTTCTGTAACTCTCATTTATTAGGAAGCTTATCGATCTGCAAGCGGCTTTCTTTGAATGCACACTGGCGTGTGTTTGCTCAGATAAAGTTGTATAAGCAAATGCACTGGTGGATTCTGTTCCACCAAATGCCATGTAGAGCAGAAATACAAGTTTGTGCCAGAATGTGAAACCAGGAGTGCAATTTCAAATGGACATGTAACATGTCCCACAAAGGTTACATGTATGTATAGATGTATGTATATATATCTATATTATAGGTGTATGTATATATCTATATGTGTGTGTGTGTGTGCGCGCGTGTGTATTTTAGTGCAGAGGTTTCGAAGCTAACTTTCAGTTTAGGGTGCAACCTCTCTATTTCTGTATTTAAGGCAAGGGATGGAAGTTGTTGTTAGATATAGTAAGTGATTTAGCCTTGAAACAATTATTTCCTATTGCTTTTCTTTCAAGCTTGTGGATCAATTTAATTGAAGAGTAGTCAGAGCCCATAAGGGAAATGATTAAAGAAAATACTGTTGTGATTTGCAACTACGTATATATATTCATTGTGATTTTTCTCAAAATGGTACAAACAAAACAAAGTATATAAATAAATTGAATCTTGAGTGATGTAAGATTATAGTCACCATCCATAGCCTCCTAATTCTTCTTTTACTCACAATAGATTCAAGCTTGTCATGAATTCATTTTTCTTAAAGAGAGAGACATTACAAAAATTAAGAAAAGTATAAAGAATGTGGTAACAAATATCCGTATTTGAACCACTCCAATGCATAAATGTTAGCATTTGTCATATTTATTTCCAATCTTCGTGCTTGTGCTGGAGATGGGGAGGGAGTTTGCTTTACTGTTAATATTTTATTATGGATCAATATTTTATTATACTCCAAGAGGTGACCATTCTCATGAGTTTAGTCTCTCTCCCTGTGTCTCTATCTGTGTAGAGTTTTTTCTCTGTTACACAAACAGTAAACATACATATACCAAGATTAATATTATAATAAATACGGATTTGAACTATACACTATATTTATGCTAATAAAATCATTGCTTTTATCCATTTTATTAATGGGGTTCTACATAAGATCTCACTTGAAGATAAAGGTCTTTGCCTAGGAAATTTGCAAGCTCCTGAATTACAGCGCCTCTGAGAGTCTACTCAGTCTAAATACGCAATGTGGTGCTGTCCCCTCTTACTCATCCTTGTCTTTCCAGTTTCTGTCTTTCTCCCTGAGTTCCATGTTCTCAAGCATTACCCTTCCTGAAAAACATCCACAGTGTCCTCCCATGCACCTCTCTCAACACTAGCTGTCTTGTAAAACTCAAGCATCCCTGGAGATTTCTCCTTAGCTCTGCTTGGTGGCTGCCCAGGAGGGCACCCACTCATTGAAGTGGCAGTTTCGGTTCCTGTTAGGATGCACCAGATAATCACAAGGGGCCTCCTGAGAAAGACCTTTCCAAAAGTACTTTTAGTACAATACAGAAGAAACCAAGTCTCTTTTGGTTTCACAAACTCTTTCTCCATACCTCAAATTCTTTGGGAAAGGAAAGGTCTGAAAAACATGCCTGTAAAAATATGCCTCCCTCCAAAATGAAGTTAAATCATTATGTGATGTACTATGCAAGCTGACAGTCATACTCTGGTATTCCCTCTGCATGAAGCTCACGCTCCACAGGAAGGGGGAAGTCTGGGGAGAGCCCATCTGACCGGTCAGTGGGCACCACAAGGGCGTGGAGATGGCAGCATGGGCAGAGAAGCAGGGTGCTCAGAGCACTCAGGGTCCCCATGTCCCAGGGACCTAGCCAGTCCCACCTCAGACTGCAACTGTGTGCCGTTTACATACTTGGGGAAGAGAGAAGGGGACAAAGAAAAGTGAGAGTTCATTTTCAAAGAAGGCTCTGAATCTGAAAGGGATAAACCCAAGGGGGCAAAAGCTAACATCACTAATCGCCATCTATAAATTTGCTTTAAAAAATGTCATTTAGGGGTTTTCTGCTGATGAAGACAAATAGGAATGTGTGCTCAGCTCATTTTATCTTGGCCCACACAGGCTCCACCTCCTGGATTCCAGAGTATTTCCTATGATCCTGGAGCAATTTGTGGTCTCTTAAATAGTTCCCTATTGTTTAATGTGTCTGGTGGCTAGCATTGCTTCCCATCCCACAGACACATCTCAGCGTAAAGCCCTGGGGGGTCAACGGCATCTGCTTCTATCTCAGTGCCACACAATCCCTAGCATCTCCCTCTAAGAACCTGCTGGAGCTGCAAGCCCACTCTCTGCTTCCAAGTTGCCTCTGGAAGTCACTGGGCTCATGGCTCCATCAGTCTGAGTGATGAAATAGGCATTTTTAATATTTGCTAAACAGGACTGTAGAGAAGGTGAGTCTCAGCAGGGCTCCCAAGCGGTAAGAGCATCTTGTTGTCTCAGGTTAATCATGTACCTCATTTGCCAATTATTGACTTGTTCTCACAAAGGATTTTACTTGGCTTGACATATCAGTAGCAATCAGTGATGAACTGTCAAGCAAACTTGCTCACCGCCTTAACCACCCAAGACCCCGACTTGCGGCAACAACCTCTGAAATTTCCTTTGATGCCTAGCACTGTAGCCGGGTCAGATTATTATTATTGCTTCAAGTCTGAAGTTCCTTTCCAGAACTGAGGTTGAGCAAATCTGACACAGTTTGTCTGATTTCAACTACCTGGCAAGATGCACTAGGCTTCCTCACACACCATCCCTGTTAAGAATTCGAATTGGTCCATTGAAACTGGTTTATATTGACTTTGTTTTTGTTTTTGTCTAGGTCTTAAAAAATGCAATACAGGGTGTCAAAATGCTGCATTTAAAAGACAATATAATAGCTGCCTTTCGAATGGACAAAGACTAAACAATGAAAACACTCAGGGTATGTAAGGATTCAGGTAAATAAAATGGGCACCTATGCCCTGCTGCTGGTAGCTAGGAGGTTAGGGTGCATTAACTGGTGCAAACTTTCAGAAGGACAATTTGGCAATTCGTATTAAGTCCTCACGGGTTGACTTTCAGGAAAGGATTAAAGGTGTCCACAAACACTAGCCACAAGGACAGGTATCTCAACATTTTATTGTAAGTCAGTAGGGCTTTTCCTGGATTTATCTGGTGCTCCATGTCTCAGGGTCAACATAAGAT
Organism: Mirounga leonina; assembly: GCF_011800145.1. Lineage (NCBI taxonomy): Eukaryota > Metazoa > Chordata > Mammalia > Carnivora > Phocidae > Mirounga > Mirounga leonina. The sequence continues at coordinate 12,669,031 of NW_023270231.1, read as the reverse complement.
TGTATTTCCTGCTCCAGTGAAGTTAGGATAGGACTTGCTTTGGTCCGTCAGACAAAGGCGGAAATGACATGCGTCACTTCCAAGCAGAAGTCTTCAGGGAAGGGTCCAGAATTCACCACCTTCTCCTTCCTTTGCTGCACAGAACTAGTATCTCCCTGAGAGTGGAGGTTCTATAGGTCTGTGTCCTTGAGTGAGGCTGATATTGCGCCAAGGCTTCTTTAATCCATGCGAACGTGTGAAGTGGGGTTTCCCAACTTCAGCACGACTGACACTCTGGGAGGGATAATTCTCTGTCGTACGTGTTTAGCAGCATCCCTAGGGGTGACCCACTAGCTGCTAATAGCAACTCTGTCCCTGTGTGAGAACCAAAAATATTCCCAGACGTTGCCACAAGCATCTGCGTTGGGGGCAAAATCACCCCTGGTAAACGAAAAATAGCTTCTGTTATTTTAAGCCATTTAGATTCTTAGTTTTTTTTTCCCCCCTGCAAACTGATAGATTTTATTATAGCAAAAACATATGTAAACATTCACCAAAAGGGGTAAAAATTATGGCTGTTTTCGCTTCCTTTTGTTTCTCTGTTTTGAAATTCTTTTCTACAATGAAAATGCAATTTGTTCTTCCATAAGAAGGAAAACACACTAGAAAATTAATTTTACCTTAAGAAGCTATATTTACATCATTGCTCATCTATATACAGTATTTGCTAGGGCCACACAGAGTTTCTTAGTACCACGAAACACTTGTATATGCTATCTTTATGTTATGCTTTAGTGGACAAAGTGTTTTCCCATTCTACCTCTGTTGTGGTGGTGTAATTACAACAGCATTGTGAGCCAGGTAACACAGGTAGACAAACTGAGGCTAAAAGAGGTTAAGGGCAAAGTCTAAGATCTCCTGGTTCATATAAGCAGGGCCTCTATCCTGAACTCTCCAATTCCAGGACTTTCTCCCCCATGCCACGTTGCCTCTGTATCGCTGTAAAAAGCTACATTCAAAAATTCAACTGGGACTCACTCTGATTCTTGAGGTAAGAAAGGGTTCTCTTCTGTATTTAATATCCTTGGACAAGGATACTAAACCTTGTAGGCTCTTGGTCAAAGCATGATACTCAATAAAATTTAAGCATAGCTATTTCATGCAACACAGCCAATAGAATTTCATAGTCATCCCCCTCCCCATCTCTTCCTCTTTCTTTCCAGCTCAAATGAGTCACCTTGGCTAGACTGCCAATCCCCATAGAACTTATGTTCCTTGATAGGATATGCCAATAGAAATGAGAAATTCTATAATGGTTCGAGATGTGAGTTAGTCACCTATCCCTGCAAGGAGCTAAGCACTGTCTCCTCGAGGAAATGTAGCTCATCAAATGGACATGAATGCACGTAATGACAGTGACTGAATGTGAGACTGTGTAGGGAGTCGGTTTTTTCTCTTTTTCTTCTTTTAAGAAGCGCCCCTATATTGTACCTGTCTTGTGCATTTCTAAGCATCTGCACTGTGTCTCACTTACTTGACCCTCTAATGCACGCTAAACTCCCAAATTGGCCGCTGGACTGAAACCCTCAGCGTACATCAGCCCATGCCTATTCATTTCCCTTCCCTTGAACTGTGATGAGGCTGTCCCTGGAGTGGAGCTATTTTGAGAGGACGACCGCTAGAACAATCACTAGCCTGGCAGGAGATGGACAGTGTGGTGTAGCCACAAAAGAAAAGACATTGTCATTGAGGGTTTGAGTCCTGAATGTCAGAACAGCAGGGAAACTGGGCAGAGTATGTTCCTGCCTGCTGTCCACTATCCCTCAGTTCCAGGGAGTTACCGACTTGACTTGCCATGATCATTTGCTTTTCCATGATACTAGTTGTTCAGAGCATGCAAGGGAAGGGGGTTAACAGTGCTTTGGTACAGTGTCGGGAAGAAGCGTTTTTCTCCAGCAAAGCTCCTTGCATCCAACCGACTGAGAGGAAAGTTATTCTCAGCTGTGCCCAGAGGCATGTTCATATTTATTCGAATAAGGCCAATAAGCAGATTTCACCACCTCAAGTCCTTCCCTGTGCTGTGGTAGAATCAGTGGAGTCTGAGGGTCAAGGACACCACCTCACAATCTGCATAACTTCCCAGGGCAGCACCCTGCTGCCTGGCCAGAAGTTACAGAAATGCCATAGGGACGCCTCTCAGCTGACTTTCTCTATTTCTCTGGATGCGAATCTCTTTGAAGAGCAGATAAAAATTTTGTATCAGGAGTTCTGCTTGGTCAGGGGCTATGTTAACTCATCTCTGAATAATCAGTGCCTAGACCAATAAATATTTTTCTGGATGGATGGATGGATGGATGGATGGATGGATGGATGGATGGAGGATTTATTGATTGCCACTTTACACATTGGTCCCTACAGCCTGGGCTGTCTATGGTAAAACAAACAGAAAACAAAACAAAAAGTCCCACAGCCCTCCTCTAGTCCTTTATATTGATTCTTTGATTCTATCAGGTTGTAAAGATGGGATTGCAAATAAGTTTCATTTTGAGAGTCAACACTGGTCAGTTGGTAGTGGTTGCCTTGAGGGTTCTGTTGGAGGTTATGTGTGCACTGAGCTCACCGAGGAAAAAATGCAGCCATCAATGAGCAATGTCGGCCATGAGCCAAAGACAAAGAAATGGTGGCCTGACTCCTTTGCATTTGCCGATGGGTTTAGAGCTTTCAATTCTTTCAATTCAATTTTCTAGATGAATACCTTTCCAACACATTTTAAAGTCATCTTTGACTGGATAAAATGAGTAGTTAAGGAAGTTTTCCTTCCACTGGGGTATTTTCCTAATGTATTTCTTTTTGTACTTGCTGGATTTGAAAGCCAATGAGGCAGGAACGCCCTACTTGGTTTTTCTTGGGATACGCAATTCTTATTGGAAAAGAAAACCAAGCTAGGTGGGTGTTAATTTGTCCCCAGTGGTGTGTATATAATAAAATCTCTACCAGGACAAATTAAAGGATGGATGAGAGGAAAAACAATGAAACCCATAATCTAATCCAATCTCTTCATTCCCAACACTGGGGATAATCTCACTTTCATAGTGCCATGGACGTCCCAAGGAACTCAGTAGAGGGAGGAGTAGAAATCACGGAGAAAGGGCTGAATTTTGGTTAATTTACACAACGCTTTGGGATGTCTCCTACTGATATTGTAATAAATTGATCCAATAACTAGAACACCTGAAATGAAAATGCCCAAGGATAACCTCCAGGGCTGGCAAAGCTGACTTCACCAGGTAGGAATGTCATCTTTTTTTTTTTTTGAGGTACCATTCATACAACAGAAATTATGCCATTTTATAATTCGGTAGTTTTTTCGTATATTCACCATGTTGTACAATCGTCACCACTATCTAATTCCTGAGCATTTACATCACCCCTAAATGAAACCCCATACCTTCCAGCAGTCAGTCTCAATTCCCTCCTCTCCCCTCCCTGGAAATCACTCATCTCCTTGCTGTCTCTATGGGTTTTCCTATTCTGGGCAATAAATGGAATCATACAGTATGTGGCCTTTTGTATCTGGCTTCTTTTACCTAGTACCATACTTTCAAGATTCATCCATGTTTTAGCATGTAACAACACTTCATGCCTTTTTATAGTTCAATGATATTTCACTGTATGCATAGGTCACATTTTGTTTATCCATTCATCAGTTCATGGCCATTTGGGTGATTTCCCCTTTTTGGCTATTATGAATAATGTTGCTCTGCACAGTCATGTATATGTTTTTATGAGAAAGAACATTTTCAGTTCTCTGTGTGTATATATCCAGAAGTAGAATTGCTGGGTCACGTGGTGATTCTAGCTGTGACTTTCTGAAGAACCGTCAAATTCTTTTCCACAATAGCTGCACTGTTTTGTATTCTCATCAGCCATATACCAATGTTCCAATTTCTCCACATCCCTGCCAACACTTGTTATTGTCCAACTTTCAATTATAGTCATCCTAGTGGGTAGGGAGTGGGAATTTCTTTAAACTCATAGGTCCATCGAGCATGGTCATACCTGGGCATGAGATGGTGGAAGTCCCCTTCTTATGTAAACACCAAAGAGAGCATCCTTCCCAAGGGAGATGTTGAACTTTAAGAACTGGGGTTGACTGATGTGAATCTGTGATCTCCAAAACACGCCTGGGGGGACTTCTTGAGTCACCCGTCGACCAACTTCTGCTTCACCACTGTCTATGCTGCTGTTTTTCAATGACCAGGGCACTGGAAAACAGGAAGTGACATCAAGTCAGTGACATTAGTACACATTTGTTGGTTCTACATTTCTGTTAATTTGCATGCCAGGCATTGAAAAAAAATGAAGATGAAACTCGTGGCAAGTTCATCTTTAAGTATAAACTCATAACCCAGGGCAAGTGAAATACTGGCACAATGCTTTCCAAACTTCTGTGATTGCTCTTTACTGATCGAATACAGTAGGAGCTGGAGTCTGGGAAGTACGTGTAAAGCTTCTAACAACCTCGAATAGGGCTGGGGTGTACAATTACCAGCAGGGGAGACAAGAGTGATATTAACTTGGCACCAAATTTAATTCTTGTAGCCTTTAATTATTCTTCCCAGCCAGAAACAAGTCCAATATACTGACATTTTTACAAATGGAAAAAAAAAAAAAAAGAAGAAGCAACAGTGAACATACATTGGCCCAAAGTAAATAGCAATAGAAAATAAGGACTGGATCTCAGATGGACGTAATATTGGGGGTGACTCCTTCCCTGGGAGGGATCTAAGCACCATGTGGAAATCACACTTCTTTCATGGTGACATCAATGTACCTCTGTTGCATTTGAAATTACGTATATAGAAAATATTGGTTGTCCACACTCGGCTTCCTTCAGAACTTTAATAAAAGGGGTTGCAGAAATACCTATTTTTAAAGAGTATTTCTTAATAACAATGAAGCAGGCAGTACCTTCTACACTCCTGAGGGTGGTTTTATTTGCAAACACAGAATTAAGGAATAGCTGGGAGTTACTAGTAGTTGCCCAAAAAAAAGCAAGTTCATCTCTCAGAGCCTTGTTTTCCCGATCCCTTAAGTGGGAATAAAATCTAAGTGGAACCTAGCTTTATAATGGTCATTAGTGATTTGTTCAGATGGAACTTCTGAAAGAAGTTCTGGGGGTCTTTTCACTTTGTAATCGATCACTTTGATGGACTTGTGCGTCGGAAAACTTCTTTAGCACAATGGGCAAAGGACTGGAATCAAGCTCCCCTCTGCATTCTGTAACAGACAGGCTTTTCTGAAAATATTTATCTATATTTGGCTGCAATTCAGTGCAAAAGGTTTGGACGGTCAGGAGAGGTCATGGGATTGCTGAAGGCTGGCATGAAGGGTTAGTGAACTATCTGACTTGGCGGCCCTGCCTGTTACTATCTAGCCCCTGCATCAAGACAAGGCTCATAAATGACCTTGGTGCCACTTTCTCCATCTGTAAAATGGAAGGGTGAAATTTTTGGATCTCTGAAGGTTTTCCATATCTAAATTATAAAAGAAAACCGCAGAATGACTTGAGGGTATGAAGTTTTGTTTTGTTTTGTTTTTTTTTTAAACAAGAGAGGGGATGATTCATTTTTATTTAGCTCAATAATGGGTCAAATAAAAAGTCAACAGGGCTTAAAATAAAGCTGGAGAAATAATGATTTGGACTTTTTTTTTTTTAAAGATTTTATTTATTTATTTGAGAGAGAGAATGAGAGAGAGCACATGAGAGGGGGGAGGGTCAGAGAGAGAGGCAGACTCCCTGCTGAGCAGGGAGCCCGACGTGGGACTCGATCCCGGGACTCCAGGATCATGACCTGAGCCGAAGGCAGTCGCTTAACAACTGAGCCACCCAGGCGCCCTGATTTGGACTTTAAAAAGAAACTCTTGACCTCTAGAATAATAAAACCAGAGAACGGGCTTCTAAGGGAAATTTGGAAGCTTTGATCACATAATATCGTTAAGAAGAAACAACTAGTAAGTCCCGAATGGGTCAGACCTTTAGATGGGACTAGATGGTTTGTTCCTCAAACATGTTATGTGGATGTTGGACATGGAATACTTCCCTGTAGGGGGAGGGATACTACACAGTATGGAAGAGCAGGGATTCTGGGCTGAGACTTCCCTGGTTCAAATCCCAGCTTTGGCACTTGCTAAGTGTATCAGCTCTCTGTGCCTTAGTCTGCACATCTGTATCGTTGGGACACTATTATTTATTTCACAGGGTTGTTATGAGGATTTAATGAGCTAATCCATGCAAAGCTCTTAATATAATTTTAGGCACAACATAAGTCTTAAATAAAAATTAGCTATCATTATTATTATTATTATTATTATTATTATCTGCAAGGCTCTCAGCCTAAACAGAATGTTGTTTATTTTGCTGAAATAATGACATGTCCAGGGGGAAACACTTGTTATCACCCATTAATCAGAAGCTCTAATTATTATAATTTGAAAACTAATTTGTGCTTAAAAATGCTGCTGTTGGCACACTGCCCCCTCCCCCCACATTAAGGCCTTTTGGGGGAAGGGCTATAATATAAAGGATGCAGTAAGGAAGGGGTGTAATAACAAGGACCCCTGGGGAAGAAGAGTTTAGAGACCAAAAGTAACCCCAGCAGTCATAGTGTGGCAACAAGTTAAAGAAATTCATTTAAAATAAAAAAGAACTTTAAAGAAATTATTCATCTTTAAACGTAATAAGATGGGCTTTCCTTCATATCTGTTGGGCTTTCAGGGGTTGCTGGGTTAATGACAGGATATGAAAAAGAAGCAGGAAATCAGCACCCATGAGCCCGCTAATCTACTGCTGAAACTGAAACGGATTTTGATAATGTCAAGCCAAATGAGGATGCAAGAGATTCGCAAGGGAGCCAGCTGCTGGAGGGCAGTTGCTCTGGAGAAATTCAGACAAGGAGCCTCAGGGGTTTGGTTCGTATAGTAGTAGGATACCCGTTCTCTCACTAGACCCAACTTCAGGACACTGCCTTTGGTAAATGAGCTGCTACTACCAGTGAGGACAGGCTGCCTTTTCAGTGTTCACACCTCCTCCTAGGGTCCCATAGCTCCCCTCCTTCACGTCCCATCCACTAAAGGAGGCAGTGCATGTGGGTGATGAAGTACAGGTTTTGCAGCCAGACAGGGCTGGGTTAAAATTCTGTCTCCGGTTCTTCCTTGCTGTGTGACCTCTAGCAATTTGCTTAACCTCTCTGGGCCTCCATTTTTTTTTTTTTAATGTAAAATGGAAATGAAAATAGTAACTGTCTCACAGGGTGGGAGCAACAAATGGGAGTACACAAAGGAGGGCTTGTACAGGGCCTAGCACATAATAATTGCAAAATAAATGCTAGTTAGTTCCGTTTAATTAAATTAAAAAAATGAAAAACTATAAGGGGAAAGCACCTAGCTTTCTTTGTAGAGTAAAGGATTTTCTAAAAGAAAGAAACATCATATGGATATGTAATACATATGTACGTATATATGCATACATGTATATATACATCTATTTATCTGCATACCCATCAATCGAGAGAGTGTCGAATTCTACTGACATCGACTTAACTATGGGAACAAGTGTGAAATTGGTAGTCAGGATCTGTTCCCACTACTGATTTTTGGTAGGACTTTCCAGAAGCTGGTATGGCCACTTTATCAATTAGCTTACTTTATTGATAAACCTGCTTTATTGAGTAGCACTGAAATTAAGGTCCAGCTCAAGCGCACCTTTGTACTGATGCCCTCTTTTTCTTTTCACCCCGCCTTCACTCCTACCACCAGACAAATAGGCTCCTTCTCTCAGTGTTCATAGCATCTACACTTTGGTATTCTGTGGGGTCCAGCACCTGTTGTTCGGTCCTATCATTGATCTTGCCTGCCTTTCTAAGTCTCTTGTATTAGACACTGTACTTCCTGAGGTCAGGCAGAACGGCAAATGCATCTTTGGGTTCTCTGTGGTTTGCACCTGGCAAACTGTAGGTGATTTATAAATGCTTGTTGAACTGAATCAAGTTTTACTTGTCCATCTGATGGGGGGTTTTAACATAACCCCTGCCACTACTAGGTAAAACGGGAGTGTTAAGGAAGATTTATTTTGAAAAGTTGCATATAAATTGACTTTTTTTCCCTAAATAAAATCGAAAGCTCTAAAGCTTTATGGGGAAATTTACTATTTAAAGGAACCTTCCTTGTGGATCCTTTCCAAAAATCACGAGTAAACTCTTAATTTATCTTTTGTGTAAAACCTTATAAATAAATAAGCGAAACCAGGGGAGCTGAAATGTAGTGGAAAGGTCCTTAGATTAATAACCAAAAGCCATGGGTCCTAATCCTCATACTTAATGACCTTGGCCCTTTTGTGGAAGGGAATAGGGGTGTAAATGAACTCTTTGGTTGAACTCCCCTCCTTGCTACTAAGCAGCTGGCTAGTTTGAGGCCCATCTTGCTCTCAAGGTCTCAGTGTCCTGAACTACATGGACCCACAGATATCTTAAGGGGCATTCTACTGGAGTCTACTGTGTTCTACCGACTGGGGGGTCATCTCTGGGTACATGCTACAAACAGTGAGAGAGAGAGAGAGAGAGAGAGAGTGTGTGTGTGTGTGTGTATGTTGCCTGCGAGAGGGAGCAGGGGCTATGAGCAAGTGAAGGAGATTTCACTTTTAATAAATTAAATTCATTTAACATGTTACCGTTACTGTTAAAAGCTAGTGACTACTTTCAAACTGAATTCTTCAGATATGCAACTGAATTATGCTTTTGCAAAGTGGAATTTTCACTACTGTCCACAAATACATACTTTTATATATAAAATCTTCATTTTGAAATAATTTCAGATTTACAGAAAAATTAAAAAAATAGTATAAGGAAGTCCTGCATATCATTCACCCAAATACCATAAATTTAATATACATTTGTTCCATCATTCTATTTTTTTGCTGAAACATTGAGACTAAGTTACAGAAGACTGTTCCTTTACCTCCCAATATTTCTATGCGTTTTTCCTAAAAGCAAGGATATTCTTTCTCAGAACCATCGTACAGTTCTCCAAAACCGAAAGTTAACATTGATACAATGCTATTTCTAATTTCTATTTCTATTTCTAATTTATAGATCTGATTCAAATTTGCCAACTGTTACACTGACATTCTTTATAGCCATGGGAAAAAAGCTTTTCCTATATACTTAACAAAACATCTTTAAAATGAGTGTGCAGAACTCACACTTCTTTTTAATTTTAAAAAGAACAAAAAAGAAAAAAAATGTGATGCCAACACTGCCTCAAAAGAGTTAAAAAGGAAAGGTGGCTTTTTAAATTGCTGGAGCCCGTGTGGGGAACCATCCCTGTGACTCTGTCTCGGGAGGGCAAGTCCCTGGGCTGGTGCCCAGGAGTGAAGGTCTGGGCTGCGCTCGAAGGTCAAAGAGATCAGCACCCTGAGCCAGGCTCCCAGTCCCACAAAGGAGGGTCTGAACCTGGGCTTCCCCTGGCCCTGCTAGCTATTCTAGGACCATAAACATGGCTAATCCCTAACAGGGTGCCATTGAGAGACAGACAACAGGAAACAAAGTAATTAAGGTTTCTATCTTCCCCGCCCTCCCCCAGTGTGGATGCCCTTATGGAGAAGACTGGAGACCTCAGGAGGCCTGCTGCACAGTGGAGCCGTCAGCCCTGGCTTTGAATCCCAGCTCCGACAACTACGAGCTGTGCGCCTTTGGGCTAACCGCTGCCCCTCTCTGGGTTTGTCTACTCATCTGTACGATGCGGTTGCTCCTGAGGATTAACCAGGGTAACATATGCAGGACCCAATTTGTGGTTTCGTCTACAGCTTTCTACCCAGGTGTTGTGCTGCCTACGCACAGCCGTAAATATTTATCGCAGATTTGGAATATCAATTTGTGATGGTCTAATTAAGATGTAGGCTGCTTAGTGTAGGCACGATGAACTAAAAAAGGGCCAAGGGGTGGGATAGGACTCAGTGAAACAGGAAGCCACTTTCCAGGGCAGCTGACATCAGTACTCAATGAGTGATCAGTATGTCTGCAGACAGGGAGGGACCTGCCACATGAAGGAAGCTGCTAAGGAGAGAGAAAACAAAGTCACAAGATCATATGCTCCAAACTCCAGGTGTTGATGTATATTCTAGCGGCTTCTCAGGTGGACAACTCTGTGCAGCCTGCATTAGCAAAAAGCTGCCGGACTTTCTTGATTTAATAATGACTAATGAACGTCCTGAGCAATGCTGTGTAGGTCATTCACTCATACTTCATGTAACAAACATTTGTCAAGCATCTACTACAGCACTAGGTAATTTTTGGTCAACATCAAAAGCTGGGATGTATGTCATACTCCCCTGATCCCTTGTCTGGACAGCAGGGCAAGGTCCCGTGGACCCTGTGTGGGCTGGGATTGGTCGCCTTAGGAGAAGAAGACTTAAACAGCCATTCCACAATCATCCACCGAAAGTCTGGCCACCAGCCTTGGGTTCTGGGTAGTGACTGAACATGGTGCCCCGGCAAGTAGGACTGGGTCCCGCCTGTAGCTCCCTGAACCGTGGCTTCCATGTCAAACTTTGCTCCCTACCTAGGAGCTGCAGGACAAAAAGTGGAGAGGATGATCATGTGGCCCTAAGAAGCAGACCCTTCATGATGGTCCTGGCTGGTTCATCTCCAGCTTAAAGATGAGATTTCTGGAAGTTTTGAGGCAACACTCTAATGATCAATTTTACAGGCTGGGCCACCTCTCTAGCTCCACGGAAGATTGCTCATGTAAATGTGAAGCTATTGCCTATTTCAGAAACGTGTACCGAAAATTCCAACCAGTTAAATAAGACTGATGTCAAGCAAAACGACAGCCTTCCATAGCCACATTGGGAGATAATCATTTCAGAAAATGTTGCCATAATTCATTTATGGAAACAGCTAGACTATTCCCCAAACAAGTGATAACGGGAACAGACTCATAGTCATACCAGGGAAATGAAGCCTCATATTAATACTTCCTAAACTTAACCGAACTCCAGAGGCACCTCGGCATAAATCTGCCTTGCAGATTATTCTGCCTCACATAGTTTTATCTATTGCAAATAAAGTTGAATTCAGAATATTGCTTCAGTCATTACACCTTGTTTCCATTTATTTGGGAATCAGGACAACCATCTGAAGGTTCTGTTTAACCAAGAGATAGGCAAAAAGATTCTCCTAGGGACATTAGATTCACTGCCTTACACTAACGCTCGTCTGAGTCATCGGCAACCCATCAGCCTTCACCCTGCTGCTGGCTGGCTATTCCTCAGGAATAGATTCGTATCCCAAGCATTCACTGCTCCCGTGATGTATTCACAACATTGCACAGCAATAATGATTTTTATAAAATCCTTCAGTGCTTGGGACTACATGTGGCCTTTACACCTTTTGAAACCCCAATTTGTCACCTTCGATAAAAATGGCCAACTCTTGGCCACTAAGGGTGTTAACTGGCATTTATATATCTGACCATTCAGGTGAACATGATTCTGCATTAATATGTAGTTCAGTTTATTAGAGTTATTTATAGCAGCTACCATTTACTGAGTGGTTACTGCTGCCATGTAATCTCCCGATACCTTTATGATTTTTCCAGTTTTCAGATTAGGGGACCATGAAAATACAGTGACTTGCCTAAGGTCACACAGCTCTAATGTGGTGCAGCTGGGATCAGAAGCCACGTCTGACTGCTTCCAGACCCCACGTATCTAACCACTACGCTGACTGCTTTTCAGATGCTGGGCTAAGTACAAGACACACAAAGAGGTGTGTATCCAAGCAGACAATGGAGACCACCCTGTGGGTGTACAAGTCAACTCTGAAAGAGAAATGTGCCAACGCAAGTGAGGACAAATGCACTAGGGAGGGAAATTGATTATCTTGCTGTTAATACCCACGTCAAGCCATGAGGATGTCATGTCCAACAGAAACTATATAACTTAGAAGGGGGTGGTGGGTAGCAGTCAGAAGCTAAAATCACCAAGCTGAGGTGCTTAAGCAATACTCATCTGTAACAGGAGAGTAAGATGGCTTCCAAGATAAGAGGAGTTGTTGCACTGGTGAGTGGGCTATTGGTTTATTTGCCAGTAGACGTGCAGTATTATAATGGTTGGCTCAAACACAACCACCCCTTGCCCTTCTGGGAACTTCACTGACTTTGAAAAAGCCCCATGTAGGGAAGTGATCATTTTGAAACCCTGGGCTGTGTTCATTGAGAGGCTGACAAGAGCCAGAGGAAGAATTACCAACCTCCCTGGTAATCTGGCTCCTAGTACCATGCATTAAGCCAACTAGTAAAAATCATTATGAAGTTTTTGCTGAAAGGGCAAGTGTAGAAAAACATGTTTCTAAACAGAATAACAGTCTTTGCCATTTTTTCCCAACTTGCATACCATCTGGAAATTCTGATTTTTTTTTTTTTTTCCAAAGGGTAGGAAAGAAATGTGCTCCAGGCACAAATAAATGTTTACAGCTGAGTTATAAACCGAGAATGGTGGGGCTTAAAACAGACAGGCTGGCAGTGATAGAACATGAGCTGCAGTGAGACAAATAATGCTGTGGGGGACGGGCCAGCTTGTTTTGCACATTGGCCCTTTTGAATGGGAACTCTTGCTTCCCACCGACCTCATCAAGCAAATGCTTGGGAAGAAGTCTTCACATCTGGGTTTGTTCTAATTCTTAGAAGGTGAAGGAAAAAGATGAAGCAGAACGATGGTCTATCTTGACATTCTGAAGGCAGCCTTCACCTTTGGAAAATACGACGCCTCATAAGAAGTGGCAGCCCGGGGACGCTTGTTAAATGGAGCCACTGAGACATGTCACGATGATGTCAGTGACAGCTAATATTCATGAATCTCTTATTAAGCGCCTGATACCACACACTGTGTTTTATAAGCATCGTCTCACTTATACTGGATGCCAAGAGGGTAAGGGGTACCATTTTACAGATGAGGAACTGGTGGCTGAGGGAGAACACGTGACCCGCTTGTGTTCCTGCAGCTAAGTGATGGAGTTGGCGGTTACAACCAGCTGGACTAACTCTAGAGTCTTCTATTACAGAGGATCTGTTGATGGAATGTTACCAAAAATGTGCCCATCACTTGGTCAAGAAGGAAAGGCTGATATATTGGGAGTTTGGACTCTTCTGCCTCATCTCCTATAATTTATAGTTGCACAACAGTCCAAGGGAAATAGAAATGGGTTTGCAAAGGATACCGAGCGGTGGGCAAACTTCCATAATGGGTCAGATAACAAATGCTTTAGGCTTTAGTGGGCCATCTCATCTCTGTTGCATCCACTCAGCTCCACTGTTGTGTGCAAAGCAGCCATAGGCCATGAATGAACATGGCTGTGCTCCTATAAAACTTTGTTTGCAAAAGCACGTGACTGGCCTGATTTGGTCCATGAGATGTTATTTGCTGACCCCTGATATAGGGGACACCTTGAATTTAAAATGAGTGATAGGTTTTGAGAATGATCCATGAAATTCTACTTGGGAGTTTATTCTTTCTTAAGATCAGTGCACAAATTGGCTACATATGATGTGCCCTTTAAAAGCTCTTGTATTCTTTGCCTCTGGGCCTAGCCAGTCAAACTGGATTCCCTTATGTTATCTGACCAGGTCAGAACACTGTATTGAATCTTCCTTCTCAAGCCTTATCTAATCCCAGATCTATAGAAAAAGTGCTCTGTGCTCTTGTAATGAAGATGTATGAGTTCATTCCTTTTAACGTAGAAATACACTCGAGATGGTGACTGATTCTGGCATTCTGTGGGCTTCCCTTTCTTGATGTGAAACCCAACCACCAAACCAACCACGTTAAGGTTTAACTGAAAGAGAGAATGGAGAAAAAATAAACGATGAACACCAACAAATGGAAAAGGGAAGACAAAGCCCAGAGAACATACTCTCCTAACTAATTAATCAAGTGCTTTGTTTCCACTAACATATCAGAGTGTGTAGGCTGCCCTGTCTATTAGACTCCTTTCCAAATCTGAGCAATGTAAACACTTCTAAAGACCAAGTAATGAAATCTCTATCGATGTGCCATCTTAGATGGAACTCACATACCCTTGTTTTGCTTACATTTTAATTTGCTTCTGCTGGATACTTACCCAGTAATTGCTTAATAAGATTAACCTCCCTGGCAATGTGTGGTGTATCTTGATTAAAACATTATCGGAGTGAAGGATTATTGTATACCAGAAAAAAATGGAGGGGGTGTTATTTAATTAACTTATTGCCAATATATCTTGATTGTCTCTTTGAAACACTGGAAAACTAGTCGATTGGAATCGATTCAGGTTATCTAAATGTATAGAATTGGGGAGTGGGGAGGAGGGAGGTCCCTGCGTAAAGAAACTGAAACCTGGGATCACTTTTTAAAAGAAGACGTAGGTGGGTGTGAGAAAACGAAAATCTTTCTAGTTATTTTTTAAACCAAACTTTACAACAGCTTAAGAGATCTGCTATCTTCAGTCTTAAGAAGAGTACTATTTTGGTGTTCAGAAAGGAGATGTTCCCAGTTTTCTTTCAAGTTTAAGCGATTTTAAATTCTCACACTTTTTCATAAGAGTCCTATTGACAAAATTCATTGGACAACAATTTGGCCACCACTTCCCTGTCTCCTAACTCATTTGGAAAAGAACTGGCGATGTTATACGACTTACACAACATTTTCAAGAGCACGTTGCATCAGAGGGGGAAAATTTTGGTCTTTCCAAAGACACCATGGAAAGTGTTTCTTCATTTGTTAATTTAGAGGCACCGTACTCTTAGTTAGGACTTGTTCTGTGCAGGAATCTTCTGTCTTGCTGGTGTGGGATGCTCAAGTGGGGGTGGCAGTTGGAAACACAGCTTAATCACGAATGCGCAGAGCGGCTGACCTTAATTTACCGAAGTTAATGTCTATCAGTGATTCTCTTTGGTAAAGGATGCCATTTAAAAAGCATTTGTATGTAACTTCAGAATGTAGACACACATGAAATATATCCCTGTGCCTGATAAGCACATATGCATGTTCACTTTCAAATGTGTGTTCTGCATTCTTCTCAAAGGACAGGGCGCTGCTGACTTGCAGATTAAAGTGCGTTTATGGATCAAACAAAGCAGAGACCCCCTTAAAGCAGCGTTTTTCAAAGAGCAGCACTGTGGACCTCTTGGGCAGTATCGCTCTTCGCCGTAGGGGACATCCTATGTACTGCAGGATGTTTAACTGCAGCTCAGCCTCCCCCTGCTAAATGCCAGTTGCACGTCCTCTCATTGGGACACCCAAAGAAGTCTTCGGACTCACGCCCAATGTTCCCTCAGGGCCAAAAACGTGCCGCAGAGAACCACTGTCATAAAGGAAATGGGAGTTGCAGATGGTGTCAAGTACTGGAGGGGAACGGACTGCACATAGGAGGCCAACAGATCCGGCTCTGGGCTTTTTGGTCAGTTAAGGTAGAACACGGTCCATTAAGGCAAAATACACTCTCCATTTTTAGGTCTAGTTTTAGTTACCTGATAATGGAAGGCATATAATTTCATCCTCAGATAAAACTTTTCATGCTTCCTTAAAGGTAATTTAGTGTTATGATTAGGATAGACGAGTAAAGCGATTCTTAAAGATTAGATAAAAAGACAAAAAAAGTCACACTGGAAGCCATTAGGACAACTCCGGGGAGAATAATTTAAGTAACATTAGCATTTCAGGATGACTCACATACACCTCTAAGGGAAGATGAATTCTGGAATCTTCTCTGTGGAAAATGACTGAGCTAAGGGAAACGCCAACATCTTGCCCAAAGATGCACAAGGCACAGACTTGAGTTTAAATTCGTACCAGGCCTACATGTTTGATTTGGGGCAAGATTCTAAAACACCCTGGGCCTCAGTTTCCCTGAGATGATTTCCCTCCCGTTAAAGCTGTTGAAGTCAGGCAATGCTAAGCTTGGCACACACCGGGTGCCCAATAAACGTTACTTCCTTTCTTGTCTCTGAAATATCTCTGTGGGGTATTTTCAGAAATGTGGGGGTAAACTGCCCAATGGGCTAAGAGGCAGAGTGGAAGAGTCTGTGTTTGGAGAAGTCCTTCCATGCCATCTCTCCTGTTGGTGATTTCCGTCCTGAATTAAACGCAGCCTGCCGCGGGCCCAGCATGCCTCGTGTGTCTTGCTGTGCCATTGACTGCTGTGGTTTTATTAACTGCCCCATGTCCCTCCGCCACCCCCCCCCCCCCTCCTGTTTTCCCTCTTCCTCTTAGCACCTTTTTTTTTTCCTGCAAGAATACAGTTGCTTGATTGCTTCAATAAACATTTCCATTGTCCCCTTTACCATTCGGAGAAGAGGAGCTTTGTTCCCCAGTTGTCAAAACTCTTTTCTATTCTCTCCTAAAGCGGAACAGCTCAGAATCTTTCTCTTTCATGCCAGACAGCACTTCCTCCCTGGGGAGGCTGCCTCTCTCCTCTGGGGAGAGGGCTCTGGTCCAGTGGCATGTGCAGCCTGCCGCTCTTGGCTTTCTTGATGAGGCAGGACTTTCTCCTGCGGCTGCCGCTTGGGCCTTGGGAGGCTTTCAGGTCGCTCCAGATAGCATAGGTATGCACACTGCACTGCGAAGGCACCGTGTCAGCTCTCAGTGACTCCAGCCAGACACAGCTAACAGACAGGACCAGCAAACAACTTTGAATAGGGGCACCTAGGAAAGGCGAGGATTCTGTTCCCCGCTTTCTTTTCCTTTTCGCGTACCTTCCAAGACTTGGACTGGAAAACCTGAGCCCGCTGGTGGGAGCTCTGAGTTTTCCCGTGACCTCAAGAGGGCACGCAGCAGCTGTAACCTCACCTCTGCCTCCAGATGGCATTGTCGCCACATCATCGGTTCCTGGTAAGCCGGTCCTTATCCCATTGTTAAAGGTGTGTCCATCTGCTGGCTGCAGTTGCCAATTGAGTCCGAGCAGATGCATTGCTGCAGGAGAGACAAAGTAATGACAATATGAATAGATAATTCAGCAATGCAAATGTCAAGGGGGAGGGCCAGGTGCTTTTTCCAAGTGATTGCCTTTTAAGGAAGCTGCAGTTCAAAACCTGCTTGCCCCAGGCCGCTGGGATTAGCTAAATACGGAAAGCAAGGAGATCTGGGTGGTAAGGACTCCTCTCTCTGTGCGTCTGTTCACAGCCTTGCGGGAGAGGATCCCGGTGGTGGGCGGAGGAGGTAGGAGACACCCTGGCTCAGACCTTCTGAATGGTGCTACCAAGGAGGGGGAAATGCCCCTTTGGAATCACTGTCAAGGATTCTGCTCCATCATGTGCAGCCTCTCCCACACTGTGGACGCGGTTGTTTTTAGACTGGTGGTCCGGGGGCATTGGCAAGGATAGTTTCGCCCAAACTACTCAAAACATAAATCAGCTTCAAAACGAGGCTACCCAAGCGGGACCTGTCTGCTGGTGGGACCGCAGCGACACTGGATTAGCAATGCCGCAGGGCCTGTCAGACCTTTGCATTCCAAGCTTTCTCACCGTTTCTGCCGCCGAGTGGGTACCTTTCAGCCCACTGTGGAAAAAGCTTGGGGGTGCTGGTGGAACGGGGTCCTTTCCCGAAAATGCTCCAATGACACTTTCTTCTCTCTCACACCCCACACCCAGCCCCGCACTTTACCACAGAACAGAATGAGCCAGAGCGCCAAGGCGCTGTGCTAAGGAGGCAAGCCTGTCGGACTCCTGCTTTACTCCCCTGTGCACTGCACCCCTCCAGACACAAACTCCCTTCCTTCCTTCCTTCCTTCCTTCCGGTCTTCCTCATCACCCTGTGCCAGCTCCCCACTTCCCAGGTGGTTTAGCAAGCTCAATTCACCCCATCTCCCATGGTTCTGGGTGAGTTGTTTTCACAAAGGAGACGTGGCGTGAAAGGCAAATCCCAAACACCTGTATTCTTTCAAAGTCCCCATCTAAGAAAAGCTTCATTTGCAAATAAATAAGGAGTTCATTCCCTTGCACATCGCCCATTCCAACAATACGTCTGGCATTCCAACCGGACACAGGTTGGTGCTGTGCCTCCGGTTCTGGCACTGCAGGAGAGAAAGGGCTGTTGACAGGGAAAGGTTCTGAGTACGGTGCGGGATGGGAGAAACAATTAACCACAGGAGACGCAATTAACAATGCTTAGGAAATTGTTCACACAGCAATTAATTCTGCATGCCTACCAACACTTAAAGTCAGGCTGCATTCTATTAAGGTTAAAAACCTATCTTCAAACAATACAGCTCAGATTGATGGCCGCAGATTAAGGTGCCAAGGTGTCCCTGGGTGTATGTCTGCTTTTTTTCTTACATACTTCCCCATCTCAGAACCACGTTGTTTTTTTTCCCCCCTATACATTACTTTGACGTGCAAGGCAACTCTTTGAGATGATAGATACTAATAAGAATAAGTGACATTTACTGTACACTTTCTGTCAAGGCAACACCTAATTTTCTCCTGCAGTTTATCCGTTATATGTAGGTCACTCGCTTGAAGAGACCGGATTCTATTGCCTCAAATAATGACATATTTTCACTGTACAGAGGTCAGGAAATGAGAACTAACCTTGGCTGCCTCAAGATAACGATAGCTTCTGATTTGTAATTACCAGGTGAAGGAAGCCAAGGAATTAGCTATTTTAAAATGATTCCTTTTTTAATGTCGCGGGTTCTTGGGGCTTGCCTGGAGCCAGCCTGCTGCGGCCGTGGAGGGGTGGCTCGTTCACGGAGGGTCTCCCTGTGTTTTAAGACAGGCACTGCAGGTGCAGCTGGGGCTTGGACCTAACAAAGCTCGGATTTTCTCATCTACAGAAGGAAGCGGTGGGTCTATCAGGCAAGAATGGCAACCTCCCCAGGGCCCCATCAGTGTGAAATCTCTTTTCAAAGCCGTTCCTCTCTTCTAATACCCCATCTTGGCCCTCCAAGGTGAGGAATATACTGCGACCGTCAACTTTGAGAGAACAGCAAGCAGACAATACCCTCATCTTACTGCGCAGAAGGAGGGCATTCATGAAACCGTGTTCTCTCTGTTTTCAGAGATGCTCGCCCTTCCCTTTTTGTTTTGGGTTCCATAGCATCTCTTTATTAAAAAATAAAAAAAAAAAGCATTCTGAGAACAAGAAGACTAGAGATGGGGTGAGAAGGGTTAGGGTCAGAGTATACAAGTAACTGCTCAGACAGCTCCCAGAAGTGAAAAGAAAAATAAGAAAGTGAGAGGGAGATAAAAGGGGAAAAGCCAAATCTGCTGAGCGTAAGCTCTGTCGTCCCAGCAGAAACAAGGCAACAAAAATGAAACTCAAGTTCGGGCATATTTTCTGTTGTTGAATTGAACGTTAAGTAAATAAGTGAGAATTATATCAGGGGTATAACCACCTTCTTTTGTTTTTTTGGGAGGGAGGCTGAAACAGGCTTTTGTTTGTACTTTTTTTTTTCTTGATCAGCTATTCCTTCTCTCTTACTTGAGTAAGAAAATGAGAATATCTTTCTAGCCTATGGGGATGGACTAAACTGTCCTTAGGATAAAGACGCAGGGGAGCTGTGAAGTAAATGAGTTTCCTGACTAATGAGAAATCTGTTTCTTATTCTGCTACTGATTTGCTCTAAGGCTGGGGCTGAGAAATCCATCCCTCCATCCATCTCTCCCTTTACCTTCTGAAAAGGTTTCCCTTTCCAGGGGGAATAAGGGCTGCTAAGGGACCGGGACAGTGGGAGAGGTCAAGCAACCACAACACCTCCAAAGATCTAGCAGAGGGTCTCGAATCTAGAAGGCACTCCATCAATGTTTATTAGAATAGATAATGACACATGGGGGCAGATACAGGGGGTCGGACTGCAGGACATTATACTCTCACAAATCAAAAACACATAACACAGAGGTGTGAAGGGTGGCATACAACAGGGCTGGCAGCAATAGGGATGGGTGTGCACAGAGGAGGGTTTATCAATGCCTGCTGCAGTCCCCGAACCCCTTCTCTGGCCAGCACTGTAGGAGATGCTCTATGGGTTCTATTTTCATCAAGATTCACGGCTTACATTCAGGTTGGTACTGTCCTAATCCCCATTTCCCAGATGAAGAAACTATTGACTATGAGGTTTGATCACTGGGGGGATTTCAGAATCAGAGGAAGATTACAGTGGGAAGTGATTATCTGCTTCATATTTCACAGTGATCTGGGTACCAATTCTGGTTGGCAATGTGATCTCAGCAAACCTTGTCTCTTTCTTGAAACTCATGATCACCTCACTGTGGTTGATGAATGACCATCTTCTATATTCTGCACCCCTTCATGAAGGGCTTATATCTATCTCCTCATCTTGTTGGATTCAGATGTGGCCACGTGACCCAGCAGCACACACTCTATATGCCTTTTTGTACTCTGCCACATGGTCAGCCACGGTTCAGTCTTGAGTGAAGATAACATGGCTCAGAGCCATGGCTGACCCGTGAGAGGACACAGTGTGAGTGAAGAAATAAACTGTTAGTGCTATAAGCCGCTGGGAGTTTGGGGTTCTTTGTTTTAACAGTATTATTGAGACTTCCCTGACTGAGACGTTCACTTACCACAGCCCCCACTCACTTACCTATGGGGTGTACGTTCCAAGACCCCCCCGTGGATGCCTAAACCTGCAGACAGTACCAAACCCTACATACACTCCTATGGTAAAGTTTAATCTATAAATGAGGCACAGTAAGAGATTACAATGATAGCAAATAATAAAACAGAACCATTATAAAAATATACCCTAATAAAAGTTGTGTGAATGTGGTCTCTCTCTTAAAGTATCTCACTGTTCTGTCCTCGCCCTTCTTCTTGCAATGGTATGAGCCAATAAAATGTCTACGTGACGAGATGAAGTGAGGTGAATGGCGCGGACACTGTGACATAGCATTAAGCCACTACTGACCTTCTGACCACGCATCGGAAGGCGCACCATCTGCTTCCAGACCACGGTTGACCACGGGTAACTGAACCTCAGAAAGCAAAACCGCAGAGAAGGACTACCGTGTAAGTACAGTAAGACATCCCATTTTACACAACGGGCATCTGTGCATTCATTCCTTCAAGTTATTTATTTATTCAGTCAGGATCCTTTCTAAAACCCAGCCAGGAGAAGTTAGGACTGCTCCGTACTTAGGGTCACTACCCTTGCTTCTATGAACAGCAACAACACAAATAGCTCTTTAAATATTATGTCATAAAATATTTGTGATCCACTCTCAGATTCAGACTTAGAGAGTCTCAAGATTTTGGGTGAACACTGGCCTCATCAACTTACATTTTCTTCAACGAGACACCTTGGATGCAGTGGGGTGGTCCCCGCTTTTGCTCCCCACAAATGCTCTAGCAGTGCATCCCCAAAAGGTCTTGTTCAGACCATCCTAGGGTCAGAAGTGAAATGAGTTTGGGAGGTCCTCTCCCTCATGTGAGTCACCCCCACTGACAGCCAAAATGCACAATTTATCATGATTTGGCAGGCTCTGCTCCAGAGAGACCCTCAGATGGAACAATGGGGCTCCATGGGTCAGCAAGGATGGAACGGGGAAAAGCTCCAAGTGGAAGTTCGTGTAATCCAGGTGGCAGCTGGGAAATCAGCCACTAAAAACACAATAGGCAGCCAAGGACTGCGAGTATCCCTATGGCTAATTGGAGAAAACTTTCATCAAGTGCTGAAAATGAACCAAGGCAGGATGGACAGACCACACACAGATCCCAGATTTCAGCAAGAATAATAAACAGACCCACTTGGAGTTAGGGTGGTATTTCCTTAGTGAGGCGGCCTGTGTTTATGCCAGAGGGGCTCTAAAAGAAATACTCCGAGGGGACCAAGTGAAAATTAAAAGAGAGGGGTTGGTTGCATGTAACAGAATCCCCCAGCGACCACAGGACAGGAGGTGTTAGGCCCTGAAAAGTGGCAGCTTGGAATGGGGGCTGTCTGAAATAGTAATTAGGGTATGTGTGGGCCCTGCTGGGTGCCACTTAGAACCTTCCATGTTCATTGGCTGGCAGAGGATCAACCTGACAAGAGAGTCAATCAATATGTCAGCAGCGCTTCCCAGAGAGCTGCTCAGCCCCTGCTTGTCAAAGAGGGCAAACACGGGGGCCATGGATGCTCTATGCTTGCTGAGCAAGCCTCCAGGAGCAGGGGGTATCTTTAAAGATCAGGCTTGTCGATACATAACCGGAGGAAGAGATTGGGCTTTCCCTTTGAAAATGGAAGCCTGGAGGCCAAGCAGAGCTTAGGAAGTGGGAGGAGGGAGCCTTGCCTGCTGGGTCTCGTGGCTTAGCATGCGGCCAGATTCACAAGGGCCTTAGAGATGATGGCAAAGCTCCTTCAGAGACCAGGTAGGCTGGGACTCCCTCCCCACCCCCACTGCTGCAGCAGTCAATTTAGACAACAGTGCCAGGACTCCTGTGGGAAGTGTAGCCAATTCCAAAATTGCCACTGCTGAGAGGAGAGAACCACAGTGGAATAATCAGGGCTCAGAGGCACAAATGCTCACCCTGAACTTGCACAGGCAATCTGCAAAGACACTTTTGCAAGCAGTAGTGAAAATTAACACATGCAGATGAGCCTACCCAATGACAATGATGACAATTAACATTTATTTTGGCAATGTGCCAGGGATTGGGCTAATTATGTTAACTGCATCATTTATTCATTACTTATCATTTGGCAAATGTTTATTGAGCACCTACTGTGTGTCAGGTGTGTTCTAGGCTCCGGGAATAAAGCAGTTAACAAAAAGAGTTCCTTGCTCTCACAGAACGTACATTCTAGTGGGAGACATAGAAACTACACACATACCAGTGAAAAGTAGAGTATGGATAGGGTTGGGGATACCAGGGCATAGGGGTGAGTAATTGTAAGCTTTTTTGTTTAGATGTAGACTGGTCAAGGATGGTGTCTGTGATAGGGAACACTTGAACCAAGGCCCTAAGTGAGAAAGCCATTCATACTGACAACTGGGGAACTGTGTTTGAGGTTGGAGTGGGGTCAGTGGGAAAGGAGAGTGCAGGGTGGTGGGGAAGGTGGGTGGTGGAGAAGGTGGGTGGTGGGGACTGGGTGCCCCTGGAGAGACTTTGCCTTGTATCTGGGTGAGATCAGATGATATGGAAGATTCAAAAGAGGATGAAAGCCCACTTATTTCCATTCTCCCTCCGTGATGTGGTAATGTAATCTACCTTTTCTAGATAAGGAAACTGAAGCTTAGGGAGGTTAGTGACTTGCTCAAGATCGCATAGCCAGTAACCAGGAAATCTGGAATTTAAACCCAGACATGTGTAACTGCTAAGTCAGAGCTCCCAACCCCCATACTGTCCTGCTAGTGACTTACCCAAAAGTCCTCACTGGAGGCCATTAGGTCCTGAATTCTCTAAGTAAACCACTACTTAGCCAAGACCGAACAGGGCAGTGGGCTACAGAATTACTTAATAAATATTGTCAGGGCTCACTCAGCAATAGACACCTCCCTTTGTAAGCAGTCATTAGTCCTCTAATAAATCTGTCCTTGGTCAGCGACCAGCTTGCTATTTAACTTAAAGGAATCGTGAATGTCAATAGAAAATAAATCTGTTCGGCCACCTCAGTTTGCAGTCAGGCAGGCTAACGATCAATATGCTTGGTGACTTCTTCCTCGGTCAGTTTGCTTATCATCCTTTGGGGATGTGGGAGAGTAGGTCACTTTCTCCTCAAAGAGGAAGGGGCCTACTGCAGTGGATTAATGGTATCCTTTTTGGAATGCTGTCCGTGCCAAATTACCTTCTGCCTAAAAGAAGAGATACAAACAAAACCATGTGGGATAACATTCTTGGAAATGCCTTAAGTCTTAAAGGAGTTAAAAAAATTTAAATCTAAAGGAGTTAAAAAAAAATCCCTTTCAAACCACCACCTTGGTGAAGTGATTTCTCTTATTCCCCACCCCCCCCGTATTGCAATACACTGAATGGACTGAATTTTCAAAGCACTGCGGGGAAGTTATGCCCACAAATCCCTTTACTAGTAATGGGATTTGTGTACCTATCTCCCAAGAATGCTCTGAAAAGTTACTTGCCTGTGTTCCACTTCCAGCTTGCAGCTTCCAAAATGGTTACAAAGCTCATGGGCCCAGGAATGACACAGAAGGGGAAGGGTGAGTCATAGACAGGATACCAGAGTCCTGGCCGGACCACTGGAAATGAGAGGGGGCTTTGGAGAAATACACCTGCATTCACACTTCTATCTGCACTCTCTTATCTTTTAGCCACGATGCTAAAACAGGGATTTTGTCTCTGCTTTCCTAATTCTAGCCCCTCCAAAAAGCAGCGAGGCTTTCTGTCCCCTGCCGCATGTCTGCCATGAGAACAAGGTGACAGTTGCGTGAGGGAGCTCTGAGACCAGGGAGCAGTGTGTTCTTGAGACAAGAAGAATCCACATGGAGGGACCGGCGCATTAATCTATGCTCATGACAGGCTCAGGATAGCACAGCAAGTGGGAAGTGGTACGAGATTAATCAAGTCCTCTGTTGGGAGGAAACAAATCCTCTCCTTGCAGCTTCAGGATGTATTCCCCACCCCAGTCCCCAGCTGGTCTAACTCCTCCCCCTGGAGTCCCCTTACACCTGCTGCTGTGGTGGGTGCGCTGCAGGCAGTGACTCTGGACACCGTGGGGGTGTGGTGGCCGGTGCGCTCAGGTGACCTCTAACAAGGCCCTTTGCTCTCAGCATCACCAGGCAGATCGATTTGTAAGACAGACACACATGCTCACAGCCACTGTCTTTTCCTGTGCAGAGTCTCCAGGAATGTACCCTGGAGGACTGGTGATGCTGGCCAGGCTTCCCATTGCCCACTGAGCCAGCTTATCCCCCGGGCAGATAAACACATGCCTGGAGCCATGCGCCACACAGACCATCATTTCCCACCCAGACTACCCCTTTCCTGCTGCTGTTTTTCCCAGGAAAGAAATAAAAGCCTTTCTTTCTCTAAGAAAGGACCCATGTGATCAACATACCTTTAGAGAATGATAATATCGGTAGGTTTTATTCAGCAAATAAATCATGGTCTTGGATTTTAAGAGCTTTTGTGATAGCAAAACACAACCCCACAATCCACACACATACACCTAAACACATCTTTCTTCTCCCTCCGAAGCTTGTCATTCAGTGTTGACAACCCAAACAATATTTGCCTTTTTTTAAAGAACAGCAACCAGCAGCCCTATTAAAGAGGGGGCTGGTCTGCAAGACTACTTACTACAAAGGAAAGGCAATGTGGGCTGCACGCGGTATGTGGCCACCGGAATCATAGGAAGCAGACATTATGAATGTTTTAGAGGATAAGATGTCATATCGATTGGTAGATGTGCAATGTGTGCTGGAACAAAGAGGGGGAACTCTCCCGTGAAAAATAGGCTTTGCAAGAAGCAGTGGGGAGGGGGGTCAGGGAGGTGGCAATTAGGGCCCTGGCCATACTCCTAGGGCATGTTGCTTCCCTCGGCTGCAGCGAAGGAGGAAAGGCGTGTCTGGATTCATTTCCATTCCCGAGTCCCGGGCAGCCCCCATCAGACTGCTTCCAGTGAGCCCTCTGATGGAACTCTGGAGTCTCTGGCCAAGCAGCCTGAAACCAGCAGCAAAGCCAGGGGTGCCTTAGGAAAAGGGGAAAGGAGGAAACATCTCCCTATCCTGGGTCTTTGAGAGAACAGACCCATTCCCATCAGGGTTCAAATCCCCACGCCACTACTCATAAGCGGATGACCTTGTGCAAATGAATTGACCTCTCTGAGCTTCAACTTTCCTTAGCTAGAATAAAAAGTTAACATTTTTGGGAAGGACTGGCTCGGTGTCTAACATTGGGTTAAGAACTTTACATGCAGAGCACATGGGTGGCTCAGATGGTTAAGCGTTTGCCTTCGGCTCAGGTAATGATCCCAGGGTCCTGGGATCGAGCCCCACATAAGGCTTCCTGCTCGGCAGGAAGCCTGCTTCTCCCTCTCCCACTCCCCCTGCTTGTGTTCCCTCTCTCACTGTGACTCTCTCTCTGTCAAATAAATAAAATCTTAAAAAAATAAAGAAGTACTTTACACATATTATCTTATTTGCCCTTTGCAATAAGCCTAGAGTAGTTACTATTATTATTCCCATTTTATAGCTGAGACTCTGGAGGCAGTCTGGGAAATTCGCCCATATAGATAGGGCTGGTAGGTGGGGCAGCTGCTTAGAGAACCAAACTTGCACTTTCAGCCACTCTAATTATGTCACTATGGGAAGAGGGGTGATCAAACAGACCTTATGGGGGTGTTGTCCGTATAAAGGAGGCAGGAATCTTGGCAGTATGGAACACATAGGAGGCACTCAAGAAATGTGTCTCACTTTTTGCTGGGTCTTGGGTCATTTGTCATTATAATGAAAGCCATCATGGCCAACGTTTAATTGAGCCTTTAGTGTGTGCCAGGCACCAATTTTATCTGTGTCTATTAATTTCCCGTTTTGCAGATGAAGACATTGAGGCTCAGAGAGCTGGAGCAACAGGCAGCTGGTAAGTGATAGAGGTATGACTTGAACTTGAGCGTGACACTTAACGCCTGAGCACTGCACCATTCCAGCTCATAGCAGGACAAGCACCAGTGAAGACTGGGGATGTATATTCATCTAGATATTCTTCCCCCATCTGCCTGAAAACCCTTTCAGAGAAACTTTTTTGGCTTCTTTTTCTGCATCACATCAGAAAGGCAGAGCAAAAGTCATTATGGGCTCAAAGGTCATCTGGTCCGGCCTTGTACAGATGGTGACCTTGAGCCTCACTTAGGTGAAATGACTTGCCCAGGCTCAGGACAACCAATGCCTGGCTAAGCCAGGATTTGAACCTTGGTCTCCTGACAGATGCTCTCTCTGCTGTCCTCTTCCCTCTCCTTAAAGACAGAGAATTCTGAGGTCTATGTGCAATGCAATGCCTTATCAGAGAAAATGAGGGGACTGCAGCGAAGCCTCCTTCTCTCCCCCATTTAAGGGTTTTATTACTCCTATTTGCTAGGGATGAGCAAAAATAACCTGTTTATAAACTAGTCAACAAAAGGGGCATCATGATCCTCCCTGATCCTGACTTCACTACATTGGGTTTCTAAGACCAATTACTTCTACAGCAAAAGCTCATTCACAACAAGAATCTAAAATCACCATTTTTCTAATTCCACCTGGTCCAAGGACGCCATGGTCGATATAGACACGGCTCCCTCCTGCACGTGAACCTGGCAATATTTCAGGAGTGAGAAATGAGTTAAAGAAATAAGGATGCTGAGCAAATCCTGTATGTAATTCTCATGTCAATTTGGTCATTTGTTCAGCAAAGCCAAATTAGGCACACGGGGAAACTGCCAGTGTTCCTTTCAATTTTTAATTTTTGACATGGTTCTCTCAAGGATTTTTTTTTTAACTCAGAAATAAGAAATCTTGTATTAGCAAATTGGGCTTGATCTTTCTCTTAACTGGTTTTTTAGTCAAGTGGATTTTACATGTCTAACAAGAAACATTTTACACTTGATTCTAATGGAAAGAAACATTGCATTAAAAAATTAGTTCTATCTCCCAGAGCCTGATGACATAGTAGGAAATAAAAATCCCAGGAATACAGTAGTCCTGGTCCTCTGAAATATAGAACATCAACACGGTCAACTTCTTACTGAGAGCGAGCTTGTCTGGAAGAAAAAAAAAAAAAAAGGATACTTCCTTTTTGGAATGCAAGCCACTTGTATCCATAAAAAAAGAACCACATTTTCATCTGCAATTAGATAAATGACACAATTAGACTTATTTTGAGTTTGTGACAATTTACTTAATAGAGCTAATTTCAGGGGTTTTATGTGACACTCAAGTCCCACACATCTCTTTCCTGCTAAAGGTACATATTTCTCTCAACAGGTAGCAACATTGTAACTGCTGTGGCACTTTTGGCTTATACAAAAGCACTGTGATAACAGCAGAAAGACATTCGACATTGTTCATTATTAACCTCCCTCCTCTCTTTGGCTTGTGGGCCCTCCCTGCCCCGATCTCTGGAAGATTCCAATCCAGGTACAACCCAATTCACCTACAGGTGGGGGCTGGCGTCTCCTCTCATACCAGCCTGGGAGAGAGATTCTCCTGACCTGCATGTTCAGAGCTCAAGTAAGGTGAACACATTCGTGAAGTTCCCCCACCTGTTTTTATTACTTAGCTCTTCCCCTACTGGTCTTACCTGATTTCAGCTGATCTTTAATACAGGACACTAATGAGGTAAGTATTTTATTATCCCTATTTTACAGATAAAGCGACTGAGGCTTGTTGCAGATATGCGACATGTCCAGGGTCGAGAGGTGCCCGTTGTTGCGTTGTAAACATTTTGTTAAATCTGGCTACTCTACTGAGTTCCCACAGTTAGGGCTAGTTCTCAGAGACACCGCTGTCCTTCTGCAGCCCCAGGAATAGCCTCGTAACCAGTGTCCTCAGATCCTCTGAGCTTTGCTCTAGAACTGTCAGAAAGAATCATTCAAGGGAACCAGAGTTGGGTCTCACCTCTGAACTTCTCTGGTTCTCGACTCAGAATGTCATTTGCATTCTGCTTCTGGTCCAATAGAAATAGAATGCAAGCCACATATGTCATTTAAAATTTTCTAGTAACCACATTAAGAAGTAAAAACAAATTTAATACTATGTTTGGTAACCCAATATATCCAAAATATTATCAGTTTAATATACATCCAACCTAATAATCATTCATGAGGTATTTTACTTTTTTTTTTTTTTTTTTGCACTATGTCTTCTAAATCTGGTTTGTGTTTTATACTTAGGGCCTATCCCAACACAGATGCTAAATCTTCAGTGGTTAAAATGAAATGTGGTCCTTCCAAAACAACAAAAGTGTGCTAAGTAGAAAAATATTTTCTACTGCTTCAGTTTCGAAATTTAAATTAATTACAACTAAATAAAATGAAAAAATTCAGTTCTTCAGTCGCTCTGCTCAGTACTTTCAACTGCTCAGTAGGCACATGTGGATACTAGACAGAGTAGTTCTAGACCACTGTGGCTTAGTAGGATTCTCCTAGGCTCATCTCCTCCTCCGTGCTCCCAGCATATTTT
Organism: Mirounga leonina; assembly: GCF_011800145.1. Lineage (NCBI taxonomy): Eukaryota > Metazoa > Chordata > Mammalia > Carnivora > Phocidae > Mirounga > Mirounga leonina. The sequence continues at coordinate 12,639,913 of NW_023270231.1, read as the reverse complement.
GTATCCACACGTCTCACAGCATTTATGGCTTTAGATGATAATGTCTTATTTACTGATCAACCTACTTCTCCCTGAACCAACCTCTGGGCAGGGAGTACCTTGACGGGGGAGAGTGAATCTTTATCCCTCTGTTTTGAATTTGTCTCAGCAACCAGCAAGCAGGTCTAAACACTGGTGTTCAAGAACTATTTCCTGAATGGAACAATGGTTTGAAAACTTGTGTTTAAAAACATCCAATTAACCAAGGTCTTACAGTGTGCCAGGATCAGAGGAATAATGGTAATAGTACTTATCAATACCTATGGCATTCCTATGCTGTGCCAGGCTCTCGATGACCACCTGCTTTTGAGGCATTTCTCATTTGATCACTATCCCCTGCCCCCAATCACCTTTGGAAGTAGGAATTATTATTACCATTTACCAGATTGGGAAACTGAGGCTTAGAGAGATACCTTGCCCACTCTCACACAGCTGCTAAGTGCCAGAGCCAGGCATGCACAGATGGTTCACAGACCCCTGCTGGGGTCTCCCTCACCTCAGTCTTTAAGGACCACATTCACGATTCTTACTAAATCTGAGCCCCCCGCATATGATCACTTCCTTACCACATTAAAAAATCGAATCCATTTTGCCTCATCCCAAAATAATATCTGTGAAATAAAACACTTGATGTATTAGTTATAAGGCTTTGTGATACACTAAACGTAACTACTGAAATCAAGCCATTTGCTCACACGCCACCCAAGGTCATCCTCTAGCGCATGCTGCTAGTGGTATGCTACCTTATTTGGGGAAACGTGAACTTACAACATTTGTCTACAGCAAGCATTATTTGTGTTTTCTGTCCTCTACGGTGGTCTAACAAAGGAGTAGATGTAGAGGAACAGGCTGGAAAGCAGGTTCCCCATGCCTGTCTTGTATTTCTAGCTGTATAAAAGCAAAATGTAAGCAAAACATAAGACCTAACCTCCCACCCCTTCCACCTTGTGGATTTTTCCTCACTTCTTGAGGGCCGGAGGATCAAACATCGCTTCAAGGAGGCTGCATCCATGGGGTCAGTCTTTCCTGCTGAGAACTCCCCTGTCTGAGGCTAGGTGATGCCAAGAGAGTCTGGCATCTGTTAGAATCCAAGAACCCCACCCTCCCCACCTGCCTTTGACCCAGTCCTGTGGCGGAAGGGTCTCCGTAGCCCACACCACCGCAGATGTGTTCTTGGGCATCACAGCTTCTGCTTCATCCATAACTTCACCAGCAATCGTTGAGCACCTACTTACTATACCTCAGATACTGCAAACCCTCAAAGCAGTTTTCAGTAAGAGTAACAGCCAACACTAACACGGTGCTTACTGTATGCTAGATGCTGTTCTAAAAACTTCAAATACGTAGACATGAAATTGTCATTTTTGGTAGATCAAATATTGTTAGAATATCAGTAACTTTACATGGTCTAATTTATTTATTTATTTATTTATTTATTTATTTTTTACTTTTTTTTTTTACATGGTCTAATTTAAATATATTAATCACTTAATACAACAGCTCTAGAGACAAATGCTTTTATTATACCCGTTTATAGCTGAAGAAACTATGGGAGAGAGATTGAGTAACTGGCTTAAGGTCATTCTGTCAACAGTGGGAGAGCTGGGCTTTGAACTTGGGGACTGTGGCTCAGAGCTCTTAACTGCAATGCTTTCTGCCTCTTCTAGAACAAGTGTCAAAAAATAATAATAATAATGCTATCTTGTACCTGAAGGCTGGACTCTACATTTCAGGCACACTGGGTAATGCATATTTTTGTGGAAACAAGAGAGCATGATGGTTACAGTAGCTTTGGAAACAGGCAGACCTGACTTCAAATCCACATCTAGGCCCTGGCCCTCAGTCTCTGGGAATCTCTGGGAAAGTATGCTTTTTGTGTTTTGATCTCTCAGACCCTCAGTTTCCTGATCTGCAAAATGGGAATGTTAAAACTCCCTCCCTTACGGGGGGTTGTCCCACTAAATGAAACCAAGCAGGCAAAGCACTTAGCTCAGCTGGACACAGAGTTAAGAGCTCAGCCAGCAACAGGGATTCTGTGGACTGGTCAGAAATAACATTGTCCGCCTGGAGACAAGTATCTTTCAGATTCCAGATCGCTAGGTTACAAGCAAATAGGCCATTCCTAAATTGGAGATGGCCTGCATTCTGAATGAAAACTACAGAATCCCATGTAGGAAAACAGGGATCATGTCCTCCAGGCTCATTTTACAGAGCAGGTTCCAGAGACGCAGAGGGGTTAAATACCTCGGCAGGGAGGCCAGGCGTCATTTTTGAGAAGCCCAGATCCCTGATCTGATTCACTTCCACCTTACTGCACTGACTCGAAGCTGTCCTTTCAGAGTGATGCTTTAAAGAGGAGCCTCAGACCTGCTGACCTGAATCACGGATTTCGGGCATCTGTGATGTCACTGGCAACACCAACCAGAGGTTGGGAGGTGCAGTAGGGGTGGGAAAGGGAATTTAATCATTTCCACCAACCTTCTCCAAAGGAACCACAAATATACAGTCTAAGTAAAAACTGTGTGTTTCCTATGCAAATGTAGCTTCCAGAAAAGCCCCCAGACCTCCCTTTCTCTACTGAGATTGCCACCTTGAATCCTCTATGTTAATATTCTGGAGAGCCACTACATAAAAACACATTAAATGCCAATATTTTCTGCATTTAACCTGATATCTGCAAATTCAGGGTGCTCATGTAATGAGCCTTGACACCGTAACAGGACAAAGGCTTGTGTCTCGTGGGAGAGCTGTGTTAATAAGCGCTTCCTAATTTATTCTGTGCCTGGTGCTGAGCTAGGCTCTGGGCATGCAGGGATGACTAAGACGCTGCTGCCCTCAGAAAGCTCACAGTCCAGGCCAGGGGTTTCCGGCTGTGGTTCCTCATCCCCTGAGAACTTGTTAGAAATGCAAATTATTGGGCCCCATTCCAGACCTGCAAATCAGAAACTCCAGCAGGGGTGGGGCCCAGGTATCTATGGATCAAGAGCCTTGTCAGTGATTCTCATGAATGCTCAGGTCTGAGCACCACTGGTCTTGTGTGAAGTAAGGCTGACAGCAATTAGGGAGAAGGAAACTGAAGGGAAGGAACAAGCTCCCCTTGTCTAGTTCCATGAGCGTGGAGAAGGTGAGTGAGCCCAGACCCCTCTCTCTGGGTGCACTAGGTCTCTGCCCTCACGGGCAGGATGTCAGAGACAGTCCAGGAGACGTCATACGGAAAAGAGACGTCCAAGCCAGGATGGAAAGATGGAAAAAATGCCAGACCCAGACCTGGGCCAAAGAGAAATGGTAAAGCAGGTACCTTCTTAGCATGTCTGCCCGCCTCCCAGCACCTGCTCTGTATCTGTTCTGCCTGCCTGAGGTGACCAGTTATCAGAGAGACTCACGGCCACCTCCCAGCTCAGCAGGGCCCCTTGTGCTAAGGCCTTCCCACCACACTGGCAGTTCCTGGAGTCCCATCCAATTCTCTCAGAGCTGTGCTTCCCAAACTATCAGCCACTTCAATAAAACTTAAATCTGTTGGAACTTGAAAGATGAATTCATCCACAGCCCTCCTTACAACAACTGTGCATTTTCCACCATTGATGGATGTGCAATTACAGAGGAGATTAATGATTTCAGCCAAACATATAAACTCTAAAGGTGGACATTTTAGGCATGATGCCACTTAGGGCAGGGGAGATATTTCTAGAGAGCAGGTATTTTGGACAGCAGGTCTGAGATGGCAAGCAGGGCAGGCGCCCCCCTCCACTCACCGGTCAGCCCTGGCTGTGGGGTGCTGATGAGTGGCAGATGGGCCTTGGGGGATCTCTGCTCTGTTTGGCAGGACGACTGCATCCCCTTTCCTCCTATCAGGCGCAGAGCCACCCAAAACCAGATGATCCATGGGCTAGCAGTGGTGGGGGGCATCTTATTGTAAATACCTGTCCATAAGCACTCCCAGGGCAAAGTGCCTTTTGTCTATAGTCTATGATGCTGAACTCAGGAGGTTGAGCTATATATTAGCTTTAGACCATTAGGCATTAGCTTGACCTGGCTTGAGTAGAAAAGGGAAATTACTAGTAGGCTGTGAAGATAGCTCATGGAAGTAAAGGAGTAGCTGGCCAGTCAAGCCCTGTCTTTATTCTCTGTCAGTGGGCTTTCTCCAGGAGGTGGGGACAATGGCCATAAACAATGCCAGATTCCTATCCCCACGCCCTTGGACCACCAAAGAAAAGAGCACTTCATTTTTTCAAATTCACCTACAGACATCCTAGGCAAGGACTCTGGTGATCTTGGCTGGGGGTCACCGCCTTCCTTGGGCCAGTCACTGTGGCCAGCAAGGAAAGATAATTCTGTGGACTCTGTCTGAGGGCAAGGTCTGACTTGACGAAGACGTGAAGAGTGGTGAGTACAGAGCTAGCTGCCAAGCAAAGTTGCCAGATTCAGCCACTAAAAGTACAGGATGCCACTTAAACTTGAATTTCCCATACAATATTTGGGACATACTTCAACTAAAAGCATTATTTGTTATTTGTGTGACACTCAAATTCACCTGGGCATCGCACATTGAACCTGCCAACCCTGTCACCAAGGGAACCGATGTGAGTCACTCAGGTTCCCCATGTTGTGTCTACCACAAGTTGTTTAACACCATGAAGAGATACAGAGTTCTTTCTAGAGGAAAACACTGTCCATGCCCAGAGGTACCCCTGAGACCCTTCTCCACCATGTGCTGGGATGGCTCTCTGCCCAGATGAGAATCTGTATAGGCAACTAAACTTTCCACAAAGTGTCAAAACTGCCTGACTGTTCGCTCTGTATTGTACAAGGGCTACTCTTTTTATCAACCCCACGGATTCCTGGGTGGGACTTAAGGAATTTATAAAAAGATTCAACTAGGATCAAATTGTGATTCCACTCTTGCCCAAGCTCCTGGAGACATGTGATATTGAGAACGTCAGCGTGAGGCTAACTCGCTGGTTGGTGCCCATCTCTGAGGCTGGGTGTTGGTTCCCTCTTCTTGGCAGCCTCACTACAACCAGTTTGTAAGGCCTGCTCCTCCTCAGTCTTGGCTAAACATCTGGAACCTAAAGATCTCTGCAAGCTCCATTTTCTTTTCTTTTTTTTTTTTAAAGATTTTATTTATTTATTTGACAGAGACACAGCGACAGAGGGAACACAAGCAGGGGGAGTGGGGGAGGGAGAAGCAGGCTTCCCGCGGATCAGGGAGCCCGATGCGGGGCTCGATCCCAGGACCCTGGGATCATGACCTGAGCCAAAGGCAGATGCTTAATGACTGAGCCACCCAGGCGCCCCTGCAAGCTCCGTTTTCGCCGGCGGTGTTGATTCCTATAAATATTTACTAAACTTGCTCTGCAGTCAAGGCACAGCCATTTTTTTCTCTTCCTTCTGGAAGGAAGTTTATTACACAAAGTAATAGGTGATGTCTTCTTGCTACCACATAAATCTGCTATAGTACCTGTGTGTTGAACTTCTTAGACAGCAAGAACAAACAGTTGTTACTGAAACATTCCACACGGAGGAAAACAATAAACCAGAAACAAATGCAACACAACAAACAAAACTTAGAGATTTATTCTCTGCTAGAATATTTAACACAAGATGGAGCCCTCCAAAGCTGAGGTTCTGTTATATTTCTTAAAGTAGGAAAACCAGATGGTTCAATTTTATTTTTCTTTAGACAACACTTTCTTATTCTGGTGCCCAGGAGTGAATTTTGCGGCGCCAAGTATCCGAGAAAGAAGTCAGACCTAGGGGGGTACATACCCAACCAAGCTCAGATTTAGGACACACAAAGCTAGTGCAGGGGCGATGGCAATTCTAGGCAAGATGTAGAGCTAAGCCACTTTTCCTTTGTGTTCTCCAATCTGGTAACACCAGTGATGGTGCCTGAAAAGCTCTGGGTAAACTCTATGACAGCTTTAGTGAAGTAAAAAGCCAGTCTAGTGGCCTCTCAGCAGCAGCATGTTTGGATTTAAGGAGAAGACTGTATTTCTTTTTTCTGGGAAAGCCCCATGCACTTAGGACAAACTCCTTAATGAAGTCCAATGATCTCAGAGTTGACCTTCAACGTCCTTTCCACACAGCCTGTGCTTCATACCATGATCAGGAGCCAACTCTCATTGGGTGAGAGTGACTTGGCTCTCTATAGTCTTTCTGGGAAATGTGCTTCAGGGTAATCTCACGTGTGTGCACGTGTGTGCACGCACGTGTGGAGTAATTTCCTGGCAAGTGCACATGTGACTACTTTGTCCACGGGAGGGATTATTTAATAAGTGGCTTTAGCTAATTAGTTTATTTTTGCTGAGATGGTCCCATTCTATACTCCTAATTTGATATCCTTATTTCATATAGAAACTGGAAGCTTGATTGACCCTTGAATGGATGCTGAGTGGTTCTATTTGGGTGTATTGCTGCATGTTCTGGTAAGGTAATGATTAAGAATGTCTGGTTCACTATTGTACACCCAAGACCTAGCACAGTAAAAAGTCTTATTTAGCTCCTTCCTTTGCCAAGCACTGTGCCAAGGGCTATTTAAGAACGATCTCATTTAATCTTTACAAAACCCCTATAAGACAAGAACTAATACTGTGCCCATTTTATAAGGATGAAGCTGAGTCATAGGGAGAGGCTAAGTATCCTGCCTGTGCTCACGTAGCTAGTAAGCAGAAAAACTGGGATTTGATCTTGAGCAGTCCGGATTCTAGAGCCTGTGCTCTTACTTGGCAACAGAAAATACTCGTTTTATAAATTAATGAATAAGCAGATGACTAGCAAGTATAAGATTAAAGGGCTTGGTCACAAAACCTTGGTTTTTACCCTTAGTTGTCAGGCCCAGAATTCACATAAAATTCTCTAAAAGTACTGCCCATTTCTGCATTTCTCCTTCTGACTCAAGTCTGTGACCTTCCATATCTGTCGCTGCTCACTCCGACTTCACCCTCCAGAATGTGCATTATTCTTACAGTTCTATTACATGAACTCCCTGTTACGGGACTGCTGATTGCTCATCCCCGTGTCGGTGGATAAGTGTTTAGGGGGATACCGCTTCTGACTGCTTTTTGCATTTCCAGAGGGGTCCTCGGCATTCAAAGGAACCGTAGGCCAAACCCCCGGATGAAAGGACAAGCTTCTTGTTACTGTAGCTACCCCCCGTAGATCCAGAAGAGGCCCACCTGAGTTCACACCTTGAGAGGAGCCAAGAAATATAAAAGATCCAAACTGCAATCATTCTCCAGGTAACTCAACAGACCACTCTGATTTAGAAGTTTTTGTTTTTTTTTTTTCTCAGTTTACTAATCCACTCCCCATCACAGCCTGGGGAGGGGAGTATCACACCCTCTGAGCTAAGGTGGGAGCTGTCTCAAACGGAGATCAAATCCCAACCTCAAGACTCACTGGCTAATTAAGCCTTCATTGCTGGATAATGTTACTCATTGTGGCAGTTATTTTAGTTTAAACAACTTCTGGGTGGTCTCTTCATGTTCAAAAACTTGCCTCCATCTTTTCATGTGTGATTTATACAAATAAGTCTTGAATGGTGGAATTTCTGCCAATCCACAGGACACGTGCTTCTCTAATTCTATACCAAAAAGACAGCCTACTTGATCCACAAATTTGTTTGCTCCTGCCTAGTCAGGAGACAAGAGAACAGGGAACAAAAGTCGACCTGCATTCTACTCTGCTTCCCAATCAAACCACAGAGACCAATACTCGAGGCTTCTTTTTGGCACAGAGATTCCAATTTTCAATTCCCGATGGAGATATCTAGTGTTCTCACCATCACATCATCTGTTAATGTCCACTGCCCATGGGGAATAATTACCCAACACTAAAACACATGGAAAAAAACCCAAAAACCAAAAAAGCAAAACAAACAAACAAAAAAACAAAAGAAAAAAAGAAAAAGAAGAAGGATTCTACTTTCCAAACCAATTTCCAGGAATTGCTACTAAAGACAAATGTCAAACACTTTTCCACTTTAATCATTTTCAAAACTTTTAATGAATCTTCTCTTTTAAACAAATAATGCCATTAGCATGGATGCTATGTAAATGAAATGCAGGGCCTGCATTTGTTTGGCTTCCTTGAAATTGTTTCAGAAACCTGATCACATCAAATATTTTTCAGTTTATGCAAAACAGAACCTCTCAATACATTTTTTTGAAAGAGTATGTAGTTTTTCATTTGCATGTTGGTCCCAAATGGTAAATTTACACTTTGAATGTAGGATTAACAAATTTCCATGTCTGAACTGCATTTTGAAACTTAATCAGAAAGAAGTTACTTTCAGATGTCAAGAGCCTTAAGAATCTGAAATCGAATGACCTTACAGGTACCTGGATGTCCGGAGTTTAGCATGCAGATGGCATCTGGGAAACCTGTCTTCCCTTAGCAACGCCATTTTGGTAGCCACCTATTTCATCCAGAATTCCCTCAAAGACGGACCTCGGGTCATCTTGGAGAACTCAGGGACGAGAATACACTCTCTGGGGCTAAAAAACCATTCAGATCTGGGATCCGCGGACCTGCCTCTAAAACCCCTTTCCAGGAGCGCCTGGGTGGCTCAGTCGGTTAAGCGCCTGCCTCCAGCTCAGGTCATGATCCCAGGGTCCTGGGATCGAGCCCTGCATCAAGCCCCCGCATCGAGCCCCCGCATCGAGCCCCCGCATCGAGCCCCGCATAAGGCTCCCTGCTCTGCGGGGAGCCTGCTTCTCCCTCTCCCGCTCCCCCTGCTTGTGTTCCCTCTCTCGCTGTGTCTCTGTCTGTCAAATAAGTAAGCAAAATATTAAAAAACAATAAAGCCCCTTTTCAAACTGCTCTCTCTCAGTCTGGCGAGCAGGCCGGCCCGTGCCTTGCTCTCTGTCAGTGAGCAGCGTCAGGGCTTGAGAGAGCGGTGCACGATCACACTCACTGTAGCATCAACTATTTTTTTCTCAATTGTCCTGAGATCCTAGGAAGGAAACAAGCGTCTGTGCTGACAGAGGAGCTCAGCGTGAACTCTCATTTTTCACATGGAGCTAATTAAAAACTGAAATTAGTTAAATATGGAAATGACACTTGCAAGCACTTTAGTAGAATTCTGGCAAAATCCCTCTGGAGTGCTGTGACATTACCTGCTGCTTCGAAACTCCCCAACTGAATTTCACAGTTAAAAGGCTGAGCAAAGGGAAAGTTATTATTGAGATTTCGGATTCAGAATGTGTCTGTAAAACTCCAAATTAAATTTCACGGCTGGCCCTTGAGTGGCTGGCGATACGTAACGCAGGCCAATGGAGTGGGCCGCTAACAATGTCCCTGCAAGCAGGCGCTCCAATTACCCCTCTTTAGGTACGGTACTGTGGGCGGTACACCACGGACATCAGGAGGCTAACGGATGTCCTTCTCTTGGAATCTGACTCGAGGCGCTTCACACACACACACACACACACACACACACACACACACACGCTCCAACCAAGAAAAGAGGCTGGACTCACGCAAGGCTGTATGATGGGCCTGATTGTGAAAACTGAGCAGGTTTCTTAGGGGTAACAAGACACACTTTTTTTTTTTTTAAACAGCTTCTTTTTTTTTTTTTTTTTTAAGATTTTATTTATTTATTTTGACAGAGAGAGAGAGACAGCGAGAGAGGGAACACAAGCAGGGGGGAATGGAAGAGGCAGAAGCAGGCTTCCCGCCAAGCAGAGAGCCCGATGCGGGGCTCGATCCCAGGACCCTGGGATCATGACCTGAGCCGAAGGCAGACGCTTAATGACTGAGCCACCCAGGCACCCCAACAAGACACACTTTTTACGGATGAATTCTCTTCCCAGGTTGGCCTATCTATCTATAAATGTATATGTATATGTGTACATTGGTGCGTATCAATGTGTACGTACATGTATGTTTGTATGTGTCTGCATCTATCTCATTCTGCACATGTCTATGTCTAATAGGCATTTCACAGTTTCTACTCATAACAGCAATACCCCAACACGAAGAAGGGAGCTCAAGCTTCTGTCTTAGGGGGAAGTGAGAATAAACAGCCTTTCCAAATGGGCAATGGTGAAGAGGAACCTTCCAGAGTAGGTGGGAACAGCACCTTCCCAGGATGCACAGCACCCTTAATAGGCAAAAGCAGTAGCATTTGCTCAAGGGCAAATGATGGTGTTTGTCTGCATCTGCATACTATTTAATTAAACCTGCCTACGTGTCTGATGGCCCTGGATCTGTGGCATAGTATTTGGGAAGTCCAGGCCCTCTCCAAACAACTGGAGTGTTGTGATGTTATTGTTTTTCTGACACCCTATCCATTTGCCCTTGAGGCATTCCCTCCCCCTGGGCCCTGGCCACACAACTGAGGCAGGCCAGTGAGAGGAGCCTGTTGGTGCCAAAGCCAGCCCCGCTCTGTGAGTCGGCTGGCGGGGAGCCGTCGGCGGGCTGGGCTGCCAGGAAGAGTTCTCTGGCAGCTCCGGCGCTCATCTTCCCATCACGCTCGGGCTTTGCTAGTCCGAGGCCTGGAAATCATTGCGGCTTACCCAGCTGGATGGGTGGAATGCTGCAGCTGTACCACCAGGCTGGCTTATTTTTATTGAATTTTGAATATCCAATTTCAAAGCAATTCAAATGAATTTGCCCAAGGCCTCGGATCAGCGTGGCTGCTGACACTCTCTGCAGTAGGGTTTCGAAGTTCATATTTCTAAACAAAGGCAAGATTACAGAAGCTTTCCTTGTCAGGACCAACGCTTCTAAAGCACCCTCTCTACCAACTCTATTAGGTCCCATGCTGACAGCGGGGAAAGCTGTTCAGCTAATCCAGGTCCCTTGCTAGTCAGGCTGTGGTGGGCAAGCAAACTTTCTCCGCTAACGGAAGAAAGAGAGGGGAGTGCGGTGGGGGGTGTCCAATAGGATGCAAAAGGGGCCAGGACACAGAGGTTGGCACGAGCAGGGCTGCTTACAGGGCGCAGGCTGGACAGATAAGATGCACTCACAGATAGCCCTAAGCGGGCCAAGTGGGCAGGGGCGACCCCAAGGTCAAATTGTGCCCCCACGCCCTGCCCTTCAAGATGGCAAATAAAAACAGAAACGCGATCCATGCCCTAAGATGACTGAAGTGAAGCGGGGAGCCCTTCATCTCATGGAGTCTCTCCTCCAGCTCCAAAAATCTGTCTTCCCTCACCCCCACCTCCATTCTAAGCCTGCTACCCCCATGCCTGGAAGGCACAGCTTTTAAATGCACAAAACAGAACTTAACTCCCGTGGTAGAAGACTGCAGAGTTGTGGAGAAAAACGGGCTTCTTGAGAAAAAGCCCCCTGGGCATCTCCAGGCCGAGGGAGGCTCCACGCACAACCTGCTCTCATTCCTTTCAGGAGGACTTGGGAGACATTTAGGGCTTGGCACTCACTGAAAACTGTTTTTAAGAAGCCTTGGGACAAGACCAATTCAATAACTACTGGTGTTCACAAACTGTCAACTCCTCCCCTCAGGGGTTAAAAAAATAACCAAACAAACCCTGAGAGCAAAGAGCAAATTGGGACTCGAGGACTGGGAGTGACACTACGGCAGCCTTCCCAGGAGCAGGGTGCCCGTCCGCCCTTCCTCAGCAGTGCACCCCAGCTGTCAGCCTCGTGCCTGGCCCTGAGGAGGTACCCGATAATGTATGTTCCCTTTGCCTCCTGCTATGGAGTCTGCCTTTTAAACAGGAAAAAAAAAAATTCAAATATGTAGGAGAACCTCTGTTTTTGAAGAGTTTTGTAGTCCTTCAAAAGAGACTATTTTGTCTACTCAGGGCAGTATCTCTTGTGAACCTCAAGTGTATACTGTAAATGAAGGAGCCGTGATTTTCCTTTAAGGACTAGTTCTATAGATTCAGATACAGAGTAAGGACGTAGAAACCAAAACGTAAAATAAATAGCACCAGGATAAAGCAAAAACCCCAAAGATTGAAGTAAAGGAAGGTTGCAGATGTCAAGAACCCAGTGGCTGGAGGGGGCTGGGTAGATGCTTCCAGAGACCAGAGGTAAGAACAGATACCCACAGGTCACACCCCTTTAGTGTACAGCCCAGCCGGTTTTTAAATCATTTGCTCCTTTGGGCAAACAGTGCTGCTGGTTAGTTATCCAGTAGATGTTTTTAATTACAAGCTGAAAAAGTCATTCCATAGCCCTGAAACTGGTGCCCTCATGCCTAAGAAGTGCTTTTTAATATTTATACCTCTAAAGAGGGTTTGCCCTTCCAGACATAGAAAATCATTAGGAAGCCTTCTCAGGAGGATATAACTTTGGTCAAGGTCACGCACAAATCTAAACTTCAGATTTCTGCCAACGCTTACCAGTAGGTGCCACTTTTGTGCCACAAACCATTTCGAGTCCGCTTTTGACTTTATTTCTAGGTTATCAATTTTTAAATAGAGGAAAGGAACAAAAATATGCTTGTGAGACAATTCTGAGCATATAAAAGTTGAAGAAACTTTTCTGTTTTTCCTCGTTACTTGGCATATCTATTTAATGGAGCTTTTTTTGATTTTACTTTCTTCTTCCAGCACAGCAGATGAATGGGCGAACCAAGGAAACTGCACTCAAAGAAATGTCTTGTAACGGTTCTAACTTTGGTTTGGCATGTCACCTCTGTAACGATATCAGGGAGAGGAAATATTCCGTCAAAGCTGTGAGCATGGAAGGAAACAGCCTGGATGGTGTCCAAAGACACACAGTATCTTAGCAACTTCTGAAGTTCAGAAAAGCCAACATTTCAGTTCAGGAAGCCGGCTGGTAGAAGCTCCATCCTACCCAACCACCAATCACTGAAAGACACACCTTAAGGTGGAAATGGCCATGATTTTCAGGATCTGCTACCCAAGCTGCCAAAATCGAGTGGTTTGTAGAGGGCAGGCGACCCTCTCTTGTCAAGAAAACAAAACGAAACCCTGCTGCCAAAAACATATGAAAACTATGATAACCAGGTAAGGTCAAACATACCATGATTGAAAAATGCCTCGTAGGAGCATATTGCTGCCCCCCCCCCAGCCCCCAGCCAACTCTGCAAAAGCATAAAACTAACACCCATAAGAAGAAAAACGAGAGCAGGAATGAGGCACCTTCTATTCCAAGAACTTCCCTCTAAGAATGGGGTTTGTGCCTTTGTCTCGTGAATGGAGGGCTTTTTGAGAATCCTTCTTTCTCACTTATGTCTGGAGAATGAGAGACTCCGAACACCCATTAAAGATGTCTTGGGTGTCACCTTATAACCCCCGGCCCTGTCTTTTGCAGCTAAGTGGTGAGTGTGTATTTGTGTGGGGCAAGGTCTAAATCAACTTATCCTACCTCTATCCTCGACACTATCCCCCAAATCTGATACTGAATGTTAATCCTAACAATCGAATCCCTGACGACTCTCAACCCTGCCCAGCGTGGATCCTAACCCTCAGATGACCCAGTATGTAATTGTTGCAAAAGCAGAAATCCCTACCCCTTTCTACATAAAGCCCAGCTCAGATCATCTGTACCTGGACTGTTCCTTACTCTTAGGCAATCAGATCACCAGGTAGGTGAAATGTGTCCTTTCCAGTGAAAAGGAGGAGTGGGGGCTTGTTAAGCCTTTTCTTTCCCCTCACACCTATTATCCTTAAAAGATCATTCAGTGACAAAACGGGAAATTTTGTTAAGTCTAATTCTACTGTCTCCTAACTTTTCCATGACACTTGTGAAAATAACTTAGGAAGTACATTCTTTGTCACAGAACCTCCAGCATCATCCAGTCCAGCGGACATGCACTGATGTAACAGATGTGACTGATCAGGCTTCGTTATGAATTATATTATAGGAACAGGAAAACTTCTCGTAGCTCTCCCACTTCCCGAGGTTGGTCTCAAGTGACTGTCCAGGACAGAGCAAAATGCTCATCAATTTCATGGAGTCATGCCTGGTGTCTCCAACCTCTTCCCACCCGGTTCAGTCAGTGACCAAACCTGGACATCCAACCTCCAAGATGTCTCTCTCATAACTGCTCGCCTCTTGGGCTGCCCTGCTTCTGCCCTTGTTCGGTCCACATTCTCTGCTTCCTGGGCTTTGAAACAGCTTCCTCAGTACTCGCTGCCTCCGGTCTTGACCCGCCCCCTTCAGGCTGCACAGGGCTGCCAGAACGCCCTGGGCTCCCCTTACTCAGAATTCTCAGCAGGTTGCACATCCCTTCGGAATCAAATCCAAACATACATTTGTATGGCGGGAGAGGCTCTTTGTCATCTGTCTCTTCTTTCAGTTCCATCTCCATTAATACCTCAGCTTCCTGTATATTTTTGGTTCAGTGTTAATGATATGTGGTTCCCTACAACATCTTATTTTCCTGGGCTTTAAACACTGTGTTCTTTATTCCTGAAATGTACTTCTCGCCCCTTGTCCTTCCCCCAAACTCCTAGGTACGCTTCCAGGTAGAAGTTAAATGGCACCTCCTCTCTGAAGTATACCCTGATAGCTTCAGATAAAGTCCTCCTTTTCCTCTCCCCACTCACTTCATACAGAGCACAGGAGGGTCCCCTTAGTGTTGTGTATAAGTGATTGTCTGCACCTCTGTTTTTCCTCTTTGTGTGATGAAGATCTGCTGGTGGGCAGGGACCTTGGTTACCCATCTCTGCTTTGCTGGGGTCTTGGCACTTCGAGAGAAGGAAGGATTCAGGAAACATTTGCTGCTCGAATTGATAAAGGACAGAGTCAGTTGTCAGAAGGTACCCTAGAATCCACTCAAGCTTGAGATTGGGGTTTAAAATTAAAATACTGAGGTGGGGGTTCTCTCACCTAAAAAGCCCTCAGCTGCCAGACTAGCTCTATATTCACAACTCAGTTGCTTCCTCCTCTCTCCTCCCCACTGTCCAATTCCTTTCTGGGACTTCTGGGGCAAGGATACAAATAAAACTGCCCTCCTCCTCCAAGGGTGAGAAAGTCCCTATCTGCAGTTACTCCAGTGATCAGGGACCCAAAGTTGTCATCAATGGAAAAGACCCAAGAACACAGGGCAATCTGATCCTTTTCTCCTCCAGGCTCTGTTTTCCTGGAAACACTTATTTTTTTTATGAAAAAAAGAAAGAGGAAAAGAAGCTCACAAGACCATGTTAAAGCAAATGCTTAGAAAATATTTTTGAAACATTTGGAAGTAATTTCTATTCACAAATTATCTCCATTCACAAAATGAAAAGGCAAATTATGTGAGCTGGATAAATTGAGAAAGAGAAGAAATCAGACTTAATGCTGGGAGCAGAAGAGGAATAGGAAGGAAGAAAAAGAGAGAAAGACTAGTAATTCTTGCATTTCTATAGTAAGTAGAATTTTAAAAACACTGAACATGTATTACTTCCTGTGAATGTTACAACCAATTCCAAGATACTGGTAGGCAGTTAATTTTTCCATAAGGCAAAAGAGAAAGTTGAAGCTAAATAAAGATAAGTCTTCCATCACCCATCGTTGCGAGAGTTGGGGCTAGCAAGTGAGAGGTATGGAGGAAGAGGGAGAGGTGAGAAAGAACACGATGGAAAGATGGAGAAGGAGTGAAGAAAGCTAAGATGTCCAGAAGAAAGCGACAGGAGGGGCCTGAAGATTCATCAACAATGAATGGCAAAAATGGCATGAAAAACTTTGAAGTCATCCTCTGCTTTGTGCTGTTGAGATACGAAGCCTCTTACTCAAATACTCGTAACTGAAAAAAACAGAGAAATTATTGAGCCAGTGGAGCCTCTTGATTCTTAGGAAGGTGAACCCACGGATGGTTCAGAGGCTCCAACCCTGGGCTGAGTGCTTCTGACCATCCTGATGGGCATCCTGCTTTCCTTGTGATAACATCTTTCTCGATTCAATAAAAATTAAATAGCTACACATTATTCAAAATCAATTTGCTCATCACATGCTGTAAGAGACCCACCAGTCACAGGTGGAGTGGGAGAAGTTCAGAATACAAACAATGCCAAGTAAACGAGCAGAGAACTTTGGTAGAACTCAGACCACTCCTCACTGGCTCACCACAACCTGCCCAATGCAAACAGGTTGGCTAATTGAAAAATGATGCTCCTTTTCCTATTACAGGCCAGCACACTCTACACCTATCCTCTTATTTAGTTTTAATGAAAATTTGGCAGGAATGGGCATTATTATCCTTGTCTTAGAATGATAATCCGAAGCTGAGGGGATTTAAATAATATCCAAATTTGAATCCAGGCCTGAACAGATCCAAATTCACATTCTTTCCACCTCAGTCCCCTGCTTCTAAAATTGATCATGAATTGTCTCCACCTCTTTTCCTTTAGGGGCCCCTTTAGCTAGGTCAGGACAAAGTGAGTGAAGAAATCCTGAGGGCAGGAGAAGCAGCTGCTAAATGTTCAACGCAGGTATAAGGAGCATAAGCAAGGTGCCTGCCAGAAGGAGCCCCAGGCAATGTTGGGTACCATCCTGGGCTGGCTCGGCCTGGTGACCCTATGAGGTGTGCTCTAATCCCTTCTAACAATTACTGAGCACCTGCTTTATACCAACCACTGCACCAAAAGCTGGGCATGCAACATCTGATTTAATCTTTGCAGCTACTCTTGGAGGTGAGTGCCTTTATTATCATTATTTTACAGATAATAAAACTATCTCGGAGAGGTTACTTAACCTCAAAGTCGTACGCGTGATAACTGGAAGAGTGGGGACTCCTGCCCTATTCTCTCTGATTCCAGAGCATGCTGCTAGCCACTAAGCATATTGCTTTCTTCATCTCCCGCTGAGAAGACACTAGGGGAAAGCTCTCAAGTTTAAGAGGCAGTGAACATGGTTCTGGAGTGTCAGCTCCACCGGATCTAGGTTAATCTGGGAACTGGAATTCAGGAGGTCTGACTTGGAAGACACTCCTGCCCATCATTGATTGTATTTCTTTAAGCAACTTATTTGATTTGCACCTCAGTTTCTGCATCTGTAAAGTGGGAATGAAACGAAGATAATGCATGTTCTTTGAAATATTGCAAAAACTCACTATAGAGCTGCTGCTACACTTGGGAGGAAAAGTACATACTAAGGTTAATAAGTCAGATAAAATAAGGGATTGACAGAAATGTAGAGGCTGAGGTACATTGAGGATGACCCATGCCCAGTGAGCATGTGGTTAAGTACATGGATGCTTTGCTGAGGCAACTCCTGGCTGTGGGACCCCGGGCAGGTCACTTCACATCTCTGAGCCTCAGCTTCTTATCTGTGAAATGGACATAAAAACAGTACGACCCCACAGGTTTGTTGTGAAGCTGAAATGAGATGATGTAGGCAAAGCCCAGTGACCTGCGCATAGTAAGTGCTACATAAATGCTCGGATTATTTTGTTGGGGAAACTGAGGCCTAGGAAGGGAAATGCATGTCCGTGGTTGCCCTGCGAGTTAATGGTAGAGAAAGGAACAGAACACAGGCCTCTTGGTTCATGCTACTTCTCCTCAACTGTGTAACCTTGGACATATTACTTAAAATTTCTAAGGCTTAGTTTTACCATCTGTTAAATGGGGACAATTCTTCTCACCTCTACTGATAAGGATGTGGAGGGGAATTAAATGAGCTATTCAAGTAAAGCCCTCAACCTGAAGCATCTTTAGTGCTCACTAAATGTTAGCTGCTATAGCTTTTCCTTCCATTTGGATTTGAAAGAGATTTTATCCTCAGGAATAAGAATGAGAAGATTCTTTTTCTCAGGGTTGTTTGCTGAGTCAGAGAATGAGTGGGAAACACCCCCCACAGAAGAGAAGCAAGTGTGGAGCGGACAAAGCCCAAACTAAGGGAAGCCACCCAGCAGAAGTCACTTCCATTAATCTCATCTCCCAAACTAAACTGACTTCTCCTTGAGGCACAGCACATCGAATAAGTGCCTTAGTCCTCTATGCGGGATTTTTTCCCTTTCTGGTTCTTCTAGAAGCTTCTATCAGCTCAAGTCAGAAGCACTGCATTCCAGCTTTCTTCGGCAGTGTGGAATGTCACTGTATTTGGAAACTGACTGTCTGGGTACCAGCCGCACCGTTGTCATTGACTAGCTGTGTGCTTTGGACAAGTCCTTTCCCTGAGCCTCCGTTTGTGGTTGTAAAATGAGGACAGTAATGCCTGTCCACCACATGAAATCATGAGGTGCCACACAAACATAAAACATTACTTGCTTTTCACTATCATTTCCCCCACACTGTCTGCCTCTAGTCTGGAGGAAATGAGAAACCGGTGTGATTGCCTTTAAAGAGCCAAATTTCCCTCCAAGTCCCCAGTACTTTATTTAAGAGGGAGCAGCCTTCTCTTCCACGTGTGGTCCTGTTTCAGAAGGAGGATGTCAGCAAAGCACTGGACAACTGTAAGTGGCTACTAAAGCTGTTTCGTGGCCAGAGGGATCCGTTACGGGGCTGTTTAGCCTAAGCAATGAGTGTAAAGCAGGGAGATGCTGCACCAGACCATACAGATCAATGCCAGGTGCCCGATGGCTGGTAAGGGTCAGAAGCACGGTGTGAAAGCAGCGCTTGACTGTCAATAGCTCCATTTCCTCTTCCTCCCTCAGACCCCCCCGGGGGGTGCTGGAGCAGAACCACCGGCACCCATGAGACTGGGCAGGACCCCAGCCCCTTGGCCCCTGTTTTTGCCTCAAAGGTGTCACATTTGGGTTTCTGTATGTCATCTGCCTTCAGTATGGGAATTGCTCCTCTAACGGCAATTTCATCTTCAGTGAACTTTTGAGGAAGGATGAAGTACTTTGCGCACATGGTTCTGCGTTTGAATAAGAGGAAACCATCATGCCCAATGCAGAATGAAGTGTTTTGTGTTTCTAAGGCAGCAAAGAAAGCTTCTGAGAAAAACAACAACAACAACAACTACAAAAAACCAAAAAAAACACTTTTTTTTTTTCAGCTTTAGGGGAAATCAACTTGTCTACCCTTATTAGCACTGATGAGCAGGAAACATGCAGTACCAGGGATGTAAATGACTGTGAAGTCCGTGTGGTTGATGGTTAAATGCAAGGAGACAGGAATAATGCTGGCACTTACCTCATGTGGTAGTGGTATGATTAAATGAGAAAATCCCTATATGGACTATTTAGCATATAGTAAATGCTCAAAAATACCACCTGGCATCATTACTAGGACGATCTGTAAAGGATTGAGAAATCCGGTGTTATATAGGTTGAGTTGTCCCCCCACAACAGAAGATGTTGAAGGCCTCAATGCCAGGATCTGTGAATGTGGCCTTATTTGGAAGCAGTTTCCTTTGTCAACGATCAAGTACAATGAGCTCATTGGGAGCGGGGGGGGGGGGGGGGGGCGTGGCTAACCCAATACCTGACTGGTGTCCTTAAGAAAAAGGAAAATTTGGGCACAGAGGTGGACATACACATGGACACAGTGCCGTGTGAGGACTGCAGTTTTTCTCCCGCAGCCGAGGAGCTGCCAGAAGCGGGGAGAGAGGCCTGGGACAGACCAGGCTCAGACCCGCATGGCTCAGCTGACTCTTTACTCGTTGACTTCTAGGCTCCAGAAGGGTGAGATAAGAAACTTTTGTCACAAACCATTCATTTAGCAGCACTTTGTTATGGCAGTTCCAGCAAACGAAGACATGCTCTTTCAGAGTGCTGCAGTGGACAAATATCTAAAAGAGATTTCTTAGAAGTAGCTGTTTTATCTATTTTCGGAAAAGTAGAAACCCAAGTGTAAAAATCACTATAAAAGGACACTGTTGGATTTTGGATTTATCAGACAATTCCAACCTTCTTTTCTTCTCCCTTGTTTCCAAGGAGTCTAGAGAGGCTTCCCTGGCTTCCTCTGAAGCAAAGGACAGCCATGTGACACAATTCTGACTAATAAGATACAAGTAAAATCCTCTTGGTGTGTGTCGGGGGGGGAAGGGGTAATTTAGGCTTTTCTAGATAAAATGGACAGAGATCTTGAATATTTCTCCCTTCTTCCCCCCCCTCCCCTTGAAGATGGATGTGATGCCTGGAGCTGCAACAGCCATCTCATCACAATGAGGCAGCAAAACCAAGGGAAAAAAACTTAAAATGCTGGGAGGGGCAAGGCGGAGAAATAGGAAGAGTTCATGTCCTGGATGGCAACACTGAGCAGCATAAATGGTGCCAGTTTCTGCCAACCTTGGATATCTAGCTAGCTATGTAAGGAAAATAGCTATGTAAGCCACTGTTTGGATTCTTATGGTTGTCAGTTATGATAACTTGTAGCTGAATGCCTCCCCTAACTGAAGCGTGATCTTGACTGGCCATCCTGAGCAGGACTTTGAGCTTTCCTTCTGACTTTCAGTTTTAAAGTGCATTTCATTCATTTCTTACTTCTTTCTGCCTGTTCTCTCTTCCCCATGAGCCCCGAAGTAGAGAACTGGTTAGGGAATGTGTCATCTTCCTGCTGTCAGGACAAGGCTAAGGGGCAGCTGGCCAGTGTTTGCATGACCAGAGGGACTCTGTTCGCTCTTCTCTTGGGAGCACTGTCATTAAGAGTAGTTGCAAGGACTTCTCGGGGTTGGAGATACATGAAGTCAAAGTCACTAGGCACATGATTATAAGTTGATGGCAGTAAACATATGGGTGAGGACACAGACTTGGAAGTTAAATGGACCTGTGTTTAAATTCCACATCTCAACTACTGACCAGTGTGTGACTGTGGGCAAGTTATTCAACCTCTCTGAATCTCCTTCCTGAATTATAAATAGAAAAGTCAGGTCATTGGGAAGATTAGGTCAGACCTTGAATGTGAAGTTCCTAGATACAGTAGGTCCTTAAGAAATGGCTGACTTCATTGTCTTTTGGGAAAGATCTACATTCAGGGGTACTTGTTACACCTCTTCTAGTGAATCCTCTCTTCAGAGCACACATCTCACCAGTTCAGTCACATAACTTCTCAGAACTTAGCGCCACAGCTTGCCTGCATGAAGGGGATTGAGGACTTTGAGCATGAAAAAACAGCACCAAGAGGAATAAGCAACACAGAGCCAAAGCTGACCTACCGGGGGGCAGTAAATAGGTCTGAGATCTCATTTTAATTTTGGTGGTAAAAGGAGAAAAAAAATACACCTAAAGACGTGATTATAAGTCAAGGAGAGCAAGATTTCTCAAACTTGGCACTATCGACATTTTGGGTTGGATGACTCTTTGTTGTGGGGGGCTGTGCTATATACATTTAGCAACATCTCTGGCCCCCTACCCACTAGCTTCCAGTAGTGCCCATAGTGTCCCCCAGTTGTGACAACCAAAAATGTCTCTAGACATTGTCAACTGTTCTGAGGGGTGGAGTGGGGGTGTGCTGAGTCAGAGCAAAGGGCAGTAGAGTGCTGATGTACAAAAGGGTCTCTCTGGGGGAATGTTACTGGTGTCGATAAGCAAGTGGTCCCCAATGCACTGTAACCCTGCATAATGTAAAAAATAGCAAAGGAAGAAAGGAAAGAATTTTGCACATCTCTGAGCCCTGACCACCTCATTAATGAGCAAAAGTCCAGGAGACTGGTTATTACTCCATCGAGACTGCAGAACAAGGAGTGATAATATTTGGACTATTTCATCAATCTGTGCCAAGGACCTCTTCAAATCAAGTCAGCTTAATGGGTAAAATATTTGATATTCTGTAAAAAGACCTAGGGGGTTCCAATCCATCCTTTTCACACAAAGCGCTATTACAGCAAAAAGGATCACAGGGAGAACAGTTATGAAAAGGAAGTGGAGCCCAAGAAGGAGCCTCATCCCTGTTTTCTAGACACAGCCCCGACTTGAATACAGAAGGGCATCCCTCCTGTTACACGGGCAGCATTTGCAAAGCCCTCGGCTCATCTCACACACCCAGACTATAAAAGATCTGCTAATTGGTGTAGCTGCAGAATAGGATCATTTGCATTTTACTTTCGTTCTCCACTACTCCCAGTGATTTTTAGAGGGTTCTTCCCCATGAACATCCCTCCTTATCCTTCATCATTTACTTATAAAAACAGTCTTAGAGATAGTTGCTACCCATTTACACTTCTCTCAGGACCTTTTTGGGAGCCTTTGGTCTTGAGATTGTAAAACACCATTGTAAGACTCTGTTGTATGTACCACGAAGCACTGAAGAGGGCAAAACTTGGAAGAAAGGCTGTTCTGCATGAAAATATTCATACACATTATTTCATTATACACTTGAGAAATGACAAGTTGGTTTGCAAGAATAGTGTAAGATATTCTCTTACAATTTTACCCACGGTTAAGAGCCTGTTCACTCTGTTCCAAACTCCACTTTAAACTTCTCCTGGATGTCTTACAAATCTCAACCAATCTCTGAGTCCTAAGACCAGGTTCCTTTCTCTTTTAAAGAGGCTTTCAGAGTGTCACCAGCTACAGGAATGCTATCAGACAATAATGTCATATGATCTTGTGATTATTCTAACTGGCTGATAAGTCGACTAAATTTAAGTGCCATTTAAAGTAACTCTCCACATTTATGATTGAGCTATGGACATGTTGGGGATGCACCCCACAACTAATCATCACACAAGCATTATATCCGACCCCCCATCTCCCTCCCTGGGGAGGATGCAGGAGGACTCCAAGAGCTTCAGGGGTGGGCTCATGAGAGCATCATGGTATTGCCTCTCGTGGGGTGATGTGGAGAAGGCAGAGATCTGACACCTGTCCTAACCCAGCCGAGCCTGGAAAACGGTTGCTGATTTAGGAGTCCCTAAAGACCAGCACCACGGCTTGGGGTCAAAAACTGGAAAAGAAAGGGATGTCCAGCCTTGTGCCTGAGCCTTACCTCCCGCTCCCTTGCAGCAGAAAGGAGACCAGAAGAGGTGAGAAGTAGGATAGGGAGAAAAAGAAAGCACAGAGACATAATTATCTACTAAACTGAAGCTCATCCACACAGTCAATCCAGATAACGCCTCTGGGGCCTAAATTCTCTTGGTTAGTTTGGAAGCTAACTCTAAAATTCCCCAGGTAAGCACACTGTTTTATGCTGTACTCTGGGCACCTAGCGACTAAGAGGGTATTTCATGCACTTCAGCCAAATGTTAAAGCATAGAAAATAAATGGAGACTTTGGCATGGTGCAGAGGGAGGGCAGTGGGGAGGAGGGCGCAGGCATGTTCCCTGATGTCTGGCCCTCTCTGCCTGGATCCATAAACCCACAGCCGACTTCATCCATCTGACCCTTCAGCCTGGGTACAGTGAGGCAGCCTCATTTGCAGAGACACAGGCAACTGCATTAGAGTTGAAACCTGCTCATACCGTGAATATGCAGCAGATTTATCATAATTTCAAACCTGCCACTAACCAGCTGATCAAAAGGCAACTTTCTTCTTTGAAGATTTTCATTTGTAAGCTTCACTGCCCCAAATCAAAAAGGGCAATGGTACAGACTCCCGGGACCACATTCTGCATTTGTTAGGCAAGGACCTTCAAGTCCTGGAGCGTGCTTTTCTGTTTATAAGTGGCTATGCTGAGTTTCAATGTATATCCTGATGCCTCTTTTTGGTTCACGAAATTTGCACTATGTATGAGCACTGTTATGGAGGCATTTCGCTAGCCTTTTAGAGTTCAGTTTTAACCCAGTTCTGCTCTCCTTTTTCTCCACAGACTTTCATACGAAATCCAGAGTGAATGCCTCAGAAGGGGTCTTGATGGGGTTTTATTGGATCAAAGGGCCCTCTAATAATAAAGAAACCGCACAGAGATTTACTGAGTGCATTAAAAAAAGAATGGCTTCTTGCCAGGGCTGGTAGAATTACACGCCAATAAAAAAATGTTTGGGCCAAACATGCTTTTAGAAAAGTGTGTAGTGATTTAAAGATGGCGGGTTAATTTTTAATTTTTCAGTCCACCATTCTTGACATTACTCCTCTAGAGATCCGGGTTAGAAACCTGAAGGACGTATCAGATGCTTCTGTTTTCTTCATCTCCACAGTCAACACAATACAGATCATATCACAAATCTGCCTTTTCTTCTTTGGAAGGAGTCTCTCACAGATTCACTCTGTTTCTCTGTTTCCGTGGCTCCCCTTCTAATCCAGGCCCTCACCAATTCAAATACCCACTGATTATGGCCAGAGCCTTTGGATAAGGGTCAGAGCCCTGACTTCTGTCCCGCTTCCCAGTCTATCCTGAATCCTCAATCAATTAGCCAATAAATATTTATGGAGCATCTGCTAGGTAACTGACATGATAGCATGTCATAATTTTATGTTACATTCCTGCTTATGAACTTTAAGTACCTCCCTATAGCCAAACTAATCAAGTTAAATCTTCTGCCAGACTTCCAGGCCATCCATCACCTGGTCCTGCTCTGCCTTACCTCCTATTTTCCACCGCTCTTCACTAGGCAGCCCTCTCCTCACCGGCTGAGCCCCTCAACTCCCCTGCACCATATCCTGTTAATGCTGGCCTCTCCCCTACCCTGCTGCCTATGCTTCTCAACCCATTCCCACTTCCATTTCTCTCCATCCTTCCAGGGCTGGGTGGGCCTGGAACTGCATCCACCCAGTCATCCTCAGCTCCTCCAGTCCTTTGGAGTTTCTCCCTTCTCTGAACTTCAATAGCCTAATTCCTAAATTGCACCTTAGCGTCTGTGTATCTTTTCTTTTGGATGAATGCACAGACAGCACGAGCATTAATAGATATCAATATCTGCTTTAAATGTCACATAGGAAGACTATGCTAAAGGTACCGTCATCATTATAACTGTTATCAATCATTTCTTACAGTTGAGAAAAATGAGGCTGAGGGCATTAAATTGACTTTCCCCAAAGCACACAGTGACTAAGGGCTGAGATGGCCACCTAGCCAAACTAAATCCAGGGCTTTCTTCACGGGACTTCTCCAATGCCCAGCTGGCCCCTACAATGAAGAACCACTACACCCAGAATTCAGGTTCCCCGATCCAGGCAAACAATGATGCTGGAAGTATGAAGTTTCAATGAGTCATTATTCAGGTCAAGAAGGAACAGAGGCTGGGAATTCTGTGTCGATAGCACGTGCCAAAGAAAACCTATTACAAATTGAAATCAACTCTCCTCATCATGGGTGCCCTTCTACACCCAAGCCCCCAAACCTTTCTCAAACTCCTCCTGAAACTCATCTCCCAAGACCCCATAGTTTCCTTGGCTGCAAAGGGGCAGGGTGGGCCCAGTTCAGTTTCCTGACACCCACATCTCAGTCCTGAAAAGAAGGGAGGTCAGAGTGTGCCTGGGCTGACTTTGAGTTCCTGTATTAGGAAAGCCTCAAAGGAATGGCTGAGTTTGCTTGAAATTAAACAGTAAAACTTTGTACGATCTTCAAAGTGAAGGATACTCGTGCGTGTTGGTGTGCATACGTGGGTCAAAATAAGATAGCAACCACCAGCACCCCAAACCACGCCGACTTCTCCATCCCTGGCTTCCTTGCAGATTTGAGCAGGCACCCAGGTGGAACCTGACTCCAATTGCAGCTCATTAGCTCAGACGAATAGAAGTTTAAGGGAAAGTGTGTAGTAAACAATGCTAATCCTGACTTAAGTGGGAGAAAGCGACCTTTCTCCCTTCCCTAAAACAAATCGCTGTCTCAGGCTGTGTGAGCCCGCTTTACTATTACCCGTTAATACGTCTGCAGGCAGAAGATGCAGCTGTGGCCCCGAGAACAGGCTCCACAGTCAGGCTGAACATAATCCCTCATGTAATGAAAAACCTATTTCTATTTCTGAGGCCTCACTACTCTTCACACTGAAGAGCCTTGTGCCTGTCACACATTTATTGAAGCTTATTACTCATCTAGGCAGCGGGGCCCAGTTAGTATTTGGAATTATATTTTAAATCACAATTTTTCTATTATTTATTTTAGGATTCCAAGGCTGCGGCAAAAGCATGTCAGTGTTACTCCTGATGCGCTTTCAAAAGGCATTAAAGCCCCAAATCAAAATTCTTTTCGATGCGGGGAACCTTTCTGCATATGTGGCAAGCCTTCAGTCAAGCTACCAGGGTCCAACCCCCCCCCCCCCCCCGCCCCGGTCACCCTGGTGGGCTAGAACCTTGGGACTCTGCCATGAGCACATGGCTCAGGGTGGAGATTTTAAGTCCCTCCCCATCCGGCATCTGAGTCATCTTTCCCTGGGCCACTGGCTTTACTCCCTCCTCTCACACCATGTTCTTTTCTTTGGCTTTCGAAGATAAATGGATAGAGTCTCTGAGGATGCTGGGGACAGGAGTGTGAAGAGATGGGCTAAAACTGTAGCCTCATCATCCAGTGGAAAAATAAGAACTGGCTTAATCAAAGTCAGAGGATTTTCTGAGCTGACCACGAAGTCTGAGCTTCCGTTTCTTCACTAGGCCAATGGTGAACATGTGGTTCCTTCTGGTTCTACAGAAGCCAGTGGAAAGTGTAACTGTCTCTCACCATTCATTGGGCCCCCTTCTCCTTTTATATGCCCAGGAAAAAAACACACACACCATACATGCTACAGTTACTGAAAGGAATGCCTTCCCGTATTTTTGTCCCTGTGCACGCTTGCTTTTTCTCGTAATACTTGTTTCCCCCTTGGCATCAATGAAGGGTATTTGCCATTAGGGTCCGCACCCTCCTTGGCCTATCACACAAATGAAAATCAGCCAAAATGTGACAGCATTTGCACAATGTAAAGAATCTTCTCTATGGTTTTGCAATGCACACCTAATCACTTTTCATGTCTGGAGTCCTTCTCTATGTTTCCACCAAAAGAGATGCCAGACTAGCCCTGCAAAGAAAACCCCTGCTGTCCATTTGACATGGTAATTGGGTTGTGAAGGGTGCAGCCACAAGCCCAGAGCCAACTGGGGCCACTCTGGGTATCTTCCCCATGAGCCAGATTTTTGGGTGTGTTCTGTCATTTTGTTTCGTGCTGTTGTGGGAAGCAGAGGCACAGGAAAGTTTTTGGTCAGGGTGAGGCAGCAGTAAGTAGTGTGTGATCAAGAAAGAATGACAGAGGGCGTGGGCAAATTAGCCAAGGTACTCAGACATGCAGTTATGAGAAGAGTTCAGGCTTGGCTTCCGTGTGATCTCTCCCTCTCTCTCTTTTTTCCCCTTCATGTTTTGACCAGCCTTCTCCCTGGGTGGGGTACACAACAGCTTGTTTAATAAACCCCTTAGTCATGCGAACGTGACAGACAATT
Organism: Mirounga leonina; assembly: GCF_011800145.1. Classification (NCBI taxonomy): domain Eukaryota; kingdom Metazoa; phylum Chordata; class Mammalia; order Carnivora; family Phocidae; genus Mirounga; species Mirounga leonina. The sequence continues at coordinate 12,612,782 of NW_023270231.1, read as the reverse complement.
CTTTTTCTTCCTTCAGGACAAATTTAATCACAAATACTTCAGTCGGGTCCACTCTCCAATTTGCCTCTGACATTAAAACAAACCATTGGTATTTCACTACAATACAGAGAGCACTGCTGGGTCAGCTGACCTTTCCAAAGGCTTAATTCCTGTCAGTTTTGAAGAGAAGAATAAAATACCATGCAATTGGCATCCACATCCCCACAAAAGAAACAGAGATATTTTCTCCCAGACAGGGCCGAGACCACGAGCCCTTGGGGACACTTTTGCCCTGACCACCCCCACCTAAAGAGCCAAGGCAGAGAGGTGGGGGCCAGGGGGACAAGAAGTGGGGTAAAGTTGCCATCTGCACATTAGTACACTTTTAAAAGTCTGACATTAAAGGAACTGTGATGTATGTATATTCCTTTTAAAAAATTAAACCTGACAGAGCAGGATAAATCTGGACTTGCTCTAAGGATACTGAATGGTAGACCATATAGGAGAGGGGATAGAAGGGGAAGCAGCAGTAACGTCCACATCTGTGTGGATGCAAACAAGCACTGTGTAACATTAAACCTTTGGAAGCAGGGTTGGAAGCTGGTTTCCTTCAAGTTAGACCAAATGTACCCAACAAAACGTTTCATTAAAACGTACACATATTGGGGCGCCTGGGTGGCTCAGTCGGTTCAGCATCCGCCTTCGGCTCAGGTCATGATCCCGGCGTCCTGGGATCGAGTCCCACATCGGGCTCCCTGCTCCGTGGGGAGCCTGCTTCTCCCTCTCCTGCCCCCCCTGTTTGTGCGCGCGCTCTCTCTCTGCCAAATAAATAAATAAGATCTTTTAAAAAAAAAGTGTTTAAAAAAAAAGTACACATATCTCCTATCTGAGACCAAGACATGCCCAATTAGGAATTAGGAAACCTTTCCAAATGTTAGAAGTTCATAAGTCCATTGAATTTGGTTGGGAGTTAAAACTGTCAGGTCGTCTCAGATATTCCTACTGGACCTTCTTTTACACCATGAAGACAGGAAAATAAGGCAGAGAAAGGATGTAGTATAAAATAATTCTCTTCCCTCATGTCCATTTCTGATCAAGAGGGAATAGAAGACTTTCGTGAATGCCCTCAATCGATTAAAAAACAAATATACTTGCTTCCTGGCTTCAAGGGTCATTCTAAAGACAACACATCTGAAGACAAAGGTGATTTTTCTAAGCCTAACTTTCAATGCTCCCCTGGGAGCCAAAAGGCATATTCATTCTTTCCTTCTATTATATCATTTGTAGTAGCAAAGACTATAGTGGAATTACATGAGTATCAATTAGACCCAACAGGCGATAAACCAACCTTACTGAGAAATGATTTTGTAGGAGGTGATTTTCATGCCCCTCCCTCCCCAAAATACACTGTATTTGAAATATAGATGGATGTTCAACATTAGACACATTACTCTCATCTATTAGGCAAGGGCCTGCTGTGTCTATAAATTCAATTTCCTTTATCATGGTGGCTTTCTGGTTTATTTGGATAAATGTTGAGCTGTCCACTGTTATTTATCTAAGTAGTTCATGAGGGAACCGAAAGTTTAATGATGTAAGATGAGGGGGTGAAACAGCACCTCCAAGCAATTCTCAAGGATTGCTTTTCATCTCATTACCTTGGCTGGATTTATTGGCTCAAGAAATCATGCAGAAGATCATGTGTCATTTGATGTGCTGGGTGTCACTTTCCCCCCATTCTGGTGTCTTCTAATTGTTCCATGTTTTATCCTGCTTAGCGGATGGCATCTCATAGCTAGCATTGCTCATGAGCATTTCTAATTACTCTGTTCACAGCTTCTGATGCCTATCCCTTTACTTTTTGTCTTAACTTCAACCCATTCTTTTTGGTATATATTCTTTTTTTTTTTTTTGGTTCTTCACTGCTGTGTTCATTAGAAGTATAAGCTAATCACAGGCAAGCTTCTTTGTTTGAGAAGCTTTACAGTTTTTAAAGTAAATTCAAGAGGAGATAATGCCTTCATTTGACAAAAACAAACTGGCTAAAAATAGACACAAATCTCCTCAATTTCTTATTGTGTAATGGTTAGACCATTTCTAGGGGGAAGAAAGGATGGCTGACCATTTGTTCATGCCGATGAGTTAATAAAAAGCTTTCTAGTATAAAAGCTTCTGTTCCCTGACGGGTCTGGGAAAAATGAAACGCAAATGTCTTAACATCAAGGCATAGGTCGTTTATGCAAAACATAACTTACCTAGGCTCTCTCAGCTTTCCTATTAAGTGTACTATTTTATGGGGTTGCTTATGAGACCCTAGGTCTAGGAAAAAATTTTGAGTAAAAACGTCCTAGATTCTGAGGCTGGTCAGCAGGTTCCAGCATATAATGTGACCAGCCGATCACTTGCCTAAAGAACATTTCTTGTGCAATGGACAAACATAAAAGTAATAAATTTAATATATTTTAAATTAATAAAAAATACATTATATGAATATACAAAGTTGCACAAAGATCCTTCATGGGGGAAAAACGTCTTTAACCTACAATTCTCTCAAGAGAAGAGAGAACTTTGTCAAGGAAGTATACTAAACTTCTTATTAAAAGAAAGTTTAAACACATGAACTCTAATTCAGTGAATGCCCTAGTGGTCCAGGTTTGTAAAATGTGGGGCATAAGGTAGCCTTAAAACCAGTTTCAACAATGCTTCTAATTCAAAGGCGCACCAAACTTCTTTGCAAGATGTCATCTTGTTTATCATGGCCTGAAGAGCAGAATGTATTTGACACACTGCTACTTACTTCTCCCTGGGGAATATAAGCAAGTCTAATCTAAACTTCATTAACGTGCCTCTAAAACGCTCATGGTGTAATATAAGTAAGCGAACTGATAGGATTGCATCATGACTGCAAAGGCAAAAGCAAGGTAATATGCCTTTCTTTTATAAAGATCAGAGTCCCTAGGGGAGTGCCAAACATGTTTGTACAAATCTTCCCGCAAATGACCTAACTCCACTGAAAACCCATCCCAAGGGAAGGCCCTTCCCTAACAGCTGTGAATCAAGTCATGATGAAAGAAAGGCAAAGATTGGAGGCAAAGCTCATCCTCCCTTTGGTTTTTAGGGAAAAAAAAGCCTTTGAAAGATGATACATATTATGTATCATATAAACTTCTCTTTCCAAGAAGGGAGGACAATATTTTCTTCGGCAAAACTCTTTTCTTATCAACATGTAGCTGAGGACTGCTGTATTTTCTGAGACATTCTGATGTTTACATATTTATTTAAGGCTAGAAGTTGATAATAAAAAAATGAAATTAGTGGAACATGCAATGCATTATCCTCTCTTTTATGGTAATATTAAATATGTTAATGTAGTTGATGGACCATTTGCCCCCCTAATGCAGAGGATCTTAATATGGGACATCAATTTAATAAATGATTTATTTGATGAGAAAAGGGCTCAGGCAAAAATTCTGAGTGTCTATTCTTAACAATCAAAATGTGAATTTTCTAGAAAGGAATTTTCAATGAAGGGCACAAGAAGTATGATTTAAGGTGACCTTAAGAAAAATATGAATGTTCTAAAAGTTCACTTAGGGGTCAAATTTCTGTCACATATGAAGCTACACAGCTAAGTAGGGCATTTCAGAGCACAGAAGATTCTGCATGGCTTGTGTACACAGACCTAATTCACCATATAATAGTCTTTTTCTCTATTTGGTGCCTTGTAGCAATTGCTTCATTTCTTAGCACATCCTCATTTACAGGGAAGCAGCCAACAGACTTTCAGATTTATGCCATTATTTGCTTCTTCACCTTGAACTCCAACTAAATTCTGCTATACTTTTGTAATATGAGTGCCAAATGGTGGCCGTATGCCAGACACAAACACTTCCCAGTTTCACTCAGCTAGCTCTCTCGATTTCAGGGAATCACAGATTCCTGCTAGAGGGCTTAAATGTGGTGCTTACACATCCCCCCTAACTGTTCCGTTGCCTAAATGCTTTCTAACTTGGAAATGCAATTTGGGAACAGAGGCAATTATAACATCAGGGAACCAGAAACTTCCCTTTACATGAGGGTACCAGTGAAATTAGGGATCGAGGATTCTGGGTATTTGATAAGGTTGTCAACAAATGATCCAACTCAGCCCTAACCCTAATCAGCATTTATTAATTCAAAAGATATTTATTGATGCTTACAAGGTCTTAGGCACTGTTCTGGAGATACAATGATCAAAGAACCTGGTTTATACCTTGCGATGAACCTGGTCGAGGAGTGTGGTAGCCAATACAATCATCATCATAAGCTTCTATTGTGTGCCAGGTACCACCACACTTCACTGATGCTAAAACTCAGAGGTTTTCACCTTTTTATCTCTCTGAAACCAGAATGCATTTTATAACTGGTGTTTTTGTATAATCGTGGCTGGTCAGGCAGCATGCTGGTCTGCTGGTCTGGCCATGGACCTATCTATTCACATGGTTGTATATCATTCCAAGTGGTCTGTGGCTACCTCTTTACAAAACTGCAAAATAAAAACTATAAATGTGAAGTACCTGTCAGTACTTTGGGGATACGTACAATAATGTCATTATTGATGACATACTGCATTTGAAGAAAAGTTGTATACATATATAATTTCAGTCAACACCTGAAACATCTTTACAAGGCAGGAGCTATTCCACTGTTCTGGATAAGGAAACTAAGGTACATGGAGATTAAACTGCAAGCCCAAGTCACACAGCTTTTACGTATACATATCAGAATTTGAACTCAGGTCTCTCTGACACCAAAGCCCAGGCCTGTGCTTTGCATTACATCAAGCTGGTTCTTTCCTTTTCTTTTCTTCTTTTTCCTCCCTCCTTTCCTCCCTCTGTCCCTCTCTCTCTCCCTTCCTTCCTTTCTAGAGGGGGGAGAGGCACAGGGAGAGGGAGAGAGAACTTGGTATGTGAGCCCAATGAGGGGCTTGATCTCACAACACTGAGATCATGACCTGAGCCGAGATCAAGAGTCAGATGCTTAACCGACTGAGCCACCCAGGCACCTCAACTGGCACTCTTCTATTTACTACAGCAAGAACCTCTGCAGTCGTGTTATAGGTAAAAACGTAGAACGAAATAATACTTATTTATAGTACATTAGAAGCTATATCCAGAATTCTAGATCATGCAACAAGTAAAAATAAACAAACACATGAAAGACTTAAGAAATGAGGAATTTAAAGGCTTCCTGTGGGAGGTAAAGGATCCGTGCGCTTGGTGACCACCCTAAGTGAGCCAGTCAAATAAACCAAGCATGTGGAGAGAGACACAATAATGTCATAGCATCCCATTACTGCTTCTGAACTGATGACTGCTGGAGAGATCACTGTCCCAGAAAAATTTCAGGACAAAGGCCTGAATGGTGAGTTAAGGCGGTGCACACTCCGTACGCATTCACCCAACACATGCTCCACGGAGCCACGAAGTCCTGGGCCAGCAGATCATACTGATGCCCTAACTCCCCGTCGGGGTCCTTGAGGGGCGTGGGGTTGTAGCACCTACTCACTCTCCCCTGGTTTTGCATTAAGATGGTCTACAGAGTAAAGACCAAGAGTTGCTTCCTCTTCCTCATCCATGGAGCATGCCCATGAGGGTGGGAAAGCCACCTGACAGGTGCCTTGCAGCGGAAAACAAAGATACCTCACCTCGGTAAAGGAATGTCCCTGAATGTCAAACATGAGATACACGTGCTGCCACAAGGCTGCCAGGTGATGGAGACCTAGCTGATGACTTAATTCACTTTCCATAAATTGACAGATCTTCTGAAATTGGGTGTGCATTTCTGAAATGGGAGCCCCACTGCCAAAGACTCACCAGTGTGTCAGCGCTGACAGGACTTTATTATCTGGTTAAGAGCACATTAGCATATCTAAAGTCTGTTACTAACATCAGAGCTGACAACATGACTGGGTCCCCTGACTTCTTCGTGGGCAGCTCTCTCCTTCTCTGTGGGGCTAACTATGAGCTTTGACCATCTGGGTCAGGGGAGTTGGGTGGAAATGTTACTTGCAGGATTGTTCAGATTTAATCACCAGCCTTTTGCATTTTAGATAATGGGAGGTAAATCCATAATGTCAAATTCATGCAGAGGTCAAGGTTTAGCATCTCTCTGGATAGTCAAAGAACTGTGAGTCTGAATGAGAGGGCCAAAATTTTTCCTAGGCTGTACCCTCACAAAGGATGATGGGTAAGTGTACTGTTCTCATCATTTTTCTGTCATTTTCTTTATGTTTTCCCCAAATCTGCTCTGTTCAGTGAGATGGGAATACACAAAATATCAGCTCTGAACACAGGATTCATCAGTAGGAGTCTCAACATATCAATTTTCAAGTGTAGCAACTTTAAATACATTGTAGGCTTTTAGTTTCTGTAGAAAATAATCTCTCATTGTTTTCAAAAGAAACTGAAAGCACCCCAAATTACCACACTTTTAACATCCTGACATGTTGATGGCCCGCGTTCTTCCCAGATCAAAGTGAGAGTGGCAGAAGACAGAGTGTTGAGCAGCTTACTTAAAACATAGTATTTCATATTTGGCAGGAATTACTGTAGTGAGAAAAGACAAGGTGACTTTCTAATATATATATGTATTTTAGTTTGGCAGAGATCTGAAGAGCTAAAAACTAATTCAGGATGACATAAATGCTCTTATCTTTCCCTCCACCCCCTTCCCTTCCCAACCATGAGAAGAGATTTTGACAGAAACTCAGCGTATGTTCCGTATTGTCTTTAACTCGCGGGTGATGGTCTGAGTCCCGTGTCATGGTGAACCATTGTGTTGCCTCTCATCTTAGAATTTCTAGGATTATCTGGATATCAACAGTGAAGTCATCCATGCCAAGCATCTTTCTTCCTTGACGTGGGGTAGCCTGTTGAAGAACTTTGGTGCCTTTTAAGGAAACTAGATCTATCCAACCTTAACCTAGGACAAGAAGGCAGAGATACCCTTCAGTGAACCTGCACCCTTACAACCTATTGGGAAACCCCAACAAAGAAGGCACCAGGGGCTGAGGCACCTTTGAAAACAGGCAGAGATTTTGCAGAGGAACCTGGGATAACCGAAGATTGAGGATGAGGGAGTACCTGGCAAAGTTTTTAGGCAATTGCACACCACCCAAGAGTTGAGGCACTGTTTCATGAAGCCTATCAGGATGGACAGTTTTATCCCCTGGAAAGTTTTCAAAGAGAAAAGTGGCTTGCTTTTTCTCCTTTTTGGTATGGATCAGAAAGTAGGTGTAATTATTCATTACGAAGTGGGATTGCCAGCCTCAGAAAATAATCACCTGCTCCATTTACAGTGGACAGAGGGTTGGACTCTTAGCCAGGCTGAAAGCAGATTTTCTTTTTTTTTTTTTTCTGTAAAAATGGAGACACTCTGAAAAGGTATTTTTAGGAAAAGAACAGTAATATAATCAAAGAGGGGTTGGCAAACCATGGCCCGAGGGCCAGCCAAATCCAGTCTGCCACCTGTTTGTATGTTTTGAACCACATATGAGCTAAGGAATAGTTTTACCTTTTAAAAAGTTTTTTAAAAAATCGAAAGAATACTATTTCATGACACATGAGAAGTACATAAAATTCGAATTTCAGTGTCCATACTTCGAGTCTCCTGGAACAGAGCCACGTATGGCTGTGGGTATGGTTGCTTCTGCTAGAGGACCGCAGAGCGGACCAATTGGGCTGAAACCGCACAACCCACAAAACCAAAAATATCTGTGATCTGGCTCTGCACAGAAAATGTCTGCTGACATCTGTGACAGAAGATGCTTGGGAAAACAGCAACCTACGGGCAGGCTAGGAGACTGAGGAAGAGAGATGGTTTCTCTCCATTGAGGGAATCATCAGAAGATGGTTTGGGAAGGAAAGGAACCAATTATTCTCCCTTGTTAATAAGGACAAAATCAGATACAGGGAGCTGATGCTACAAAAGGGATCAATGAGGTCTCATGCAGTATTTGGAAATAATCAGGAGAGTAATCAGGAGACCAAGGACCTAGTCTTACCCTTGCAACTAGCCAGCCATGTGACTGCAGGCACTCTGGGCTTCAGCATCAACTCTGTGAAACGACTGTAAGAGGCCGATTTTATTTTCTGCTGGAGCGTATGGTGGGGGCTGGGGATAGGGTTCAAATTTAATAATTACACAAAGGTGCTTTCAGTGAAAAAGCCGACAGTTCTCTGCAAATGAAAGTTGCCAATCAGTTATTGTTATGTATACTATGAGGATAAAAATACAGCAGAGTTGGCATAAAACCGGTGAGAAATGCTATATTGGTTACATGATGCAGGAACTGAGGGATCTAGAGGGATTTCTGGTGTTGCAGACAATGAGAGTACTTGAGCTGCTCCAGGGTGTAAGACCACTTCCTGAGAGGGAAGCTCTCTTGCATTTCACAGCCAGTAACCCCTAGGAACCATGTGGGCCAGGGGCTGAGTGATGCACAAAATGGTCCCCTAGGAGTTTATGCAGCTTCTCAGAGTAATTTATTCCAGGATGTTATGTACACTGGAAGAATTTGGCATAGGAGGAATCTGATGGAAGAGTACATCATGAAAGATCTTTGTTCCCAGTTATGTCCGGAGGAACCGGGGAATCTTTCCTGAGTTGGCAAAGGTCTACGTCTTCCCATGTGCGCAAGGGTTGACCTTCGTCTGCTTTCAAACTCACTCACATGCTGGATGTAAGGAAGAACTTGTCATGGGGCTGAACTAGTCCAGATTGCTCATTTCTGGAGTCTTTTCTTCATGGGTTTGAACATGCAAGGAAGATAATTTGACCTATTTGTCACAGCTCCTGGCAGGCCTGAGCCTAGTGCTTATCCATAAATATCTCAGGGCTGATGCTTCAGTTTCAGGACTTGTCATGTTCTAGTGGAACACGGAGTCATGTATGAACCAGAATGAGCTCAGGTCTTAAAAACTCAGGTCTCCTTAACAGGAGGGCTTTGACTTTTACGTTGCCTTTCTGTCCCTCCCTGATGGTTTATCTTCTCGGTGGGCACAAGCACTCGTTGCTCCCAACAGCACTTTTCTCTGCGTTTATAATACACTGTTTATGCCCCTGCAGCTCTGTAATTAATAATATACTGCTTTTCATCTTCAAAGTGATTTATACACATTAATTAATCCTCACCATACTTTGGAGTTTCTGCACATAAATAACCATCATGCTTCCAGGTTTTACTTAGGAAACCAAGACCCAGAAGGAAAACAACTTTGTCAAGGCAAAGGAGAAAGGGATCATTGGGTCAAGGTCAGCATTCAAGCCCATGACCCCTCATGGCGCTTGCAGAGCTGCCATGCCCTCTGGAGAGTAGCTCTCTGGCTCCACACTCACCACCATTACTTCTGGGGAAACTGGCCCCTACCATCACTCATTTTGAGTCATAGACTATGCTTTAATACTCCAGAGTTAAAGAATAATCTTACCTAAAGCATACATAATAGAAAATGATGGATTATAATCTAATAAGCCATCCTAAGATGCTCGGGTCCAGCTTTCAGTAGCCTCCAGACAGAGGATAAATATGCTTCCTAATCCATCATTTACAAGTTACACACCCAATTAAAACATTAAACTCTCACTATATGGTTTCCCACTTACGTAATCACCCTACAGAAAGCTATTATATTTTAGCTATCAAGCTCAGTACATCAGGCAGTCGCCATCTATCTCTCTCTGGCAAGTGGAGTAGGAGGTACACTGGGGATGGTATTGGCAGAGGTGAGCAGTGCCTCAATTTCTGTATCTGGGCTCCCCGTGGTGCCCACCAGCTCAGCAGAACATTAAGCCTGAGAAGTGAGCTCATGGACCCTTTTTGAAGTTTCTGACACAAAGCCAAATCATGCAAAGACCCTGAAGGCAATTCAATTTACTTTTACCAAGCCTCCTTGAACAGTTACCTGGGGAAGTACACAGAACTACCTCTAATGATGCAAAAGATTCTACGCGAAGTGACTGAGACTGCAATGGACACCTTCCCCCTCCCTCAAGTCAATCCATTACTTCATCCTTCATCAAGAGCAAGTGAGAAGCAGACATGACTTTAAATCAGGGGTACATGGGTGTCAGACCTCTGTGCCAATGTGGGGCTGGGGTTTATAGCACCAAGGCTTTTGCAAAGTTCCAGATAAACATGGTACCTTTCCCCAGAGTGTCACTTTTCTCACTTTTGGAGGGCATTCCTAGGAGATGTGACTGGTAAAGAATGTAAAAACGGGTTTTTCTGTATTAAGGTGAGCATAGCGATCTTATGGGAGACAGTGAGAACTTCACACCAGTTTTTGGCTTGTGATGGCCTTGGGCAGAGCCCCAGATCATGGGGGCCACACGGCCACCCGCCCTCACCATCAGGCAAGCTTGGGTAGAACAGTCTTGGACGTCCTGAACCAATTCCTTCTCTGGACGCTACCACGCTGGCTGCCTGAGGATGAAGGAGGTGTGGAAGCCCCATGGCTGACGGAGAAGGGACGAAGTCAGAATGATCAGGGTTGCCCTTTTTCCGCAGCATAAGTGTTGAGAAGAATTTTGGAGCTGGCCTCTTTCTGCTGGTGTTTTATAGGCTTGCTTTGCCACATGGTACAGCCCATCTGGGGACGCCTGTCATAGATGCCCTGAAACCCAGCCGGAACCATCAAGTGTTTCAAATGCACTTGAACAAATACCACTGTGGCCTCTGCCTGGGCCAGGAGCTCTGCCATTGGCAAGCTCAGTTCACAGAGCAGCAACACCGGGGCTCTTTGTTGGGGCCGAGAGCTGTGAGCAGGCTTTGTGGCCAGCCCAGGACGCTCACATGCGTGGGGCACCCTGCCCCCGAGCTCTTGGCACCTGCTGCTTGCCATAGTTACAAGGCTACACCTCATGCATGCAAACCAACATCCCTGGCATAGGAAGAAAGATACCCCAGCAACTTCACCAATCTGCTACCCTAAGCTATATCCTGAGTGCCCAGAAGCACAGCTGGCATGAAAGATGAACCTGATTCATGGCTGTGGTGCAATTCAAGTTGAGGCTAAAGGGACAGAAGCAAAGGAGAGGATGTGGGCAAGATCCACTGTGTCTGGGTGACTTGATTCCACACAGAGAGCCGACTGGATGCTCTGACCTCTGAATCCTGTTTCTGTTCCATACCTCTGGAAATTAGCTATTTAGCTAGATGTTAGCTTTGAATCAAGATGCTCCAAGACATGCTGGTCACTATTCTTCTATTCAGTTTTTGGCTGAAGTTAACCCATGTTGCAGGCATTTTAGAGCACAGACCTGGGTTAAAATCCAGTGACAGAAGAGACTAGCAGGCTACTTCGGGAATGAGGGATGGGTTTGCAGAAACGACAATTTTCAGCTCGTCTCCAAGAAAGAATACAGTAGGGATGCTTACTAACATGTCTGATAAATATTATTTAGAATCTTGAGAAAGCAGCTCATCAGATTTAAATACATTTCAGGAGAGAAAAAGAGCTCCCATCCCTCACTCATTGTTTACATCTTTCAGGAGCCAACAAGCAAACTGTCCAGACAAAAGAGGGCTCTCCCTTTGTAAGCCCATGGCCTATGCCCCACCTGCTCACGGCCAGGGTCATGGAGTGGGCTGCCCTGACTTACCTATGAAATATGCCAGCAGAATCGCCAAGAGGAGGGCTGCGGCGATGGCGGACAGGGCTGCACATTTCCAGCTGCAGTATTTAGAGGGCTTCTTCAGTTTGAAGGCCTTCCTGGAGAAGGTATTCCGGGGCAGCAGGCGGGGTGGTGGCGTGTAAACGGTTCCTGAGGTCAAAGGGTATCCCGGAGAAGAGCTGCTAAACAGGGGCGTGCTCCCCGAGGAGGTCTTAAAGAGAAAGTGCCTGGCAAGGAAAAAGGAAAGAGTCAGCATGGACATGGGCGGCTCCTGGGGGACATCCAGCTGCTTTGTCCTTCACTCTGCTTTATACAGTTCTAGTAGGGTCCTCGTACACTGCTCTACCTTGCCATGGACAAAAGGGCAAAGATTTCGTTTGATAGCCATATACATTAATTCCATAAACTCACATCACTTTATGTGTTCCCATATACGTCTAGATCTTATCTTCGGCAACAATCCTGAAAAGTATTCAAAGCGAATATGGAAACTGGGTGACTGTTTGTCACTTGGAGATGACGATGAGGATGATGATGAGGAGGACACAAAGCCGTGTCATGTGGTAGAACCTAATAAGCAAAGGCACTAGAAATATATTGTCACAACTACTTAAAACTGCATATTAAAATATCCATACATTTAAGATATGAGAAATCAGGCTTGAAGAAGTCAAGCAATTGTCCAAGGATATGAACTCGGAGCTCTATCTCATGTGGAAGTCTGTGCTCTTGAGCGTTACCCTCAACTGTCTCTCCTGAGCCTTCTTCCTGGGCTGTTTGCCCCCCTCCATCTTGCTTCCTGTCCTGAGACTGCCTCTCTAGCTCATGGGATCATGTTTTTTCTTTGGCAACATCTTTGCCTGCCAATTAAACCAGGCGCTCTTGGTCTCTTGGGCTACAGTGTGACAACAGGGTAATGGGGTCTATTCCTGACACCTAATATAACCCTTCCTCAGGGTCAGGAGGCTGTCTCTCCAAGGACACTTCAAGGACCATAAATTCTCTGACAGATTTTTCTCTCTTATGTGTGCCATTTATAAGACTTCAAGTGTGACTTGCCACACCTTGTTTCAAATGATGAATTGTCTTCCAGGAAATAGATAGTGGACTTTAAGGCATGGATTAAGTAGTGTCTAGAGTTTGAGCAGCCGGAGACCAGGGACAGTGTCTTCTTTTATACCTTGTTCATTTTTATGTTCCCAGTACCCACCTCAAAGTTCAGCATGCACGAGAGAGTTTAGTGAATGAATGAATGAACAAATGAATGACTGAATGGAGCTCCCTCATGTTTTGTGAATTTAAGAATCTAAGGGTCCAAAATGTCATAGAGGTATTTCCTTCAAGCCTTAGTAGGTACAGCTATACTTATGGACCACATACTATGTGTCAGCTGCAATGCTAAAAGTTTTACTTGCATCCAAACCTCTCATCAACCCTATATTATTACCACAGTTTTACAAATGAGAAAACAGAAGCTTGGGGGTAGCAAGCAGGGTCACTGGGGCTACAACTCCCATCTGCCTGACTCTAGATCCTCCAGTTGGACCTCTTACACCACACTGCTCCTGCGTATGGGACTCAGTGGGCTAACCTGGTGGGATTCTAAGGCAGGATCACTATTATTACAAATATTTGGATCTTGGCTGCTTCCAGACAAAACCTTGGAAGTATTTTAATCCTTGACAAAGATCAAACAAACCTGAGATGACTGACAATCATGTCAGAAAATGAGTATCTGATTAGTGAATGATTTACTACAGCTAACATTAAAATAAACAACTGATAGTTAAAAACTTTATTTGTACTCTAAGTATGTTTGATGATCTGAATAAAGGCAAGAGGTTGGATTCCATAAATAAGCCTTTGTATTCCTTGTCCAATAGCATGCTTTTAGAGCTCCGGATGAAAAGTCTTTTGGAAGAGGTGGCAAGAAGCACAGTGTTTAGAAGCAGGTTTTGGAGCAATGTTCACCTGGATGGGAGTCTTAACAGTACTATTCCTGGACAAGTAAGCTTACATAAGTTACACAATGCTGTTCTTAAAAGTCTCCATCTCTTCATCTGTAAAATGGGGGTAATGATGGCCCAGGTACCTCACGTCACAATGTAGGCAGTTGTACTGATTACATGAGATCATGTAGGAAAAGCACTTAACCAAAGCTGTGTCTCATGGCAAGTGCTCAGTGCATCATGAGTAGCTTTTATTACTAATTCTCAGAACAACATAAGGAGACTGAAACAGGAGTTTTAATTTAAAGCCTGACAAATGTCACAAACACCTGAAGAGTTCTCCAAATCACTGAATAATAGTCCATTGTCTTATAATTAAGCTAGAACATATGCACACCAGAAAACCAGGGTGATGGAAAAATGCTGGAATTTGATTTAGAACTAGCTCAAATGTATTTCTTGAACAATTTTCCAAGAGTGGGTAGTGAAAATAGGATATCAGACTAAAACCAAGAAATATAAAGACATTGCAAGCCATTATTGATAAATATTTAGAAATACAGGGGCACCAGGACTCATCCCCACAGAGATCTCAATCTTTTCCATGGCTTCAGGCATCCTATGACTCAAGTCAACAGGTGTCCATTTCCAACCAGCTTCCTCCCTGAGGTCCAGACTCCCATTCCAGCTGTATACTGGGCATCTCTCTCTCTCTCTCTCTCTCTCTCTCTCTCTCTCCATTCCATAGCTGTATTGCACAAGTTACAGCCAAGCACGTTCTCTTTTCCTTCCCCTCCCCATTCACACTCTTCCTGCATTCCTGTTATTCCCAGGTGCCTAAGAAACTGCAGCCACTTTTTACCTCCTTCCTTCCCCTCACCTTCTACCATACAATGGGTGAAAAAATCCTATCCATTTTATTTCTGAAAACCTCTCACACCAAACCTCCCCTTTCAACCCTCCTGCCACTTTTCTTCCCAAACCACAAAGGTCATCGTGCTCTGCCTTATAAATCCTGGCTGATCCTCCAATGCCCACAAGAAGAAATCTCAATATGGGACCAGACTCTTTACAACAAGTACTCAACTTTTTTATCCTTGTGTCTAACCTCGTGCTCCCTGATCCCTGAACTCTGCTTCAGCCACACCAGAAGACACATCTTTCCTTAACCTGGCTGTTCATGCTGCCATGCCTTTGGGAATGACGTGTCATGTTTGGGAATGGCTGTTCCTGGGCTTCCCTACCCACCCCACCCCAGCCAACTCCTACTCACCTTCCAACCACCTTCTTGGGAAACCTATTCCAAAAGGTTTGGTATCTATACCATCCTCTATCACTTTTTGCACTCAAGAATCTATTATACACTCGGATATCTATATCTATCTACCAATCTACCTATCTACCTATATCTATCTGTCTATCTATCTGTCTATCTATCTGTCTATCTATCTATCTATCTATCTATCTATCTATCTATCTATCTATCT